>NC_141876.1:556607244-556913820 GCF_056163025.1 Triticum urartu
ACTATTGTCCGCCTGCTAGACTGTTTGCTAGGGCTCCAAAACCAAAATTCTCAGATGCTGCACTTAGACTTATTGCTTCTAAGCCACCCTTGAAGATGTGGGTGGTTAAGAAAGCTTAACTCTCTTTTGTAGGGAAAGGTCTCCAGCAGAAAACCAAAATCTTCTGACGCTATTGCTGGGGACCTTAAAAATCTTGTAGGGCGCAAGATAAAATGCCCGAATGGCGTCATTATGTACTTCGTTCCTGAATCGCATGCTACTCTCCCTATTAGTCCTAATCTGGATCTAAGTTTTCATAACCCACTGGTTCGTCAAATGTTTTTGCTTCACAATTCTCTTCATGAAGCCTATCCCCCTAACTGCACTGTAGGGTACGACACCAGCGTCTTCAAAGTCTTCAGAATGGATTATTGACAGTGGGTGTACAAATCACATGACTGGCAAAAGAAGCCTTCTTATGGACTCAACCTTACGTCCATCTGACAAGAGCCACATCACATTTGCTGACACTGGTAAAAGTAAGGTATTGGGTCTAGGTAGAGTTGCAATCTCAAAGGATCAACACATGGATAAAGTCATGCTTGTTGAATCCCTTGGTTTCAACTTAATGTCTATCTCAATGCTCTGCGATTTGAACATGATCGTAATGTTTGGAAAATATCGTTGTCTTGTACTAATGGAATCTGACAAGTCTCTAGTGTTTGAAGGGTATCGAAAAGATGATCTGTATGTGGTAGATTTCTCAGCAGGGCCACAACTTGCAGTATGTCTTCTTGCAAAAGCTTCAGAATGCTGGCTTTGGCATCGGAGGCTTGGGCATGCTGGCATGAGGAACCTCCACACCCTTGCGAAGAAGAAACATGTCATAGGCATCGAGGGCGTCAAGTTCAAGAAAGATCACTTATGTGGTGCTTGTGAAGCAGGGAAGATGACGAGGGCAAAACATCCTTCGAAGACAATCATGACTACTACTCAACCCTTCGAACTGCTCCACATGGATCTTTTCGGTCCCACTCACTACTCAACTTTTACTACTACTCCTTGCCTATATGGCTTCGTCATTGTTGATGATTACTCTAGATATACTTGGGTGCACATAATCCTTTACAAGACTGAAGTGCAGGATGTCTTCAGACGCTTCGCCAATCGTGCTATGAACAATTTTGGCGCCAAGATAAAGCACATCAGAAGTGACAATGGCACTGAATTCAAGAACACTGGCCTTGATACATATCTTGATACCTTGGGCATCACACATGAATTCTCAGCTCCGTACACGCCACAGCAGAATGGCATCGTCGAACGCAAGAACAGAACACTCATTGAGATGGCCAGAACGATGCTAGAAGAATACAAGACTCCAAGAAAATTCTGGACTGAAGCCATTGACACTGCATGTCATACAATCAATTGTGTTTATCTTCACAAGCTTCTGAACAAGACATCTTATGAACTCTTAACTGGCAAGAAGCCAAATGTCAGTTACTTCAGAGTATTTGGCGCAAGGTGCTGGATCAAGGACCCACACCACACCTCAAAGTTTGCACCAAAAGCACATGAGGGTTTTATGCTTGGATATGGAAAGGATTCGCACTCCTACAGAGTCTTCAATCTCTTTCATTACAAAGTGGTTGAAACAGTGGATGTGCGGTTCGATGAGACAAATGGTTCACAAAGAGAGCAACTACCAAATGTGCTAGATGAAATTCCAGCTAGTGAATCAATCAAGCTAATGGGAACTGGAGAGATTATACCTTCTGAAGCTCATCCTGAAGAAGAACTTATCATCTCAGCACTTGATCAACATGAAGACAATGCTCAGCCTGAAAACATTCCTCCCAACAACAACACAGATCAGCAAGAGCAAAGTCTTCGCCCTGTACATCCTCGCGTTGCCAATGAAGTGCAGATTGAAAGAATAATTGATAGCATCAATGCACCTGGTCCACTCACTCGTTCAAGGGCAACTCAGCTAGCAAATTTCTGTGGGCACTTCGCATTCGTCTCAATATCAGAACCCAAGAAAGTTGAAGAAGCCTTCATGGAACCTGAATGGATTCAAGCTATGCAAGAAGAGCTTCAACAGTTTGAGCTGAATAATGTATGGGAACTGGTTAAGCGTCCTAATCCACGGAAGCACAACATAATAGGCACCAAATGGATATACCGCAACAAGCAAGATGAGCATGGTCAAGTTGTCAGAAACAAAGCTCGTCTCGTTGCTCAAGGATATACTCAAGTGGAAGGCATTGACTTCGATGAAACATTTGCTCCTATGGCTAGGCTTGAAGCCATACGCATACTGCTGGCCTATGCAAATCATCATAACATACTTCTATATCAAATGGATGTGAAGAGTGCCTTTCTCAATGGCAAGATTGAAGAAGAAGTGTATGTTGCACAACCGCCTGGCTTTGAAAATCCAAAACATCCTGACATGGTATTCAAGCTCAACAAGGCACTATATGGCCTCAAACAAGCCCCTGGGGCCTGGTATGACACACTCAAATACTTCCTGAAGAGCAAAGGCTTCATACCTGGTTCCCTAGATCCCACTCTTTTCACGAAGACATATGATGGTGAACTGTTTGTGTGCCAAATATATGTGGATGACATTATCTTCGGCTACACCAATCAGAAGTATAGTGAAGAGTTTGGATATATGATGCAAGAGCAATATCAGATGTCCATGATGGGGGAGCTGAAGTTCTTCCTTGGTCTTCAAATACGACAACAACGCAATGGCATCTTCATATCTCAAGAGAAGTATCTCAAAGATTGCCTGAAGAAGTTCGGTATGCAAGACTGCAAAGGCTTCACAACACCAATGCCAGCCAAACATCATCTAGGTCCTGACGACAATGGTAAAGAGTTCGATCAAAAGGTATACCACTCCATGATTGGTTCTTTGCTTTATCTATGTGCATCTAGGCCAGATATTATGCTTAGTGTTTGCATGTGTGCTCGATTTCAAGCGGCACCAAAGGAGTCGCATCACTTAGCTGTGAAGCGAATTCTCCGATATTTGGCTCACACCCCAACTCTAGGATTATGGTATCCAAAGGGCTCAGAGTTTGATTTGGTTGGATTCTCAGATGCTGATTATGCTGGTGACAAAGTTGATCGCAAGTCTACATCAGGCACATGTCACTTTCTAGGACGATCACTTGTATGTTGGTCTTCAAAGAAGCAGAACTGTGTATCTCTCTCCACTGCTGAATCTGAATACATTGCTGCTGGATCTTGCTGCGCTCAGCTTCTGTGGATGAAGCAAACACTCAAGGACTATGGCATTCATCTGAAGCAAGTGCCACTTTACTGCGACAACGAAAGCGCCATCAAGATTGCCAACAACCCAGTTCAGCACTCGAAGACAAAGCACATTGAAATTCGTCATCACTTTCTCAGAGATCATGTTGTGAAGGAAGACATTGATATCATACACGTCAACACTGAAGAGCAATTGGCAGATATCTTCACCAAGCCCTTGGATGAGAAGAGGTTTTGCAAGTTACGATGTGAGCTAAATATCCTGGAATCCTCAAATGTCCTGTGATCAGGCACACATCCTAACCCTTATGCATATTGATGACTTAGATGTGCAACACACGAAGTGAAGTATATCTTCAATCAATGAAGACATACATTCTAAGGGTGAATACATTAATGTGGAATTTGACTTCGGAGCGCCATGATAATTGTGCGCCCTGTCTGGGTCTAATACTTCCTATACGGTGGGTAACGCCACCACCAAACGTTCCATTTTGAAGTGTTTCACTCATGGCGTTACCTTGCAATGTCTTCACATTTTATTTGGCTTCGAACTCAACATATTTTCATGATTATCTTCACTATGTTGACTATATATATATATATATATGCTAGTGTTCTGTCCTCTACAGCATTCACTTATAGCTATGTCTTCATGTTGAATCTTTTGAACTAAGTGAATGTGATCGGACCCCAAACTTCTCTATGCTTTCTATCTCAAACTCTATCTCTCTAAGTCATATGCATTCTATCGAAACTGTCGAATGTCTTCACTGCGTCCTTGTCAGCAGAAGATATAGAGACAACCATAAAGTCCGTTTTCAATGCTTATTCCTCCACATAAAATCCGGAGAAGCAGGAACGACCGCCCGACAATCCAGGCGTGCGTGGGACGTGGAACAAACCCCAAACTTCCGCAAACTGGCCACGCGTTCCTCAGATGCGAATCGCCAGGGGCACCTGTGTAATAGCACAGTGCCGCCCCTGTGCCTATAAATTCACACTTACCGCGGTCATTATCTCCTTCTTCCACCCTCGCACGAACCCTAGCGCCACCGCTAGCTCTCGACGACGTCGGCGACGAAGCGCTTCGCTGCCGCAACCTCTCTGACGCTGTCTTCACGCCGATCGCGGACATCGTCCTCTCCGTCGTCGCCGTAGGTGTCTTCCGTCGCCAAGTTAGGGCACGGAGGATTGAACTGCTCGGCATCATCTCCCACTCCGTCTAGCAGTTCCAAGTGTGAATTCCTACAGCATCACATAAATTCTCCTGAAGCCAGTTCCTGTTGGTCCAGCAAAAGAAAACCTTTGAAGCCTTTGAAAGTTTTGAAGCCTTTCAAGTTAAAGTTTATGGCTTCAGAAGCAGCAGCAAGGAAGGGGGGAAGACAGCGACGTGGAGGAACATCCAAAGATCTGCCTGATGAACTGGCAGAAATGTATAAAACAGATCCTGAAGAGAATTATGGTCAGCGCAAGACCCGAATCCAATGGATTCGACGCTATTGGGCAGAGCAATGGTTCAAATACCGCTTCACAACCCAAGAGTATGCTGAGAAAAGTGCCATCAAAAGACCGTGGGGAGACATCTTATACAAGAACCTTGTACCCAGGTCCAGAGATGAAGCTATTGGCCAAAGCTTCTATCCATGCATGGTTCGTGGGCCACAGCCTGATGATGCACATCCGTCGTCACTACTCTGGTGTCGTGACGACAATCTGTTCAAGCGCAACTTCCAGTTTGCCCAAAACTCAGCGAAGCAGAACAAGAAGAAATTTGGGTTAGACTTCAACCCTGGTCCCTCGGCACCAAGGGCAGATGGCACACGCGACGCAGAACCCAATATCATCGGTCCGTATGCCAACCTTGAGGGCCTCATCACCCGCATCTTAGTCCAAGGGACTGCCGTGAATGACCCTCCAGCTGACTCTGAGTCTGATGAAGCTCCTGCTGTATAGAAGCCAAAGCAGTCGAAGAAGCCAAAAGCTTCAAAGCTGGCCCCTTCACCAAAAATCTCAAGGGCGAAGCCATTGGCAACTGCACCTCCTGAAGACAGTGTGCAGTCTGAAGACGTATCCCGCGTCTCCAAGCCCCAGAAGGCCAAGATGCCTCAGCCACACACCGGCAAAGAGCTCACAGCTGCTGACATTCTGCACAGCGAAGCCATTGATCTGTCAAGTGATGAAGATCTTGGAGATGACGCTCTCGAGCAGCTCATCAAGAGCAAAGAAGAAGCTGAAATCTTCAACAATTTGCCTCTCTTTGATGTCGCCATCATCCATAACTTCATCGACGAATGGTTTGCCACACCAAACATCAGCTTCGAAGATCTGCAGCTGCCCGTTGGCCTCAGCGTCGCCTTCCAAGGCGCTATTGCTTCAAAACTTGCAATTGCCCAGCGCATTGTTGAACTGAAGCAGAAAATTGATCATGAAAAGGCTCAGTTCAAGAAGCATATGGCCAAGCTCAGTGTGCAAGAAGTGAAGAGCTTCAAGATCATGTTGCACGAACTAAAGGAAACTTTCTGAAGAAGCGTGCAGAAGCTCAAGGTTCGCGGGAGTGAATGAAGACTCTGGCAGACAGATGTGTGCAGGCCTACTGAGGCCGAGAAGCGCAAGGCACTTGGGCGTCCTGGCATCGACCCCAAGATGGCCGCGAAGAAGAAGAAGAAGCCTGCTATGGCTGAACCAGAGGCACCAAGGCAAGAAGCAGTTCCAATTGTCTTCCCAACTGCAACGACTGGCTCGAAGCCAAAGAGCCGGTCAACCGCTTCAGAACTCAAGAAGACGCGAACTGCAGAGGCTGAAGCCAGGAAGCAGAAACACTCTGAAGCCTCTCCTTCTGCCCCCACTCAGAAGAAGCGAAAGATCAAGAAAGCTCGGGCTGCTCCCACAGAGCCCTTGATGGTTGAACCCCTTTCTGTCGTCTATCCTGACGCAGAACGACAACTGACAGTTCATGAGCCTGCTTCCACAAAGGCTCCTGAAGCTGAAGACATACCAGCAGCCGACCCCATCGCTGCTGAAGACATTGGTCATCAGGACAATGTATAAGATGATGCAGCCCTTCCTTAGTATGAACACAGTGAACTCATCAGCATTGGTCGTCCTCTGACGCCAATTGCACAAGATGCGTCATGGGCGGACCGCCCTCAAGAGGAAGAAGACAATGAGGCCCAGCCCACTCCAACCCCACAGGCGTCGTCTGCATTCCGCAGGCTTCGCAAAGGTCCAAGGCCTTAAGTCTATGCTGAAGACATTCCGGCTGCATCAGCCGCAGAAGAAGCACCACAAGAACCCACTCCTATGCTCCACCAAGAAGCAGTTCTCCAGGAGAACGTGCTTGTGACCGACCCTCCAGCTAGTCAAGCGGAGGCTGAAAATATTGAGGCTGCCACAACCAATACTGAAGCCAATGTGGAGCCCTCCCCACCAAAAGCTTCAGAAGACAGCGAAGCTACTGATCCACACACTTCTGTTCCTGAGTCTGCTGCAGGTCATCAATTTGATTACCATGTTGAGCATAGGCCTCATGTCCAGAAGCCAGTTCCAAGGCTGCCGAGGTTCCCAGGTCCTGCATCAGCACCTGGCTCCTTTAACATCAATAGCTTCAAGGCAGATAATACGTTCTTCAACAGCTCCAAGAACCCCTATTCAAGGGAAAGGATTTCATCAGATAGGTTTTGGAGCTATCCTCAGCGCAGCTACTATTCATGCATCCTATACAACCAAGGTCGCATCTTCCCCCACAAGCGCCTTGATGTTGAAGCTATTGCTGGTCTGCCCTGTCTAGAGGAAGCATTGGATTGCTTCAAGCAAGTGGGTCTGCTGCAGTTTGTAACTGATGAAGAGCACTGGAATGAAGAGCTTCTGCTGCAATTCTATGCCACCCTCCACATCAAAGGATACAACAGAGATCCGAAGACTTGGTCCCTGGAGTGGATAACCGGCAATGTCCATCACGAAGCCAATGCATTTGATATCATTGAGCTCACCGGCCTGCCCACTCCTGGCGAATTCTTCGAGGAAGGCTGTCCACTACACACTGAAGCTCTTGAGAGCATATTCCAGAGGCCTGAACCGAATATGAGTCAGATGCTCTCCATGATGAAGCCATTGCCCCACGATGCTCCTTATCCAACAGAGTTCTTCGTTGAAGACTTTGAGTACCTGCCCAGAACCATCTATCACATTATCCGGCAGACTCTCTGGCCTATCAAAGGGCACTCTCCAAATGCCAAGATCGAGGGTGCAATGAAGACTATGCTGTTTTGTATCCTTCATGGAAAATGCTTCAACGCACAGGACTTCTTCATACGCCAACTAGCTGCATCAGGCTCAGATCTGTTTGGTTTAAAGTTCTATACTCCTTGGATAATGAGGCTGATCAAACTTCACTCTGCCATCTCGTATCAGCCCTCAGCCCGCAACCATCGGATCTTCTTGCCTGATGTGGATACCTCTGCTGAAGCCATCTATCCTGAACCTGCCAAGCAACCTCTAAGTCTTCAGAATGCAGAACACCAGAGCTTCACTCAAAACGTTGAAGGTGTTGAAGCCATCTCCAGGGTGTATCCTTTGGCTGGCACTACACGTGCACCACACCCTGCTTCAACTGAAGCCACTGACAGTGCAACTTCTTCAAGACCCAAGAAGCGCGCTCGTGTTCTCAATGACCGAGAGCTTCTTGTGGCCCTTCATCAAAAACAAGATAGGCATCATGACTGGCTAAAGCGTCAGATGAAAAGCCTCTTGGTGGATGTTAATCGTCTTCGAAATCTTGCCACCAAGAATGCTTTCGTTACCCATGAAACCTGTCGTCGTACATGGAAAGGGCTATCAATTATGTGTACTGAAGCTGAACTTGAAGAGGATGGCTTCACTGAGCGATTCAAGTTTGACACCACACCTCCTAGAAGGGCTGTGATGCGAAGCACACCATCACTTGAAGACTCTGAGTTCTCTTCATCTGCTGCGACAGTAACTGCACGAGTCATCGAGGATGAAGACGATGCAACTTCACCACCACCCTCTTCTGCACCGCCAAACACCTCCAACGACCCTGCTGCTCCTGGGAACGAGTAGACACTCTATGTCTTCAAACCTTTTTGGTCCTTGCTGACAAAAGGGGGAGAAGCATATGGGTTGATAGTCTTCAAGCGGGTCCATATGGGCGGGTGCTTTATGTTTTGTTATATTTTGCTTCGTGCTTACAACTCTCGTTTTACATTTGGTTCTTATGAGTTGTAACACTTAAACCAGATGGTCGTATGCTACTTGTTTGCCACCCTGTTTTGCGAAGATAAATTCCGCATGTGCGACGATAAATTCCGCACTTATCTCATTCTGCAGACGTCCATTTTCCATTATGCATGGCATTATCTTCATATACCTTCACATGCATAGTGGATTGTCATCATAAGTTGAAGTGGATCTCCACAAGTACAACCTGCCATGTGCATTTGCATTCCAAAGGCAAATTACTTATATGCACATCTTCAGGGGGAGCCCTTGCAACTTATGAAGACAATTCCCTATCCTTTACAAATTTCACAGATTATATTCCCTATTGAAAACTTCAACTAGTTTGTCATCAATCACCAAAAAGGGGGAGATTGTAAGTGCATCTAGTGCCACCCCTAATTGGTTTTGGAGTATTGACGACAAACCTAGTTGAGGGACTAATGTGTTTGTGAGAATTGCAGGATAACACAGGTAGAAGTCCCTCAGTGATTCGGTTTTACTACCAGAGATGACCCCTAAAAATGTATGAAGACATTGAAGTCAAAGGTGGTATATGAAGATATTCACTTTGAAGACTATGACAAGAGAAGACACGATATGAAGCCTATGGAGCTCGAAGACTTAGATCTTTCGTAGTTCTTTTTCTTTTGTGTTGAGTCATAGGAACCACCGTACTGTTAAGTGGGGTCCAGGAGAACCAGTCAGAATGACTGAAGTGATGCCTAAACCAAAAACCTATGTCTTCGAGTGAAGACAATGAGAGCGAATCTTGTCCAGAGCTGGACAAGTCAGCTTTGCTTGTAGCCCAAGTAAAGTTGCCATGAGAGTTTGAAATCTGACCGTTGAGACACGTGTCAGTTCCTTAGTGACCCAGGGTCATTTCGGACAAATCAGGTTGGGTTGCCAAGTGGCTATAAATAGCCCACCCCCTACAACCATAAACGGTGGGCTGCTCAGATTTCAGTGCACGGCTTTTGTCGTTTGAGAGCAACCCACCTCGAAGCCTTTGAGAGAGAGAATTCCTTGCGAGGATAAAGCCCTAACCACCCAGAGCCAGAGAACATTGGGCATCACTTAAGTCTTCTTGTCTGTGTGATCTGAAGACTTATTACACTTGAGGACTGTGCATCCCCAGACGGTTAGGCGTCGCGTTCAGAGCATCCAAGAGACATTGTGGATTGCCAGTGAACGAAGTCTGTGAAGGTTTGGGAGTCTACCTTGAAGACTTACCAGAGTGATTGGGCGAGGACTATGTGACCTTAGCTCAAGGAGAATACGGTGAGGACTTGGTGTCCTGAGCTGCGTGTTCAGGACTGGGTGTCCGGGACTGTGTGTCCTAAGGTTTAAATACCTAGCCTCTCCAACCAGACGTACAGTTGTCACAGCAACTGGAACTGGTCCAACACATCATTGTCTTCAACGAGTCACTGGTTTCATCTTCACTTCCTTTTACTTACTGATCACTCATTGTGAAGTCATTGCGTGTCTGTTCTATCTTCTGTCTTCACAACGTGAGTGCATGATCTGTTTGGCTTCATAGTATCTTCCTACCTGATCCTTATTACACTACAGCTATTTGTCACTGTGCTTTCACTCTGTTGATACTTGACCATGGCTTACCTAGTGTAGTTTAACTTCCGCTGCATAGTAATAGGCATATCTATACTGTTTGTCTTCATAACTTCCACGTTTTGAAGACTTTCATAAAAATTGCCTATTCACCCCCTCTAGTCGATATAACGCACTTTCAGTTATCCTGCAATTCTCACAAACACATTAGTCCCTCAACTAGGTTTGTCGTCAATACTCCAAAACCAACTAGGGGTGGCACTAGATGCACTTACAATCTCCCCCTTTTTGGTGATTGATGACAAACTAGTTGAAGTTTTCAACGGGGAATATAATCTGTAAAATTGTAAAGGATATGGAATTGTCTTCATAAGTTGCAAGGGCTCCCCCTGAAGATGTGCATATAAGTAATTTGCTTTTGGAATGCAAATGCACATGGCAGGTTGTACTTGTGGAGATCCACTTCAACTTATGATGACAATCCACTATGCATGTGAAAGTATATGAAGATAATGACATGCATAATGGAAAAATGGACGTCTGCAGAATGATCTAAGTGCAGAATTTATCGTCGCACATGCGGAATTTATCATCGCAAAACAAAGTGGCAGATAAGTAGCATACGACCATCGAGTTTAAGTGTTACAACTCAAAGAACCAAATGTAGCAAAACGAGAGTTGTAAGCACGAAGCAAAATATAAAGCACCCGCCCATATGAACCCGCTTGAAGACTATCAACCTCATATGCTTCTCCCCCTTTTGTCAGTAAGGACCAAAAAGGTTTGAAGACATAGAGCATCTACTCGTTCCCATGCGGAGTAGGTGAAGTAGCAGGGTCGTTGGTGGTGTTTGGCGGTGCTGAAGAGTTTGGAGGAGAGTTGACGCGTGCTGAAGGAGGTGGTGGTGAAGTAGCATCATATTCATCCTCGATAACTTTGGCAGTCACTGTTGCAGCAGATGAAGAGAACTCAGAGTCTTCAAGGGATGGAGTTCCTCGCAGCACAGCCCTTCGAGGAGGTGTGGAGTCAAACTTGAATCGCTTAGTGAAGCCATCCTCTTGAAGATCAACTTCAGAACACATCATCATGAGCCCTTTCCATGTGCGGCGACAGGTTTCATGGGCAACGAAAGCATTCTTGGTGGCAAGATTGCGAAAGCAATTAACATCCACCAAGAGGCTTTTCATCTGACGCTTCAGCCAGTCATGATGCCTATCCTGTTTCTGATGAAGAGCCACAAGAAGCTCTCGGTCATTGAGAACACGAGTGCGCTTCTTGGGTCTTGGAGTACTATCAGTGGCTTCAGTAGACGCAGGGTGTGGTGCACGTGTAGTGCCAGCCAAAGGATACACCCGAGTGACTGCTTCAACTCCTTCAATGTTCTGTGAGAAACTCTGATACTCTGCATTCTGAAGACTTAGAGGTTCCTTTGCAGGCTCAGGATAGATAGATTCAGTAGAGATATCCACATCAGGCAGAAAAATCCTATGATTGCGAGCAGATGGCTGATATGAGATATCGGAGTGAAGTTTAATTAGCCGCATTACCCATGGAGCGTAGAATTTCAAGCCAAACATATCAGAGCCTGATGCAGCAAGTTGGCGGATGAATAAGTCCTGTGAATTGAAGCATTTTCCATGAAGAATATAGAAGACCAAAGTCTTCATTGCACCCTCAAGCTTGGCATTTGGAGAGTGCCCTTTGATGGGCCAGAGAGTTCGCCTGATGATGTGATAGATGGTTCTTGGCAGATACTCAAGGTCTTCAACGAAGAACTCTGTTGGATAAGCGGCATCTTGGGGCAATGGCTTCATCATGCTGAGCATCTGACTCATATCAGGTTCCGGCCTCTTAAAGATGCTCTCAATAGCTTCACTATGCAGCTGACAGCCATGCTCGTAGAGATCGCCAGGAGTGGGCAAACCAGTGAGCTCAATGATGTCAAATGCATTGGCTTCGTGATGAATGTTTCCGGTCATCTACTCTAGGACCCAAGTCTTCGGATCTCTGCTGTACCCGCGGATGTGAAGTGTGGCATAGAATTGGAGCAGCAGCTCTTCATTCCAATGCTCTTGGTCAGTAACGAACGGCAGCAGTCCAACTTCCTTGAAGCAATCCAAAGCTTCTTCCAGACAGGCAGACCAGCTATGGCTTCAATGTCAAGGCGCTTGTGTGGGAAGATGCGACCTTGGTTGTAAAGAATGCATGAGTAATAGCTTCGCTGAGGATAGCTCCAGAACCGATCAGATGATATCCTTTCCCTTGAGTAGGGGTTCCTAGAGCTATCAAAGAAAGTGTTGTCTGCCCTGAAGGCATTGATATTGAAGGAGCCAGGTGCTGATGCAGGACCTGGGAACCTTGGCAATCTTGGGATTGGCTTCTGTACCTAAGGCCTGTGCTCAACATGATAGTCGAACTGGGGACCGGCAGCAGACTCAGGAACAGAAGTGACAGGATCAGTGGCTTCGTTGTCTTCTTCTTCCGTTGGGGAGGGCTCCACATTAGCTTCATTGGTGGTTGTGGCAGCCGCAAGATTTTAAAGCACGTTCTTCTTGAGAACTGCTTCTTGGTGGGACAGTGGAGTGGCAATTTGTGGGACTTCATCTTCCGCGGCTGATGCAGCCGGATTGTCTTCAGCAGAGACTTGAGGCCTTGGACCTTTGTGAAGCCTGCGCAATGCAGGTGACGCCTGTGGAGTTGGAGTGGGCTGGGCCTCATAGTCTTCTTCCTCTTGTGGGCGATCTGCCCATGAAGCATCCTGTGCAATTGGCGTCAGTGGACGACCAATGCTGATGAGTTCGCTGTTTTCAAGCTGAGGAAGGACTGCACCATCTTCTACATTGTCATGTTGACCAATGTCTTCAGCAGCGATGGGATCAGCTGTTGGAAAGTCTTCAGCTTCATGAGCCTCTGTGGAAGCAGGCTCATGGATAGTCAGTTGGCGTTCAGCTTCAGGATAGACCATAGAAATGGGTTCAACTATCAAGGGCTCTGTGGGAGCAGTCCGATCTTTCTTGGTCTTCCTCTTCTTCTTGGAGAGGGCAGTTGGAGAGGCTTCAGAATGTTTCCTCTTCCTGGCTTCAGCCTCAGCAGTCCTTGTCTTCTTGAGCTTTGAAGCGGTTGACCGACTTTTTGGCTTCGAGCCAGTCAGTCTAGTTGGGAAGACAATCGGAACTGCTTCCTGCCTTGGTGCGTCAGGTTCAGCCGTAGCAGGCTTCTTCTTCTTCTTTGCGGACATCCTGGGGTCGATGCCAGGACGCCCAAGGGCCTTGCGCTTCTCAGCCTCATTGTAGGCTTGCACACATCTGTCAGCCAGAGTCTTCATGCGCTCACGCGAACCCTGAGCTTCCGCATGTTTCTTTACAAAGGCTTCCATGAGCTCGTGCATCATACTCTTGAAGTTCTTCACTTCCTGCACGCTGAGCTTGGCCATATGCTTCTTGAACTGAGCCTTTTCATAGTCAATCTTTTGCTTCAGTTCAATAATGCGCTGGGCAATAGCGAGTTCTGAAGCAATGGCACCTTGGAAGGCGACACTGAGGCCAATTGGTAGCTGCAGATCTTCAAAGCTGATGTTTGGCGTGTCAAACCACTCGTCAATGAAGTTGTGGATGATGGTCACATCAAAGAGAGGCAGATCATTGAAGATTTCTGCTTCTTCTTTGCTCTTGATGAGTTGCTCAAGAGCGTCAGCTGCTAGATCTTCATCACTTGACAGATCAATGTCGTCATTGCGCAGAATGGCAGCAGCAGTTAGCTCTTGTCCAGTGTGAGGCAGAGGCATCTTGACCTTCTGGGGCTTGGAGATGCGAGATAAGTCTTCGGACTGCACACTGTCTTCAGGAGGTGCAGTTGCCAGTGGCTTCGCCCGTGAGATTTTTGGTGAGGGGGGCAGGCTTTGAAGCTTTAGGCTTCTTTAGCTTATTTGTCTTCGGCGCTGCAGGCGCTTCTTCAGATTCAGCGTCAGCTGCAGGCTCATTCACTGCAGTCCCTTGAACCAAGATACGGGTGATGATGCCTTCAAGGTTGTAGAAGGGACCGATGACATTGGGTTCTGCATCTCGTGTGCCATCTGCCCTTGGTGCTGAGGGACCAGGGTTGAAGTCTAACCCCAAAGTCTTCCTGTTCTGCTTCACTGAGTTCTGGGCAAACTGGAAGTTGCGCTTGAACAGATTGTTGTCACGACACCATAGTAGTGACGATGGGTGTGCATCAGCAGGCTGTGGCCCACGGACCATGCAGGGATAGAAGCCTTGTTCAATGGCTTCATCTCTAGACCTGGGTAGAAGATTCTTGTATAGGATGTCTCCCCATGGTCTCTTGATGGCGTTTTTCTCAGCATATTCCTGGGTTACAAATCGGTATTTGAACCATTGTTCTGCCCAATATCTTTGAATCCATTGGATTCGGGTCTTGCGCTGATTGTAATCCTCTTCAGGATCTGTCTTGTACAGTTCTGAAAGTTCCTCTGGCAGATCTCTGGATGTTTCTCCACGATGCTTTCTGCCACCCTTCTTTGCTGCTTTCTCTGAAGCCATAAACTTTAACTTGAAAGGCTTCAACACGTTCAAAGGCTTCAAAGGTTTTCGCTTGCTGGACCAACAGGAACTGGCTTCGGGAGAATTAATGTGATGGTGTAAGAATTCTGCAAATGAATGCAGACTATGAGAACCAAAGGATTCTCCCACGGACATGTACCTGTGACAGCATTAAGGTGCGAGGGAAGGGGAAGAGGTCATATGCATTCTCAGAAGATTTTGAAGATAAATCAGTTTAGAAGACATTGACCTCATCGTGCGAAGACATTCACTCATAGATAAGGAGTTGGTTCCAGATTTGTACGAATCCACAGATCAGTACAAGTGAGGAATCTAACTACTTTGTGAAGCATAAGTGAATATACTAGGCATGTTATGAGATACAGTATGAGAGAGATCGAACTTGTGTGAATAGAAACTGCTTGTGGTAGAAAGTGACAAATCCATAGGATCAACGGTGCTGTAAAAAGGAAGTTTTATTTACCACACTAAGAACTGCTAGACGAAGTGGAAGATGAGGCCGAGCAGTTCGATCTTCCGTGCCTTAACTTGGCGACGGAGGACACCTACGGCGACGGCGGAGAGGACGATGTCCGCGGTCGGCGTGAAGACGGTGTCGGAGAGGTTGCGGCAGCGAAGCGCTTCGTCGCCGGCGTCGTTGAGGGCTAGCGGTGGCTCTAGGGTTCGTGCGAGAGTGGAAAAAGAGATAATGACCGCTGTGAAGTGTGTATTTATAGGTATATGGGCGGCACTGCGCTATTACACAGGTGCCCCTGGCGATTCGCATATGAGGAACACGTGGCCATTATGCGGAATTTTGGGGTTTGTTCCACGTCCCACGCACGCCTTGATTGTTGGGTGGTCGTTCCTACTTCTTCGGGTTTCATGTGGAGGAATGAGCATTGAAAATGGACTTAATGGTTGTCTATGTATCTTCTGCTGACAAGGATGCAGAGAAGACATTCGACAGTTTCAATAGAATGCATATGATTTGGAGAGATAGAATTTGAGATAGAAAGCATAGAGAGGTTAGGGTCCGATCACATTCACTTAGTTCAAAAGATTCAACACAAAGACATAGCTATAAGTGAATGTTGTAGAGGACAGAACACTAATATATATATATATATATATAATCAACATAGTGAAGATAATCATGAAGATATGTTGAAATCGAAGCCAAACCAAATGTGAAGACATTGCAAGGTAACGCCATGAGTGAAACACTTCAAAATAGAACATTTGGTGGTGGCGTTACCCACCGTATAGGAAGTATTAGACCCAGACACGGTGCACAATTATCGTGGCGCTCCGAAGTCAAATTCCACATTAATGTATTCACACTTAGAATGTATGTCTTCATTGATTGAAGATATACTTTACTTTGTGTGTGGCACATCTAAGTCATCAATATGCATTAGGGTTAGGATGTGTGCCTGATCACAGGACATTTGAGGATTCCAGGATATTTAGCTCACATCGTAACTTGCAAAATCTCTTCTCATCCAAGGGCTTGGTGAAGATATCTGCCAATTGCTCTTCAGTGTTGACGTGTATGATATCAATATCTTCCTTCACAACATGATCTCTGAGAAAGTGATGACGAATTTCAATGTGCTTTGTCTTCGAGTGCTGAACTGGGTTGTTGGCGATCTTGATGGCGCTTTCGTTGTCGCAGTAAAGTGGCACTTGCTTCAGATGAATGCCATAGTCCTTAAGTGTTTGATTCATCCACAGAAGCTGAGCGCAGCAAGATCCAGCAGCAATGTATTCAGATTCAGCAGTGGAGAGAGATACACAGTTCTGCTTCTTTGAAGACCAACATACAAGTGATCGTCCCAGAAAGTGACATGTGCCTGATGTAGACTTGCGATCAACTTTGTCACCAGCATAATCAGCATCCGAGAATCCAACCAGATCAAACTCTGAGCCCTTTGGATACCATAATCCTAGAGTCGGGGTGTGAGCCAAATATCGAAGAATTCGCTTCACAGCTAAGTGATGCGACTCCTTTGGTGCCGCTTGAAATCAAGCACACATGAGAACACTAAGCATAATATCTGGCCTAGATGCACATAGATAAAGTAAAGAACCAATCATGGAGCGGTATACCTTTTGATCGAACTCTTTACCGTTGTCGTCGGGACCCAGATGATGTTTGGCTGGCATTGGTGTTGTGAAGCCTTTCCAGTCTTGCATACCGAACTTCTTCAGGCAATCTTTGAGATACTTCTCTTGAGATATGAAGATGCCGTTGCGTTGTTGTCGTATTTGAAGACCGAGGAAGAACTTCAGCTCTCCCATCATAGACATCTGATATTGCTCTTGCATCATATATCCAAACTCTTCACTGTACTTCTGATTGGTGCAGCGGAAGATAATGTCATCCACATATATTTGGCACACAAACAGTTCACCATCATATGTCTTCATGGAGAGAGTGGGGTCTAAGGAACCAGGTATGAAGCCTTTGCTCTTCAGGATGTATTTGAGTGTATCATACCAGGCCCGAGGGGCTTGTTTGAGGCCATACAGTGCCTTGTTGAGCTTGTATACCATGTCAGGATGTTTTGGATCTTCAAAGCCAGGCGGTTGCGCAACATACACTTCTTCTTCAATCTTGCCATTGAGAAAAGCACTCTTCACATCCATTTGATATAGAAGTATGTTATGATGATTTGCATAGGCCAGCAGTATGCGTATGGCTTCAAGTCTAGCCACAGGAGCAAATGTTTCCTCGAAGTCAATGCCTTCCACTTGAGTATATCCTTGAGCAACCAGACGAGCTTTGTTTCTGACAACTTGACCATGCTCATCTTGCTTGTTGCGGTATATCCATTTGGTGCCTATTATATTGTGCTTCCGTGGATCAGGACGCTTAACTAGTTCCCATACATTATTCAGCTCAAACTGTTGAAGCTCTTCTTGCATAGCTTGAATCCATTCAGGTTCCATGAAGGCTTCTTCAACTTTCTTGGGTTCTGTTATTGAGACGAATGCGAAGTGCCCACAGAAATTTGCTAGCTGAGTTGCCCTTGAACAAGTGAGTGGACCGGGTGCATTGATGCTATCAATTATTCTTTCAATCTGCACTTCATTGGCAACGCGAGGATGCACAGGGCGAATACTTTGCTCTTGCTGATCATTGTCGTTGTTAGAAGGAATGTCTTCAGGTTGAGCATTGTCTTCATGTTGATCAGGTGCTGAGATGATAAGTTCTTCTTCAGGATGAGCTTTAGAAGGTATAATTTCTCCAGTTCCCAATAGCTTGATTGATTCACTGGATGGAACTTCATCTAGCACATTTGGCAGTTGCTCTCTTTGTGAACCATTTGTCTCATCGAACCGCACATCCACTTTGTAATGAAAGAGATTGAAGACTCTGTAGGAGTGCGAATCCTTTCCATATCCAAGCATAAAATCCTCATGTGCTTTTGGTGCAAACTTTGAGGTGTGATGTGGGTCCTTGATCCAGCACCTTGCGCCAAATACTCTGAAGTAACTGACATTTGGCTTCTTGCAAGTAAGGAGCTCATAAGATGTCTTGTTCAGAAGCTTGTGAAGATAAACACGATTGATTGTATGGCATGCAGTATCAATGGCTTCAGGCCAGAATTTTCTTGGGGTTTTGTATTCATCTAGCATCGTTCTGGCCATCTCAATGAGTGTTCTGTTCTTGCATTCGACGACGCCATTCTGCTGTGGCGTGTACGGGGCTGAGAATTCATGTGTGATGCCCAAGGTATTAAGATATGTATCAAGGCCAGTGTTCTTGAATTCAGTGCCATTGTCACTTCTGATGTGCTTTATCTTGGCGCCATAATTGTTCATAGCTCGATTTGCGAAGCGTCTGAAGACATTCTGCACTTCAGTCTTGTAAAGGATTA
The DNA here is from genome assembly GCF_056163025.1 of Triticum urartu. Lineage (NCBI taxonomy): Eukaryota > Viridiplantae > Streptophyta > Magnoliopsida > Poales > Poaceae > Triticum > Triticum urartu. The sequence continues at coordinate 556,625,750 of NC_141876.1, forward strand.
TGTGCACCCAAGTGTATCTAGAATAATCATCAACAATAACGAAGCCATAGAGGCAAGCAGTAGTAGTAAGAGTTGAGTAATGAGTGGGACCGAAAAGATCCATGTGAAGCAGTTCGAAGGGTCGAGTAGTGGTCATGATTGTCTTCGAGGCATGTTTGGCCCTCGTCATCTTCCCTGCTTCACAGGCACCGCATAAGTGATCTTTCTTGAACTTGACGCCCTCGATGCCTATGACATGCTTCTTCTTTGCCAGGGTGTGGAGGTTCCTCATGCCAGCATGCCCAAGCCTCCGATGCCAGAGCCAGCATTCTGAAGCTTTTGCTAGAAGACATACGGCAAGCTGTGGTCCTACTGAGAAATTTATTACGTACAGATCATCTTTTCGATACCCTTCAAACACTAGAGACTTGTCAGATTCCATTAGTACAAGGCAACGATATTTTCCAAATATCACGATCATGTTCAAATCGCAAAGCATTGAGACAGACATTAAGTTGAAGTCAAGGGATTCAACAAGCATGACTTTATCCATGTGTTGATCCCTTGAGATTGCAACTCTACCTAGACCCAATACCTTACTTTTACCAGTGTCAGCGAATGTGATGTGGCTCTTGTCGGATGGACGTAAGGTTGAGTCCATAAGAAGACTTCTTTTGCCAGTCATGTGATTTGTACACCCACTATCAATAATCCATTTTGAAGACGCTGGTGTTGTACCCTACAGTGCAGTTAGGGGGATAGGCTTCACCAAGAGCATTGTGAAGCAAAAACATTTGACGAACCAATGGGTTATGAAAGTTTAGATCCAGATTAGGACTAATAGGGAGAATAGCAAGCGATTCAGGAACGAAGTACATAGTAAGACCATTCGGGCATTTGATCTTGCGCCCTACAAGATGTTTAAGGTCCCCAGCAATAGCGTCAGACGATTTTGGTTTTCTGCTGGAGACCTTTCCCTGCAAAAGAGAGTTAATCTTTCTTAGCCACCCACATCTTCAAGGGTGGCTGAGAAGCAATAAGTCTAAGTGCAGCATCTGAGAATTTTGGCTTTGGAGCCCTAGCAAACAGTCTTGCAGGAGGACAATAGTACTCATAAGAATAAGCAGAATAGTTCTTGGTCTTATGAACATGGCGGTTTGATGAACCGCTCTCATATTCATATGCCTGAGTATGGTTTCCCTGCAAAACATTTGCGTTAGTGAGACTCAAGTGAGTCCTCTGTCTGTATGAAGCCTTTGGACCGTATGAAGCCTTTGGTCTGAGGTTTGTCTTCTTCACGTGAGGTGTCATGATGACATTCACAGGAAGATTCTCCAGACACCTTTTCGGAACCCAGATCTTCTTCATAGGCGGTACATTCCTGCAGTTAGTACCAATGTACCTGGCAAACACTTCACCATTCTGATTCTTAAACAGTATATAGTTTGCATCAAAGGATTCATCAATGATAATGGGGTTAGCACAAGTGAAGCCAGATAGATTGGATGGGTCTGCTGAAGGTTCCTTTGCAGCAACCCACATGGTTTTGGGGTATTGCTCAGGTTTCCAGTAAGAGCCATCAGCATTCATTTTCCTTACGAACCCAACACCCTCTTTCCTCGGGTTTCGGTTCAGTATCTGCTTTTTAAGGACATCACATAGTGTCTGATGCCCTTTGAGACTTTTGTACATCCCTGTTTCAAGCAATGTCTTCAACCTAGCATTCTCATCAGCAATAGCAGTGGTATCCTCAACAGAGGGGTTAGTTACCACATCAACAGTTGAAGATATTGCAACAGTAGTAGCAGAAGAACATTCAGCAACAGAAGTAGCATTATCACGCTCAATGCATTTAAGACATGGTGGTTCAAATCCTTCCTGAGCGGGACTGATCTGTTTGGCGCGAAGTGACTCATTTTCCTTTTGAAGATCTTCATGAACCGCTCTCAATTTCTCAAGATCTTGTTTCCTTTGAAGATAATCATAGGAAAGCTTTTCATGAGTTGTTGAGAGAGTTTCATGATGACTTTCAAGTTCCTGATACTTAACGTGAAGATTTTTTATGTCTTCAATTAAGGACTCAGATCGATTCATTTCAGCACCTAACAGATCATCGCTTCTGTCTAATAGTTTTTGAATATGTTCCATAGCTTTCTGTTGTTCAGTTGCAATTTTAGCAAGTGTTTTGTAGCTGGGTTTTGAATCACAATCAGAGTCATCGTCACTAGATGTTTGATAGTGTGTAGTGCGTGTGTTTACCTTGGCACCGCGTGCCATGAAGCAGTAGGTAGAAGCGGAGTAGTCCTTGTCATTTGCATCGGTGTCGGTGACGTGGTCATTGTCTTCAGTATTGAAGATGGACTTGGCAACGTATGTTGTAGCCAGACTTGCGACGCCTGAATCGGACTCCTCCTCAGACTCCACCTCCGCCTCCTCAGAAGCAGACTCCTCCTTTGAATCCATTTCCTTGCCAACAAACGCACGTGCCTTGCCAGATGAGCTCTTCTTCTGTGATGAAGACTTTGAAGAAGACATGGAAGAAGACTTTGAGTATTTCTTCTTCTTGTTGTTGTCAGAGTCATATTCCTTGCTCTTCTTCTTCTTTTTGTTCTCATTGTCCCACTGTGGACACTCAGAAATGAAGTGGCCAAGTTTCTTGCACTTGTGACATGTTTTCTTCTTGTAGTCATGAGCAGAAGCTTCGTCATTCCTTGAGCTTGATCGGGAAGACTTTCTGAAGCCTTTCTTCTTGGTGAATTTTTGGAACTTCTTGACAAGCATAGCAAGTTCCCTTCCAATGTCTTCAGGATCATCAGACCTGCTGTCAGATTCTTCTTCAGATGAGGAGACAGCTTTTGCCTTCAAGGCACGAGTTCGCCCATAGTTTGGACCGTAGATATCTCTTTTCTCAAAAAGCTAAAACTCATGTGTGTTGAGCCTCTCAAGTATGTCAGACGGATCGAGTGTCTTGAAATCAGGACGTTCTTGAATCATCAGGGCTAGGATGTCAAACGAAGTGATCTCAGTAGCGTCTTGACGACTTCATGTTTGGTGATCTCAGTAGCGCCGAGGGCTTGAAGCTCATTTGTGATGTCAGTGAGTCGGTCAAATGTGTGCTGGACATTCTCATTGTCATTTCGCTTAAAGCAGTTGAAGAGGTTGCGAAGGACACTGATTCTCTGATCTCTCTGGGTTGAGATGCCTTCATTGACCTTGGAGAGCCAGTCCCAGACCAGCTTAGATGTCTTCAAAGCACTCACACAGCCATACTGTCCTTTGGTCAGATGACCACAGATGATATTTTTGGCAGTAGAGTCCAGTTGAACGAATTTCTTGACATCAGCAGCAGTGACACCTTCTCTAGCCTTGGGAACGCCGTTTTCGACGACATACCATAGGTCAACATCAATGGCTTCAAGATGCATGCACATCTTATTCTTCCAGTAGGGATATTCAGTTCCATCGAAGACGGGGCACGCAGCGGAGACTTTAATTATCCCTGCAGTCGACATAGCTAAAACTCCAAGTGGTTAAACCGAATCACACAGAACAAGGGAGCACCTTGCTCTGATACCAATTGAAAGTGCATTATATCGACTAGAGGGGGGTGAATAGGCGATTTTTATGAAAGTCTTCAAAACGTGGAAGTTATGAAGACAAACGATAGAAATAAACCTATTACCATGCAGCGGAAGGTAGACTACACTAGGCAAGCCATAGTCAAGTATTCAATGAAGTGAGCACAATGACTTAATAGCAGCAATGTAGTAAGGATCAGGTAGGAAGATATTATGAAGCCATACAGAACATGCAGTCACTCAGTGAAGACAAAAGATAGTGCAAACATACAATGACTTCACAAGGAGCAACAGTAAGTAAAGGGAAGGGAAGATGAAACCAGTGACACGCTGAAGACAATGATTTGTTGGACCAGTTCCAGTTGCTGTGACAACTGTACGTCTGGTTAGGGCGGCTAGGTATTTAAACCTTAGGACACACAGTCTCGGACACCCAGTCCTGAACACGCAGCTCAGGACACCTAGTCCTCACCGTATTCCCCTTGAGCTAAGGTCACACAGACCTCGCCCAATCACTCTGGTAAGTCTTTAAGGTAGACTCCCAAACCTTCACAGACTTCGTTCACCGGCAATCCACAATGTCTCTTGGATGCTCAGAACGCGACGCCTAACCGGCTGGAGGATGCACAGTCCTCAAGTGTAATAAGTCTTCAGATCACACATACAAGAAGACTTAAGTGATGCCCAATTCTCTTTGGCTCTGGGTGGTTAGGGCTTTATCCTCGCAAGGAATTCTCTCTCAAAGGCTTCGAGGTGGGTTGCTCTCAAACGACAAAAGCCGTACTCTCAATCTGAGCAGCCAACCGTTTATGGTTGTAGGTGGTGGGCTATTTATAGCCACTTGGCAACCCGACCTGATTTGTCCGAAATGACCCTGGGTCACTAAGGAACTGACACGTGTTCCAACGGTCAGATTTCAAACTCACACGGCAACTTTACTTGGGCTGCAAGCAAAGCTGACTTGTCCGACTCTGGACAAGATTCGCTCTCATAGTCTTCACTCGAAGACATAGGTTTTGGTTAGGCATCACTTCAGTCATTCTGACTGGTTCTCTTGGACCCCACTTAACAGTACGGTGGTCCCTATGACTCAACACAAAAGAAAAAGAACTGCGAAAGATCTAAGTCTTCGAGCTCCATAGGCTTCATGTGGTGTCTTCTCTTGTCATAGTCTTCAATGTGAATATCTTCATATACCACCTTTGACTTCAATGTCTTCATACATTTTTAGGGGTCATCTCTGGTAGGAAAACCGAATCAATGAGGGACTTCTACCTGTGTTATCCTGCAATTCTCACAAACACATTAGTCCCTCAACTAGGTTTGTCGTCAATACTCCAAAACCAACTAGGGGTGGCACTAGATGCACTTACACTCTGGCAGCAGGACCTACATGTGCAAGACCAAATTGTAAGAAGCCTAAATATTAGAATGATTCCTGCAACTACACAATAATGTGATATTAGACAAAGGACCCTACTTGAACAAACCTCGATGGTAAACCGCAGTGTCTCCCATTGTTTCCCTGCGGCACACATAAGGAAGATCTTGATCAGGTTAACTAAGAGTTGCCATACTATTAGTAGAATATGTATTGAGTACAGCCAAATTCGATTGGTGTCACATGCATAACAATATGAAATTGTACCCACAACAAATGAAAATCAAATTGCAGAACTGAACCAAACAGTTAAATGGGCAACAGACCAAATGAACCAAAATAGTTAACTGAGCACGACATTGCAGAATGGAAACATGTACTAGAAGATAAGACAATTAATAAAACAAAGAATGCTTGAGAACAGTACTACGAAATGTAGCAATTTTTGGACCAAAGTGTTAACGGAACATTACATTTCAGAGGACCAAACTGTTAACTGAACATTAGATTGCATATTAACATTACAGAGGACAAATCACTAGAAGGCACTGGCGGTGGCCTCGAGAAAACAGCACGAACTGTATTTTAAAGTAGACAACCGTGTGGCGGTGTCAACGGTGGCCTCGAAGACGAGGTGCTCTGTAGCGACCTGACCCGAATGGATCACGTCTACTGTGCTACGGTGTCATCCCTGGATCAGTAATGCTGACACCACATAGTATATCGAGGTTTTATAGCAGAGTTGCAATCACACACTTATTACATCGATGGCTCAAAAAGAACTTATTACAATAAATATGGCTGAAGGCCATCTAATATCGATAACAGCGGAAGACTCGGAAGATAAATGGGTCCATCAACTCCAGCGGCATCACTGAGTATAGAACCACGACCTAAACACCTCAATCGTCGTCTGAAAAGTCTGCAACATTAACGTTGCAGCCCGAAAACGGGTCAGCACATGGAATATGCTGGCAAAGTAACACATAGAGAGTAATGGAATGAAACAGCTATACTACATGCATATATGGCTGGTGGAAAGCTCTATGGTTACAGTTTTGCGTAAAGCCAGTTTTTCCCTACTGCAAAGGAATAAATTTTATTTACTATCATGGTGGTTGTGAAACATTGAGAATGGTTGACAGCATTCTCAATCCCAATTAAAAGTAATTAAAACCCAATAACATTAATTAGAAGTAACATGTTGAGATTCACAATGATATTCAAGTACTAGATACTCAAGTTGTCCATAACCGGGGACACGGCTAATCATGATTAGTTTGTTACTCTGCAGAGGTTTGCGCACTTTTCCCCACAAGACTCGATCGCCTCCGTTTGTTTTCTCGCACTACATGGTGTTTGAGAAATGGATGACCGAGACATAGTCTTTCAGAAGCACTAGCACCTTACATGTGGGGTAGACCGGTACACCTACATCCCCTACATCTGCTAGTCCACCCCGTAAGAGTTCGCACAACTTAGTCAACTATGCTAGAGCCCATAGTAGCATGTGGCTGCACACGGAAGTTTCTAGCATGAAGTATCTTATGATCCCTTTGAGCCTGGGTGGCGGTCCAAAAAAAAACAGGCAAGTCCTGATAGACATCAGGTGCCTCAATCCACCCAGATGTGTGTTTAAGTTGCCACCTTAGATAAACCATTAAAATTATCAATCTCACATCTGTCATGGATATCACTCACCCAATCCACGTCTACTAGCATAGCATGGCATAATAAGCAAACGTAGAAGTAACTCCCAAAGGTTTCATAATAATACAGGTAATAGGTACTACCTCATCTACTTCCCATCCCACAATTTAATTAGATCCTAATCATGCAATGTGTGAGGATTGATCTAATGCAATAAAACATGGGTTGTAGAAAAGGTATGATCAAAGTGTTACTTGCCTTGCTGATGATCCGCGAGTCCTAGGGTTCCGAAGTAACAAGCGGCGCAATCCGGGTAATCTATCGCAGACAAACAACAAGCATACAATAAGTACTCATCTAATGCACAGGTAAATCTCGAACAAGAGAACGAACCAAGTAGTTCAACTTAAGAACTCCGGTTGCAAAGAAAGAACGAAAAACAAACGGCGGAAGAAAACAACTCGGTTCTAGCAAGTTGAAACTAGGTCAAAATTTTACTGTAGCAAAAGCTTGTTCAAGTTGATTAGACGGAACAGCGGTTTCGAGACGAAACTCCAGGCGCTTGAATCACCTGATTCCGATAAACGAGCGAAAAGTAAAACTAGAAAGAAGATCGGATCTGAGATCGCGATCGCGGAATAAATCCGACGAAAAGAAAAAGAAGAACGGTTAAACGAACGGACGTTCGTTAACCTAGAAGAATCCGGTGATCACGTTCGTTAGGACGAACGGTCCGGCGAACGGTCCAAAGCAACTAAATCGGAGAAGAAAACGAATCCGATCTAGTGTTTTGGAGAAGAAAACCGATCGAAAAACTGATCTAGAAAACCGGAACGGTTTAGAGAAGAAAAGAATCGGAACGATTAGAAGAAAACGATCCGAGGAAAAGAATAGATGTAGACCTTGGCGAGGTCTCCGGTGAACGGGGCTCCGGCGGCGTCGGCGTAGGGCGGCGGCGTGGGCAAGGTGCGGCGGCGGCGCGGGTGAGGCGGCGGCGCGGGTGAGGCGGCGCGGCGCGGGTGTGGGGCGGCGGCGCGGGTGAGGCGGCGCGGCGGCGGTGACGCAGGGCGCGGTGTGATGCGACGCGGCGGCGGTGCAAGGCGCGGTGTGGAGGAGAGCTTTGATTTGATGTGTTTTAGAGGGGGGGGTGCTTGGGTATTTATATTGGGGAGGGGAGGGGTTTACTTGGGGTAGAGGACAAGGAATTAGAATAGGAGTAGGAAAGATCTAGAAAATAAACGGAATAGGACTAAAGAAAACGAAATAAGGAAAAGGGGACAAGGGGGCGCCCTAGAATCCTAAAAGGATTCGGTCCTAGCAAGAGGCGGCGGCGGCCGACCGGCTCCTGGCTCGGCGCCTGGCGCCTGGGAGCGCGGTGGTAGGTGGCTTGGCTTGGGCCTTTGGCCCAAGGCGCTGCTCAAATTTTTTTTAAATAGTTTCCTCGCGCAGAAAAAAAAACAAAAAAGGGATCTAAACGAACTCCGAAAAATCTAAAGTAAATTTTCCCCGACTCCTAAAAATGAGCCGAACAAAATGAACTTTTCTCCGGACCTAAAATGCAATTTTTGAAAACGCGCATTTTTCCCTATCCAAATAAAATGCAAATAAAACTCCGGCAACAAAATTGATCTATTTATTAAATCTTCATTTTCCTAAATTTGGGAAAGTCATATTATTCCCTCTCTCATATTTTGACACCGGAAAAATTATTGAAGATAAAATAAATAAATCAAATGATCCTATTTTCAAAATTCGAGAGAACTCTCAAATATGAAAATAACGAAATCTCCAACTCTCTCCGAGGGTCCTTGAGTTGCGTGAAATTTCTAGGATCAACCAAAATGCAAGAAAATATGATATGCATATGGTCTAGTGTATAACATTCCAAATTGAAAATTTGGGATGTTACAAACCTACCCCCCTTAAGATGAATCTCGCCCTCGAGATTCGGGTTGGCTAGAAAATAGGTGAGGGTGGTCTTTGAGCAAATCTTCTCTCTCTGCCAGGTGGCTTCATCCTCTGAATGGTGGTTCCACTGAACTTTGCAAAACTTGATAACCTTGCTGCGTGTAACTCTACTGGCAACATCGAGAATCTTGACTGGCTTCTCCTCATATGTTAGGTCATCCTTTAACTGAATTGCTTCTAATGGCACTGTATCTCTTAGTGGTACCTCCGCCATCTCGGCGTGACATTTCTTCAGCTGAGAAACATGGAATACATCATGAACTCCTGACAGTCCTTCTGGTAATTCCAACTTATACGCGACTTCTCCCATACGTTTCACGATCTTAAACGGTCCAACGAAACGCGGTGCTAACTTTCCCTTAACTCCAAAGCGCTTAAATCCTCGAAGTGGGGATACTCGAAGGTAAACTCTATCTCCGGTTTCGTAAACTGTCTCCTTGCGTTTAGAATCTGCATAGCTCTTCTGCCTGGACTGGGCTACCTTGAGCCTATCGCGAATCAACTTAACCTTCCGTTCAGACTCCTTAATCAAATCTGGTCCAAAGAATTGACGGTCTCCAACTTCGTTCCATGATAACGGTGTCCTGCACCTCCTTCCGTATAAAGCTTCGAAAGGGGCCATCTTCAAACTGGTTTGGTAACTGTTGTTATAAGAAAACTCCGCATACGTCAAGTTTTCGTCCCAACTTGATCCATAATCTAGTGCACAAGCTCTCAGCATATCTTCCAAAATCTGATTGACTCTCTCGGTCTGTCCATCTGTCTGCGGATGAAAAGCTGTGCTGAACTCTAGTCTGGTTCCTAAAGTTTCATGCAACTGATTCCAAAACTTTGAGGTAAATTGGGTTCCTCTATCTGATACGATACTCCTCGGAACTCCATGCAAACAAACGATTCTAGTCATGTATATCTTTGCCAACTTAGCACTGGTGTAAGTGGTCTTAACTGGAATGAAATGTGCTACCTTCGTCAAACGATCAACTACTACCCATACTGAGTCATATCCGGCCTTTGTCCTGGGTAGCCCTGTGATAAAATCCATGCCTATCTTATCCCACTTCCATTCGGGTATCGGCAGTGGTTGTAACAATCCTGCTGGCTTTTGATGTTCTGCTTTTACTCTCTGACATACGTCACAAACTGTATCATACGCTGCAATATCCTTCTTCATTCCGGTCCACCAGAATGTTTCCTTTAAATCCAAATACATCTTGGTATTCCCTGGGTGAATCGAATATGGTGAATTATGTGCCTCCTGCAAAATCAACTTCCTGATCTCCGGGTCATTGGGCACATAAACACGGTCCTCAAACCATAGGGTATCGTGCTCATCCTCACGAAATCCATTTGCTTTTCCTTCGCTCATTCTCTCTTTTATAGAAGCAATCTCCTTGTCAGATTTCTGAGCTTCTCTGATCTTATCCATCAATGTTGATTGAATCTCCAATGCTGCTACATAGCCTTTCGGAACTATCTCTAAGCTTAGTTCACGAAGGTTTTCTGCTAACTCCTTGGGTATACTTCCCGTCATTATCGTATTGACATGGCTCTTATGGCTCAATGCGTCAGCTACTACATTAGCCTTTCCGGGATGGTAATGCAATCTCATGTCATAATCCTTGATGAGCTCCAACCATCTCCTCTGTCAGAGGTTCAACTCCTTCTGAGTGAAAATGTACTTCAAACTCTTATGATCCGTGTATACCTCACAATGATTTCCAATGAGGAAATGTCTCCACGTCTTCAATGCATGCACTACGGCTGCTAACTCCAAATCATGCGTGGCATAATTCAACTCATGAGGCTTCAGTTGTCGTGAAGCATACGAAACAACTCTCCCTTCCTACATAAGCACTGCTCCAAGTCCTCGACGTGAAGCGTCGCAATACACCTCATAATCCTTGGTTTGATCTGGCAAAATCAATACCGGTGAGGTAACCAATCGTTTCTTCAACTCCTGGAAACTAGCCTCACACTCCTCAGTCCATTTGAACTTAGTATCCTTCTTCAACAATTCAGTCATAGGCTTTGCAATCTTTGAAAAGTTCTCAATGAATCTCCGATAGTATCCTGCGAGTCCAAGAAAACTCCGGATCTCTCCAACTGTTGTTGGTGCTTCCCATTCGGTTACGGTCTCAACCTTTGTGGGGTCAACTGCTATACCTTCTCCGGATATAACGTGTCCGAGGAATCCAACTTCCTTCAACCAAAACTCACATTTGCTGAATTTGGCATATAACTGATGTTCCCTTAATTTCTCCAAAACCAAACGCAAATGTTCCTTATGCTCCTCTTCATTCTTTGAATAAACTAGGATGTCATCAATGAACACTACGACGAACTTATCCAAAAACTCCATAAACACTTTGTTCATCAGGTTCATAAAATAGGCAGGTGCGTTAGTCAATCCAAATGACATAACGGTATACTCATACAGTCCATATCTTGTGGTGAATGCTGTCTTAGGTATGTCCTGCTCTCGAATCTTCAACTGATGGTACCCTGATCGCAAATCGATCTTGGAAAACACTTTAGCTCCTTGCAATCGATCAAACAGATCGTTGATCATTGGCAGTGGGTACTTATTCTTGATGGTTACTTCATTCAATCCCCGATAATCTACAACCATCCTTAATGATCCATCCTTCTTTTCCACTAGAAGTACGGGTGATCCCCAAGGTGAAGAACTTGGGCGAATGTAACCTTTATCCAATAACTCCTTAATCTGATTCTTAATTTCCACCAAATCCTTTGCTGGCATCCGGTACGGTCGCTTCGATATTGGGCCTGTACCTGGCAATAACTCAATCAAAAACTCAATGTCTCTATCCGGTGGCATGCCTGGTAATTCCTCAGGAAATACATCAGGAAAATCCTTTACCACTGGTACTTCCTCCTGCACAACTCCTGATAAGCAATTCACTTGTGTCCTGTTTGGCACATGCCGGGATACATACTTGATCCTTCTTCCTTCTGGTGTGGTAAGCAAAATTGTCTTACTGGCGCAATCGATGTTTCCTCCATACATCGACAGCCAATCCATACCAAGAATCACATCTAGACCTTGGGATTCCAGAATAATTAAATCCGTTGGGAATACATGCCTTCCTATACTCAATGGTACTTGAAAACATCCTTGTCTGGCCATGTATTCTGCTCCTGGCGATCTTACTAGCATAGGTGTTTTAAGAATCCTAGTGGGCAGGCTATACTTTTCCACAAATCCCCTTGATATGTATGAATGCGATGCACCAGTATCAAAAAGAACGAGTGCAGTAAATGACTTAACCAAAAACTTACCGATTACTGCATCGGGCTGATCTTCAATCTCCTCCACATTAACGTGGTTCACCTGTCCCCTATTGAAAGGGTTCGGCTTCTTCCCAGAGCTTCCATTGCCATTTCCATTCTGGCCTTCAGGACATTCATTGGCATAATGTCCGGTCTTCGAACACTTGAAACAGGTGACTTGACTCAGGTCTCTCTTGGTTGGGGTTGATGGGGTGGTTCGATTCTGGCCGTTGCTTCCTCCATTCCCATTACCATTCTTGTGGCCATTATGGTTGTGCGAGCTACCTCCTCCATGGGTGTGCTGAAACTTAAATCCCGGTTTAGGGGTAAAACGGGGCTTCTGCTGGGCTCCAGAGTTATACTTCCCCTGTCCATACTTCCTCTTACGGTTCTCAATCTGCTGTTGCTTCCCTTCAATCATGATGGTATGATCTACCAACTCCTGGTAGTTGTTGAAACTTGCTACCATCAACTGCATGCTTAGTTCATCATTCAGTCCTTCCAGAAACTTCTCCTGCTTAGCTGCATCCGTAGCAACGTCATCTGGGGCATAACGGGCTAGCTTACTAAACTCTTCCACATACTGGCCAACAGTCCTTCCTCCTTGGCGTAAGTTGCGAAACTCACGCTTCTTTATGGCCATAGCTCCTGCTGAAACATGGGCAGTGTGGAAAGCTTGCTGAAACTGATCCCATGTGACAGTGTCAACTGGGTAAGTGGCTGTGAAATTCTCCCACCATGCTGCCGCGGGTCCGTGAAGCTGGTGTGCGGCAAACTTCACTTTCTCACCATCCGTGCATCCTGCAGTGGTCAACTCCCTTCCTATCTTACGGAGCCAGTCGTCTGCTACTATTGGCTCGGTGCTACTGGAAAACACCGGCGGATTCAGCCTAAGGAAACGGGCTAAGTGGTCAACAGGTGGTGGTGGTGGGTTGTTGTTGTTGTTCTGCTGATTCTGAACTAACATCTGCATCAATTGATTCTGCTGCTGGATCAACGGAGTGAGCTCCGGTGGAAATCCATTGTCACGTCTCGGAGGCATCTGAGGGTTTAGAAAAGACGAGAATTAAGAATAGAGGGGGTCTAAAGGGAAAACACTACCCATATGCACATGAGGCAAAAGCACACAATTCACTTCAATCAATCAAACAAGGGCTTACAAACGGTCTAACTATCGCAAAAGTGCTCGACTATAATGTGTTTACATGGGGGAATACTATTACTATCTGGTGGTCATCTAGAAATTTGAACCGGTGGAAGACTCCATGATATCTACTCCAGCTTCGTCTTCAAAGTCGGGTTCACTTGGATCCGAATCGGTGTCGTCAATGATGATGTAGTTGTCTGGACATGCGACGTACTTGTCGTCCTCCTGGGATGCTAACTTGCTCTTGAGTTCTTCAATCTCCTGCTTAAGATCGCAATTGTGCCTTGCTAGAGCTACGATCTCGTCCATGTAGTCCTTGCGTGTAGACTTTAGTTCTCCTTCTAGCTCGATGATCCTTGCCTTCGCATTCTTCAACTCTATCATATCATTGCACATCTGGTTCTCGTGGCGTCGAATGTGCTGGTTTAACTCCTGGATGAAAGATGCAATGGATCTATCTTTCTTGGTCCTGACTAACTCCCATTGTTCATCACGGCGTCCGCAAATCTGGTAGATAGTGTCCTTGAGGTCTTCTTGATAAACTTCTCCAATGCGTCCTATGGTGATATGAGCTGCCATGCTCCTTCCTAGACTCCAGGTTGGTGCATTGAAAACACTATCTATGGGCTTCGTGATTGGCGCGAATGTTCTTCTCGGAACATGAGCTTGAATCTTCCAGCGCTCCTCTTCAGGCAGAGTGGCGTTGAAGGTTCCCGTGAAGCTTGGTAATCCAATGTTCAGGTACTTGGTGACTTCCTTCAGGTGAAATCCAAATGGTGTGCCTTCATCCGGTTGAGCGTACTTAATCTTCGCGTGCGTCATCCTAAAAGAGTAGAAAAGATGAGGAGTTAGAAAATGAGAAGAGAAGGGTGATCTATGGCTTTAACTTAGTGGTCGTGTCCTACAGTCAGCGTGTGCTCTGATACCATCTCTGTAGCGACCTGACCCGAATGGATCACGTCTACTGTGCTACGGTGTCATCCCTGGATCAGTAATGCTGACACCACACAGTACATCGAGGTTTTATAGCAGAGTTGCAATCACACACTTATTACATCGATGGCTCAAAAAGAACTTATTACAATAAATATGGCTGAAGGCCATCTAATATCGATAACAGCGGAAGACTCGGAAGATAAATGGGTCCATCAACTCCAGCGGCATCACTGAGTATAGAACCACGACCTAAACACCTCAATCGTCGTCTGAAAAGTCTGCAACATTAACGTTGCAGCCCAAAAATGGGTCAGCACATGGAATATGCTGGCAAAGTAACACATAGAGAGTAATGGAATGAAACAGCTATACTACATGCATATATGGCTGGTGGAAAGCTCTATGGTTACAGTTTTGCGTAAAGCCAGTTTTTCCCTACTGCAAAGGAATAAATTTTATTTACTATCATGGTGGTTGTGAAACATTGAGAATGGTTGACAGCATTCTCAATCCCAATTAAAAGTAATTAAGACCCAATAACATTAATTAGAAGTAACATGTTGAGATTCACAATGATATTCAAGTACTAGATACTCAAGTTGTCCATAACCGGGGACACGGCTAATCATGATTAGTTTGTTACTCTGCAAAGGTTTGCGCACTTTTCCCCACAAGACTCGATCGCCTCCGTTTGTTTTCTCGCACTACATGGTGTTTGAGAAACGCATGACCGAGACATAGTCTTTCAGAAGCACTAGCACCTTACATGTGGGGTAGACCGGTACACCTACATCCCCTACATCTGCTAGTCCACCCCGTAAGAGTTCGCACAACTTAGTCAACTATGCTAGAGCCCATAGTAGCATGTGGCTGCACACGGAAGTTTCTAGCATGAAGTATCTTATGATCCCTTTGAGCCTGGGTGGCGGTCCAAAAAAAACAGGCAAGTCCTGATAGACATCAGGTGCCTCAATCCACCCAGATGTGTGTTTAAGTTGCCACCTTAGATAAACCATTAAAATTATCAATCTCACATCTGTCATGGATATCACTCACCCAATCCACGTCTACTAGCATATCATGGCATAATAAGCAAACGTAGAAGTAACTCCCAAAGGTTTCATAATAATACAGGTAATAGGTACTACCTCATCTACTTCCCATCCCACAATTTAATTAGATCCTAATCATGCAATGTGTGAGGATTGATCTAATGCAATAAAACATGGGTTGTAGAAAAGGTATGATCAAAGTGTTACTTGCCTTGCTGATGATCCGCGAGTCCTAGGGTTTCGAAGTAACAAGCGGCGCAATCCGGGTAATCTATCGTAGACAAACAACAAGCATACAATAAGTACTCATCTAATGCACAGGTAAATCTCGAACAAGAGAACGAACCAAGTAGTTCAACTTAAGAACTCCGGTTGCAAAGAAAGAACGAAAAACAAACGGCGGAAGAAAACAACTCGGTTCTAGCAAGTTGAAACTAGGTCAAAATTTTACTGTAGCAAAAGCTTGTTCAAGTTGATTAGACGGAACGGCGGTTTCGAGACGAAACTCCAGGCGCTTGAATCACCTGATTCCGATAAACGAGCGAAAAGTAAAACTAGAAAGAAGATCGGATCTGAGATCGCGATCGCGGGATAAATCCGACGAAAAGAAAAAGAAGAACGGTTAAATGAACGGACGTTCGTTAACCTAGAAGAATCCGGTGATCACGTTCGTTAGGACGAACGGTCCGGCGAACGGTCCAAAGCAACTAAATCGGAGAAGAAAACGAATCCGATCTAGGGTTTTGGAGAAGAAAACCGATCGAAAAACTGATCTAGAAAACCGGAACGGTTTAGAGAAGAAAAGAATCGGAACGATTAGAAGAAAACGATCCGAGGAAAAGAATAGATGTAGCGCGGGGCAACCTTGGCGAGGTCTCCGGTGAACGGGGCTCCGGCGGCGTCGGCGTAGGGCGGCGGCGTGGGCAAGGTGCGGCGGCGGCGCGGGTGAGGCGGCGGCGCGGGTGAGGCGGCGCGGCGCGGGTGTGGGGCGGCGACGCGGGTGAGGCGGCGCGGCGGCGGTGACGCAGGGCGCGGTGTGATGCGGCACGGCGGCGGTGCAAGGCGCGGTGTGGAGGAGAGCTTTGATTTGATGTGTTTTAGAGGGAGGGTGCTTGGGTATTTATATTGGGGAGGGGAGGGGTTTACTTGGGGTAGAGGACAAGGAATTAGAATAAGAGTAGGAAAGATCTAGAAAATTAACGGAATAGGACTAAAGAAAACGAAATAAGGAAAAGGGGACAAGGGGGCGCCCTAGAATCCTAAAAGGATTCGGTCCTAGCAAGAGGCGGCGGCGGCCGACCGGCTCCTGGCTCGGCGCCTGGCGCCTGGGAGCGCGGCGGTAGGTGGCTTGGCTTGGGCCTTTGGCCCAAGGCGCTGCTCAATTTTTTTTAAATAGTTTCCTCACGCAGAAAAAAAAAACAAAAAAGGGATCTAAACGAACTCCGAAAAATCTAAAGTAAATTTTCCCCGACTCCTAAAAATGAGCCGAACAAAATGAACTTTTCTCCGGACCTAAAATGCAATTTTTGAAAATGCGCATTTTTTCCTGTCCAAATAAAATGCAAATAAAACTCCGGCAACAAAATTGATCTATTTATTAAATCTTCATTTTCCTAAATTTGGGAAAGTCATATTATTCCCTCTCTCATATTTTGACACCGGAAAAATTATTGAAGATAAAATAAATAAATCAAATGATCCTATTTTCAAAATTCGAGAGAACTCTCAAATATGAAAATAACGAAATCTCCAACTCTCTCCGAGGGTCCTTGAGTTGCGTGAAATTTCTAGGATCAACCAAAATGCAAGAAAATATGATATGCATATGATCTAGTGTATAACATTCCAAATTGAAATTTTGGGATGTTACATGCTCCTCCAAGATTTGGTGGTCAACATGTATGCCAGCCATAGCGACCTCGTGTGCATGTGTGGCCGCATGCTACTGAGCTCCAAGTTATACTGCATGCAAAATGGCTGTGGGTGGCGCTTAATTGGAGGAGGGGCAGTGATTTCGGTGGAAGGTGTCACGCTGTCGGTCGGGGCATGTGGGATGGGAAAGGAGGAGGATGGGGTGGGTGGGGTGTGGATTACTTGACCATATTGACGAGGCCGCGCAGCAAGAAGAAGGGTCGGCGGCGAGGAGGCCGCATGGCAAGAAGAATGGTCGGCGGCGAGGAGGCCGCGCAGCAAGAAGAAGGGTCGCTAGCGAGGAGGCGGCGCTTCAAGAAGAAGTGTCGCCGGCGAGGAGGCGGCGCTGCAAGAAGAAGGGTAACCGACGAGGAGGCGGCGCTGCAAGAAGAAGGCTCGCCAGTGAGGAGGCTGAGCTGACAGTAAGCAGCAGTGAAGGTTTGAACTTGGAAAGCAAGGAGGAACAATGGAAATGTGGCTTTTGGTAGGAGGGAGGGGGCGGGGAGATAGATATTTCCGCGGTGACAAAAAAATTTCGCTCGGTGCCGCGAGAAACCAGCGCACAAGTGTGGTTCAAGCGGGGGCGGTGGACTGTAGACGACGAAGCTTCCTGCGTAAGCCAGACAAGATGGTGCGCCAAGATATTTTATATCGCATCCCACATGATTCTTTCTAGTAAACTGTTTGTGGTATACCTGATTTTTTCATTATGTTTTGAAAGACAAAATGGTGTTACAGAGGGAATGGATGGCGTTTGAATTTCTAGAACATTTACGTACAGTGAACATGCAACTAGTACATGAGTGTCGTGTTTAAATTTGGAATTATTACGAGTTCGTTTGACATTTTTATGCATTAATTGAGTTTCTGGGCATTTAATGTGCATGATTCAAATTTGAACTACAAGCACATGCTCCAATGCACCAAAGTTTGTTGAAAAATCACATGTGTGTCTTTGGGTGAATTAATAGGTCCCATGCAAGAAATGGGAATGAAATTCAAACATCTTGGCGTCGTGGCTCGGCCCGAAAGATTGAGAAACTCAGTTCTTAAATTCATGTAAATCCAAAACACGCCTTGGCATGGTGTCATGACATGGCACCAACATGCTGCGATAATTTATTTGGCCGAATTGGGACAAGCTTAGGTGTAAGCTTCTTGCAAATCGGAGCTTCCCTCAAGAAGGCTCGTTGTTCCGAGAGGGAACGTGTCACATCCGTGTGCAAAACGAGATACCTACACTGCCTTCTCCCGCCTTAATTTTTTTACACAAGCAGATTAGACCAAATAGAAGTATCGTGCTAAATTTTGGAATTATTCCGGGTTCGTTTGGCCCTTTTTATACATTAATTGAGTGTCTGCGCATTTAATGTGCATAATTCAAATTTGAACTACAAGCACATGCTCAAGTGCACCAAGGTTGGTTGAAAAATCACATGTGTGTCCTTGGGTGTATTTATAGGTCCCATGCAAGAAATGGGAATGAAATTCAAATATCTGGGCGCCGTGGCTCGGCTGGAAAGATAGAGAAACTTGGTTTTTAAATTCCTGTAAATCCAAAACACGCCTGAAAATCATGAAACTTGCCATGGTGTCATGACATGGCACCAACATGCTGCGGTATTTTTTTTGGCCGAATTGGTATAAACTTTGGTGTAAGCTTCTTGCAAACGAATCTTCCCTCAAGAAGGCTCGTGGTTCCGAGAGGGAACGTGTCACCTCCGTGTGTGAAATGAGATACATACACTGCCGTCTCCCACCTTAATTTTTTTACATAGGCAGATTAGACCAAATAGAAGTATCGTGCCAAATTTTGGAATTATTCCGGGTTCGTTTGGCCTTTTTATACATTAATTAAGTTTCTACGCATTTAATGTGCACAATTCAAATTTAAACTATAAGCACATGCTCTAGTGCACCAAAGTTGGTTGAAAAATCACATGTGTGTCCTTGGGTGTATTTATAGGTCCCATGCAAGAAATGGGAATGAAATTCAAACATCTGGGCGTCGTGGCTCGGCCAGAAAGATTAAGAAACTTGGTTTTTTAATTCCTATAAATCCAAAACACGCCTGAAAATCATGAAACTTGGCATGGTGTCATGACATGGCACGAACATGCTGCAGTGAATTTTTTTGGCCGAATTGGGACAAGCTTTGGTGTAAGCTTCTTGCAAACCGGAGCTTCCCTCAAGAAGGCTCATGGTTCCGAGAGGGGACGTGTCACCTCTGTGTGCAAAACGAGATACGTACACTGCCTTCTTTCGCCTTAATTTTTTTACACAGGCAGATTAGACCAAATAGAAGTATCGTGCTAAATTTTGGAATTATTCCGGATTCGTTTGGCCTTTTTATACATCAATTGTCTTTCTGCGCATTTAATGTGCATAATTCATATTTGAACTACAAGCACATGCTCCAGTGCACCAAAGTTGGTTGAAAATCACATGTGTGTCCTTGGATGAATTTATAGGTCCCATGCAAGAAATGGGAATGAAATTCAAACATCTAGGCGTCGTGGCTCAGCCGGAAAGATTGCGAAACTTGGTTTTTTAATTCCTGTAAATCCAAAACACGCCTGAAAATCATGAAACTTGGCATGGTGTCATGACATGGCACCAACATGTTGCGGTAATTTTTTAGGCCGAATTGGGACAAGCTTTGGTGTAAGCTTCTTGCAAACCGGAGTTTCCCTCAAGAAGACTCGTGGTTCCGAGAGGAAACGTGTCACCTCCGTGTACGAAATGAGATACGTACACTGCCTTCTCCCACCTTAATTTTTTTACACAGGCTGATTACAGCAAGTAGAAGTATCGTGCTAAATTTTGGAATTATTCCGGGTTTGTTTGGCCTGTTTTATACATTAATTGAGTTTCTGCGCATTTAATGTGCATAATTCAAATTTGAACTACAAGCACAGGCTCCAGTGCACCAAAGTTGTTTGAAAAATCACATGTGTGTCCTTGGGTGAATTTCTAGGTCCCATGCAATAAATGGGAATGAAATTCAAACATCTGGTTGTCGTGGCTCAGCCGGAAAGATTGAGAAACTTGGTTTTTTAATTCCTGTAAATCCAAAACATGCCTGAAAATCATGAAACTTGGCATGGTGTCATGACATGGCACCAACATGCTGTGGTAATTTTTCTGTCCGATTTGCGAAGGCGCACACATTAACAATCAACAAAGTCATTTTGAAACAAGTGATGTCACGTGACAAATCAAAAACACAAGTATTATTGAAACCGTGGGTGTTCTACTTACCATTTACGTGCCGCCACGCGTCCCCTTTTTTATTGGCTAGGAGGTGTCGTGCAGGGTAGCTATTTGAGTATGGGAGGCGTGCGATCAGACCCCTGCGCATGCTCATCAGGAGGAGAGCCATTTGGCTGCTACCCACCGCACACCTCCCTCCCAACATCTCCATTAATGGCGCCCGAGCCCCTGTTCTACGGCGTGGCCATGTGTCTCACTGGACTGAGATTTAAGAGAGAGAAATGAAAATCTGAAAAGAAAGTTTTGCATGGATCTTGATGTAAGACCTGACGGACCTATATAGCATCGGCTGCGACTTATAGCAAGCATGATGAATATAAGGACGATGACAGTGGATAATAATTGTCTTGCATATTTAGGAACATAATTAAAAAAAGCCACATGCGGCAACGCCCGAAATACACAAGGGCGAAATAAGAAGGAAGACAATGATCTGCCTCGTTGATCTCTATGTTGCTGCATGCCGCGGGAACTAGTCTCTGCGGCGAGCGGCGATGAGCTCTTTCTTGTCCTCAAGATGCTCCTTGAGAAAATCCACAGATTCCTCCACCAGCCTTCTACGCTTGATGTGCAGCATGGCATTCTCGTCCATAAGTTTGTCGACGATGACGCCGGTCCTCTTCAACAAGGCAGCGGTCTTCTCCTGCTGCTTCGCACTTCCAACAATCTTCGCCCTCAGCAGGTCGCGCTCGGCCCAAAGCTTCACACTGCTCTCATTTAGTTGTCGGATGACGTCGGCAAAAGAGGCTTTCATGTCGTCTTGCAACCTCGCCCAGCCAGAGAGTCTGATCCATCTAGCTATGGACGATCGCATGCATCCGCCTGTAAGAGTCCTCTCCTGCCCGCGAGACATTTTCCCAGGCTGTCGCGGCGCGGGAGGACATCTCTGCTGCATTCGCGGCGTGGCGGGACATCTCTTCTGCTTCTGCGGCACGGTCGGACCAGTCTGCCGCATCAACGGCGCGGCGGACCTGCGTGTTGTTTCGGCGGCGCGGCGGGACCTCTGTGCCGCTATAGCCGCGCGGCGGCACATGCCGGCTGCGTTCGCGGTGAGGCGGGACATCTCTCGTGCTTCCGCTTCCATGCTCGCATCTCCCTGGTGGCAATCTCTCAACCCAGAACTCACGCTGGCCATGGCAGACACAAAGGGAACGATGATCAATGACTTTGTTTTTGTGGATGAGGAGTTGAGGAGGAATGTGAAGTCATCTTGGAGTAGTAGTATTTATAACCGAGTAGTAATACGCTCCTAAGTGGGAAACCGTTTAGGTTTTGATCGGTGTGAACAGGTTTGCAATTTGGAATGTGACGGGACGCATGCTCAACATTTACTGATGGTTATAAGTGCAGCACTATTCCTGGAAGGCGTAACATGGGCACGTACTCCTTCTCGGCCGAGTACGTGGTGTTTGCACCATTGGGTGCACCGCAATAGGCAATGTCAGCACACGTCTTGTTCCAACAACCGTGCATGCTCGTTATTACCATCGCGCACACTTCTTTTAATTAGAATGTGTGTGCCCGTCTAGCGCACACACATTGATCTATCTAACTGTTTCAGTTTGTTGTGGCTAATCGCAAACAGTTCATCCATGTGAAGTGTATGCCATCAATCGCAGACACATTGATCTGGCTGACCCGTTTCTGTTCTGTTGCCAAATCGCAAACAGTTAATCCTTCTGAAGCGTATGCCCCCAATCACACACACCTTGATCTGGCTAGCTGTTTCTTTTGTGTTGCCTAATCACAAACAGCTCATCCGAGTGAACCGTATGCTGTATATCGCACACGCCTTCATAAGGTTACCCGTTTCTTTTGTTCTGCCTAATCGCAAATAGTTCATTGGACTGAACCGTATGCCCAGCATCGCACACACAACTAAAATCTGAACCGTGTTTGATGGCTCCGCCATTGAAAACATTTTGCACCTTTTTGACGGTTCTTTTACACCATCGTTTGCAATTATTGCATCGCACACAGTTTCGTCGAAGGGTCTCTGATCGTAGTGTCGCGTTAGCAACATCATGCAGTAGTGTGTACTGCAAAACGGAGGAAATGGACTTGTGTTGGAGCGCCTACGGTCGAAACGGGGTCCTGTTCATCGGGAGGGGTGTGGCGTACCGCAAAACGGGACTCCTACCACAGGCTACTGTTCATCCACCATAGACTTCCTCTAGCCTCCACCGGCTACTGTTCATCCACAGGGTCCTGTTCATCCAGCCTCCACCGGCTATTGTTCATCCAGCCCTCCACGGGGTCCTGTTCATCCAGCCTCCACCAGCTACTATTCAACCAGCACTCCACGGGGTCCTGTTCAACCAGCCCCTCCATGGGGTCCTATTTAACCAGCCCTCCACGTACGGGGTCCCTCCACCGGCTACTGTTCATCCACCCCCACCTCCTCGATCGGGGTCCTGTTCATCCAGCGGCAACGGCCTCTACTACCACGGGATCCTGTTCATCCAACCCCCATCGGGAACTGTTCATCAAGAGGCTGCTTCGATCAGTTTCAGTTAGCAGCAATAATGAATGAATCGCTTGGGTTCAGTTAACAACAAGCGATCGATCGGGGTTCAGTAATGTAGCTAGTGCAATCGCTCGGGTTCAGTTAGATCCCAACGCCTCACTCGGATTCAGTTAGAGCCCAACGCCTTGCACACACGCATGTAGGTGTACGAGACAAACGCGCAAACCTCCATGCATCGCTCGACCCCAACCGTCGTGGAGTTGTCACGGCAGATGTCCTAGTGTGAGGACTTAGTCGTGAGGCCAACGCATCTATGTGGTAGCTTGAGAGGGGTTGAGTGGAATCGAGAGACGCAACGCGAAACAAGGGTTTAGACAGCTTCGGGCCCCGAGAAACATCATCCGGTAACAACCCTACGTGTTGTTTGAGGCTACCTCTCATTATGATCCTGAGGAAGTCGCCGTAAACCGGCTCTCCCAGTTAACCCTAACCCTTA
The DNA here is from genome assembly GCF_056163025.1 of Triticum urartu. NCBI lineage: Eukaryota > Viridiplantae > Streptophyta > Magnoliopsida > Poales > Poaceae > Triticum > Triticum urartu. The sequence continues at coordinate 556,648,879 of NC_141876.1, forward strand.
AGATTGTTTCTTCTTCCTTGTCCCTCTTTGGGGAGCCCTGCCCCTCCTTATATAAGTTGAAGGGGCGTGTTACATGTAGAGTCCAACTCGGACTTAAGACTTAACTATTATGACTTCTCTTCATGGGCTTCTTAACATCTTGGGCTTCATAACGTCTTGGGCTTCATAACTCCTAGCAACCCAGTTACCACTGCCTGCCGAGAGTTAACTGGTGACGGTTTAAGATGGTCTGCCGAGAGTAAACTTTTGCCGGTTTAAGATGGTCTGCCGGTTTAAGAATATCTGCTGAGTTATCATCTGACTTAACTCCTGTCTTAACTGTCAGTCGGTTTAACAACCGGCCGGTTTACCATCTGGGTTAACTGCCTGTTTTACCTGTCTGTCTTAACTGTCAGCCGATTTACCACCTGTCTTAACACCTGCCGGTTTACCACCTGCTTTAACACCTACCGGCTTACTAAGTCCCAGCCGGGTTATAACTCCGGCCGGATCATACAGTTGGGTATATCCCTGACATTAGCCCCCAGTTTAATTTGGATTTATCCATGTTAAAATGATCCTGATCATCCTTAAGTCCTTGTCACTTCTTTCTTCTAGAAGATCCGGGTCAATAGGCCAGCTTCACAATCAATTTGCTGACATTGGCTTGTCACGGATAAATATTGTGAAGAATAACTCCTTTGACTCAGCTCCCAATGCTTAAAAAATATTGGTCTTTGAAATACTCATCTGATCTTCAGCCGGTGTAGAACTTGCCGGTTTAAGAATGTAGAACTTTGCCAGTTTAAGAATGTAGAACTTTGCCGGTTTAAGACTTAAACTTGCCAGTTTATCATTGCCGGTTTACAAATATTGATGGCACCGGGTCATAATTGTAGTTAACATCAAGCTTGAAAATATACCTCTTATATGTCTATCACTTGTAGCCCCCAAGTCTTAAGAAGGTAGCATAGCAACAGCTTAAGACTTGCTTCAATATGAATGTCACAAGCTTGAAGAAATCCAGGTTGTTCATCTCAATCACTAGTCAAAACTGAGTATTCCACATATGTAGCCCCCAAGTGCTGGGTTGTCATGCTTGTAGCAACCCGGGACTTGAAATTGCCTTATGCTCATAAAAATTTCAACCAGTGTAGCCGCCAAGGGTCGGGTTATTATGCAATAATGAGCAGGGACTTTGTAAATATGATCATGTAAACTTCAGCAGCAATGTGTAGCCCCCAAGGGCCGGCTCAATAAGATAATATTGAGCTGGGACTTGATATATTCTTCAATGAAAATAACATCATATGATGTAACCCCCATCATGGGGCTTGAACCCACGTCCACAAGGTTAAGAGCCTTGTGTTTTACCAACTGAGCAGTGGATCCTTCAATAATAGATGAAAATCTGTGTACCTTGAATTGTTGACAGGAGCAATTGGTAGCCCCCATGGGCCGGCTCATTATGATGTGATGAGTCGGGTCTTCAATAAGTGAGCAAACAATGACTTTGCATTAGCCCCCAAGTGTCATGGTGCATGCTTGCCGCGACATGAGACTTGTGTATTTGATGTAATCCCAATTTGAATAATGTAGCCCCCAAGTGTCGGGTCATAAGCCTGCAGCGACTCGGGACTATCCATTCAATTGTATAATAAATCATATCCATTGATAATATGATAGCCATTGCGCTAAAGCGACTTTGAAAACCTTAATCATAATACTGGTTATTGATAACCATAATAAAATCCTTGCCGTGTTGGCTATTAAAGATTTTAATAAGTATAACCTGGTTTGGAAACCGATTCCTACCGTATAAGCTGGTATGTCCATGCACATATGATACATGCTATGATGATGTAATGATGATGTATGATGTAATATATAATGATGATATATATGTATGATCAAGAGGGTTTAAGCTATGGTTCGGATACGACCAGAGCCCCCATGTAGTCATAATTATGGCATTGCGCCGATCAAGAGGTGTAGCTATGGTTCGGATATGACCAAGCCCCCAAGTGATTTCCCTAGTGCCCTTATGCTTATCAAGAGGTGTAACTATGGTTCGAACCCATAGCCCCCAAGTGATTCCCTGGTGGCCTTATGCCTATCAAGAGGTGTAGCTATGGTTCGGATACAACCAAGCCCCCAAGTGATTTCCCTGGTGCCCTTATGCTGATCAAGAGGGTATAAGTTGTGGTTCAGATACGACCAGAGCCCCCAAGTGATTTCCCTGGTGGCCTTAAGCCTATCAAGAGGTGTGACTATGATTCAAACATAGCCCACAAGTGATATTGTGAGCTATGCTCAAGGGATACCCATTTTTGAGCTGTGCTGTGCAGCAGACTCTCTTTGGCCCCTTATGATAATATTGGCTTGATAGCCGGATTACTGAAATAACCAGAGCTGTGCTCTTATGATAATATTGGCTTGATAGCCGGATCAAGAGGTGTAGCTATGGTTCGAATACGACCAAGCCCCCAAATGATACCATGAGCTGTGCTCAAGGGGTACCTATATTTGAGCTATGCTGTGCAGCAGACTCTCTTTGGTCCCTTTAATTTTTCCTGAAAACTCAAACTTGCGGGAGATTATTCTTTTTGAACCGGAAATTCTTAAACCGGATATTGAGAGCTTCAAAGCTTTTCGGGAGATAGCTTTCCCTTGAGCCGGATTATAAATCGGAGTCCTTCTTTTTAAGACGGAAATTTTCTGACGGCCTTTAAATTTGCACCAATATGGCGGTTTATGGTCCTGCATTAGATAACTTTGCAAGCCAGAGTAATTGCTCTTTTAAATAAAGCAATATATAATAATAAATATACTGGATGGATTTCACCTGACATGTCCGGCCAGTAAATATCCACCGCGGAGTTGATGATCACCCCGGTAAAGATGGGCGAGTCGGCTGTAGGCGCGAACGATGAGTCAGTCGCGTATGTTGATGTAGCGGGGACGGTGACTTGCTCACGTATCCGTCTAGCAATACGGCACGGACAAGCACTAGTATAAAAACAATATTGGCTTATGCCCCTTTGCCATACCTTTGTAATAAATAATGGTCCTGCGAAATAAAAATACCTTAGACTAGAATAATTGTTTTTCAAACAATGTAATATATACTGATGAGATTTATAAAAAGGATAGCACCTGGTGTTTGTGAACTACAGATGATCTGGACGTAGACACCCGTAGATAATCTTTCTGTCCTGTCAGTGAATTCTGTTTGATCCTTATGTATGCATCCAAAAGATTTTCAACCACACCTGATCACTTTGACTTTTCGTCCAACAAGCCCCCATTTTTTTTCTTAGCAAATCCAAAGTAGTACTACATGGCGTGCCACGCCGGTAGCCTTGATCTTATGCTGTTTTTCTTTAGGAGACGTGACATTGTGCCTTAGTTAACGCCATAATGGCAGCAGGCACGCGCACACCTAACAGAACCAACAGCCACTGCCCTCTCTTTCCTTCCTCTTTTTTTATTCCGTCTCACCGTCTGGTGCCGTAATGGTTGGGCGATATGGGTTAGGAGCATTTACCCTTGAGAGTCTGTCAAAGGAGCCACCGCGGAAATAATCAGGATGCTAAAGTTGCTCGTTTCGTGTTACTGTAGGCTCGTGCCACTATATGCTTCTGTAGCGTTTCGCCTTGCCGTTGTTTCTGTGACCAAACTTCATTCAGCTGTTATCATGTCATGATAGACTCGTTTTTTTTCCTGTGCAGGTTTTCTTGGCTTATCCGTTTGGACTCTCCAAATCACCATCCTATAAATTTTGCTATACTGAATTTCATTACTGCAAAGCGGCTTTATTCAACTGATAACAGTGACGTCAAGTGTCTTATCTGGAGCCTCTCCATTTTCCCTAATCCTTATGTGATCTATCAAAATCTCAGCTCCTGCTCCATAGCGCCTTCTTCAGAACCTCAGGAGAAAAGTAATGCGTGCTTCAAACAAGACCCTAAAACTGCTCCCCGTATTGAAGGAAACCAGCGGAGCGGCGCATGCGGCTAGGCACGGTGTAGAGGAACAGCAGCAGGTGTAGTTGAGCGAGGGGTGGCTCCGCGGCGGAAGGGCGAACCCCGGCGAGTCAGCGGCAGCGACGGCAGAGGGCCGGGCTTGAGGCGAGCCACGGCAGCAGCTGCATGCTGGCGACTCAAGGCTGGGACGGCGGAGGTAAACCGGCGAGGGCACTCCGGCGGGTCAACGAGGTGCGTCCGCGGCAGCGGCGGGTTGGAGAAGCGCACCGTGGCCGGTTCAGTGCGGGCGCGCATAGCAGGGGGTCAGGGCGGTTTAAGGCGGACTGATCCTTTGGGAGAATCTGTTGAACTGTCACGTTGTATGTTTGTATGAGCTCCTTGTAACGTCATTCTGTTGTAACAGTAGATACTAGAATGTAGGGCGTCCTGGTCAATCACCACTATCCCATCGTGGCCCTGCATGTAGGGATCACGCCATGTATATCTACCTGTAACTGTACCAGTGAATGAATGCGGGATTCACAATTCTTGTTGGTATCAGAGCCTTGCCATGTCTACCAGCTCCTCCCACTCTCCCTCCGCCTCGCCTCCCCTCATGCGCGACGACGATGGCTCGGCCACTGCAAACCTCTCCGCCGGCCTGTCTTCTGGTGAGCGGCCACGCGCATCGCTCTCCCCTGATCTCCCTGCATCTGGCGATCTTCCCCTAGCTTCCCACCCACCCAACACTGCCTCTCTCCCTGTGCCACCGCCACCGGCTGCGCCCTCCACTCCCATACCAGCCAGCATCATCGGCGTCCTGGATTTCAAGCTGGCTCTTGACGGCAGCAACTTCACCCGCTGGCGTAACTACGTCACCCTCGTGCTCGCGCGGTACCATGCGGAGGACCATATCCGCGTCGGCGCGGATCGCCGTCTCGCCGACCCTGCTTGGCGGGACGACGACAACACCCTCATCTTGCTGTTCTTCTCCACCATCGACGGCGACCTCCTCGACATCATCGCTCCCGCCGGCTCCACTGCCTTCACCATCTGGAGCCGCTTGCACGAGTACTTCCTCGCCAATGAGGCTGAACACGCCATGCACCTGGGACAGGAGTTCCGCCGCTGCGAGCGTGGTGATCTCTCCATCAACGACTACTGCCGTCGTCTGCAAGGGATCGCCGCCTCCCTCACTGATGTCAAGGAGCCGGTTACGGATCGGGCCCTCACGTTGCAGATGCTCGATGGTCTCGGGCCCAAGTTCGCTATGCAGGCCGCCATCCTTCAGGCCACCGTGCCGCTGCCCTACTTCAACCAGGCGCGCTCTCGCCTCGTCCTCGCCGAGCTGACCCTGGACAAGCGTGCTCGCGCCGAGGGCGCCCAAGTCCTCGTCGTCCAGCACGACGACCGCGGCGGCCACGGCGGCCGCGGCGGCAACGGCGGTGGCGGCGGCGACGACCGTGGCGGCGGCCGCCGCGGCGGCAACGGCGGCGGCGGTGGTGGCCGCGCGGGACAGCTCGGCGCCAACCGCAACGGTGGGCGCGGCGGGCGCGGACGCGGCCGTGGCCGTGGCCGCGGTGACACAGCCGGTGGGCGCGGCGCTGGAGGCCAGCCCTGGCTCGGCTACTTCGCGCCGATGGGGATGCCCTTCCCTCCGCCGCGCGCCCCCTGGATTCCACCCAACAGCGCCGGCATCCTCGGCCCCCGCCCCGGCATCCCGCAGCAGGCATATCCAGTGATGCTCCCTGGAGCACCCTCGCCCACTCCCGCTCCACCGCCTCGTACGGCACACCACCTCTCTCGTGGGACGCCAGCGCCCTCTACCACGCTGCGCCTAGCTACGGTACCGCTTTCTCGCCCCATGCTGCCGAGTGGATCATGGATACAGGTGCCGCGTCGCACGTCTCCGGGGACCCAGGTACCTTGACCTCGTTTCGTCCCTTATTAGCACCTTATTCTCGTCATATCATCGTCGGTAATGGAGCTCGGCTCCCTGTACTTGCCCTTGGTACTGCTCATCTCCCACCTCGCCCCTTCTATCTCAGTCACATTCTACTTTCTCCTAATATTGTTAAGTCTTATCTCCGTCCGCAAATTTACTCGCGATAATTTGTGTTCTGTGGAATTTGACCCCGCTGGTTTTACCGTGAAGGATCTAGCCACCAAGGAAGTTCTTCTGAGATGCAACGGTGAAGGCGATCTCTATCCCTTCTCCGGCACCAATGGCGCTACACCGTCGTCGGCCTTCACCACCTCCACACATGACTTGTGGCACCGGCGGCTTGGGCACCCGAGTTCCTCCTCCTTTTCCCGTTTTTCCCTAGATTTCCTCAAAACTTGTAATAAAGATGCCCGTAAATCACCATTATGTACCGCATGCCAACTTGGCAAACATACACGCCTCCCTTTCCCTTCCTCCACCTCCTACACCACCGCCCCATTTCATTTAGTTCATTGTGATTTGTGGACATCACCGGTTGTGAGTTGCTCAGGCTACAAGTATTATCTTATGATTATTGATGATTATACTCATTTTTCGTGGACTTTTCCTCTTCGTGCAAAATCTGAAACTTGTGATGTTCTTCTCCGTTTCTTTCAGTTTGTCCTTACCCAATATGGTGTACTTATTCGATGTGTGCAGTGTGACAATGGCGGCGAATTTCTCACCACCGCTCTTCGCGCCTACTTCTCCTCTAACGGCGTTTCCTTTCGTCTCACCTCCCCCCACACCTCTCCACAAAATGGGAAAGCCGAGCGGCATATCCGCACAACCAATGACATTGTCCGCACGCTCCTCTTCCAAAGCTCGCTTCCTCCTTCCTTCTGGGCAGAAGCTTTGCACACCGCCACCATTCTTCTCAATATACGTCCGTCTCGCGCCATTCATCATTTCACCCCTCATTTTCTCCTCTACGGCGTCCACCCAACCTACGACCACCTATGCACGTTCGGGTGTCTCTGCTTCTCGAACATCTCTGCTACCGCTGCTCACAAACTCTCCCCTCGCTCTGCCCGTTGCATCTTCCTCGGGTACCCCCGTGAACAAAAAGGCTACCGCTGTTTGGATTTATCCACGCACAAAGTTATTATTTCTCGCCATGTGGTATTTGATGAATCTTTGTTTCCTTTCTCTGATCTCGCAGGATCCCCCGCTGCAGAAAATCCGGAGCCGCCCCTCGTTATCCGTACCTCGTACCCACCCTTCCCGCTGGCCCGCGCGCCCACCCTTCCCCGTGCGCCAACTGTCCCCGCCTCCTTCGATCGCACCCGCCCCACCAGCCCACCCGCGCTCTCGCCAATCCTGCCCGCCCGACCTGGTCCCTCGCCAGGCCCCACTCCCACAAACCCGCCAGCCCCCGATCTCTCGGGCTCCTCCCCATGCACTCCACCGCACGTCTCGCTCTCGGGATCCCCCCCATGCACGCTCGATCTGCGTGGCTCCCCTGCCTCTGTTTCGCCTCACCAGTCCACGCCACCTGATCAGCCCCTACCAGCCCGCGCCGTCCCTGTTGCATCGCCTGCTAACCCTCACCCGATGCAGACCCGAGCCAAAACTGGCTATGCCATGCCCAAGGACATCCTTGATCTTCACGTATCCACCACTCTCTCTCCTCTGCCATCCTCGTACCGAGCAGCCCTCAAGGACCCGCACTGGCACGCCGCGATGCTAGATGAGTTTAATGCGCTAATTCGGAATGACACTTGGTCTCTGGTTCCTTGTCCTGCAGGTGTGAATGTGGTGACCGGCAAATGGATCTTCCGCCACAAACTTCATCCGGACGGCACCTTGGCGCGGTACAAAGCTCGGTGGGTGGTGCGCGGCTTCACGCAGCAGGCCGGCGTCGACTATGGGGAGACGTTTAGTCCCGTGGTCAAGCCGGCCACTATCCGTGTCGTCCTCAGCATTGCGACGGCTAATGGGTGGCCCATCCGGCAGATGGACGTCAAGAACGCATTTCTTCACAGCGATTTGGCTGAGACCGTCTACTGCCTGCAACCCGCGGGCTTTGTGGATGCGGCTCGCCCTACACATGTTTGTCGCCTGAACAAGTCTCTCTATGGGCTCAAGCAGGCGCCCCGCACTTGGTTTCTTCGGTTTACCCAATTTCTCCACACGCTTGGCTTTGTATCGTCCAAGTGTGACACCTCCCTCTTCATTCTCTGCCATGGGAATGCCCTTGCCTATCTTATTCTCTATGTTGACGACATTATTCTTACTGCCAACACCACCAGCCTGCTTCAGTCTCTCATCACATCTCTCTCCGGCGAGTTCTCCATGAGCGATCTAGGCGACATTCACCACTTTCTTGGGATCAATGTTCATCGCTCCACCACCGGCCTCTTCCTCTCGCAGGAACAATACGCGCTTGAGATCCTCGACCGTGCGCATATGCTTAACTGCAAGCCTATCTCCACTCCTGTTGACACTCATAGTAAGGTCTCTAGCACCGGTGGCGTCCCTTTCCATGACCCTACGCTTTACCGTAGTCTTGCCGGCGCCTTACAGTACCTTACCTTGACGCGTCCCGACATCTCCTACGCCGTCCAGCAGCTTTGCCTCGTCATGCATGCCCCACTCGATGTCCATTATCAGCTCCTCAAGCGTGTTCTTCGCTACCTCCGTGGTACGACTCACTATGGCTTGCAGTTGTACCGCTCTTCGTCCCACGATCTTCTTGCCTACAGTGACGCCGATTGGGCTGGTTGTCCCGACACCCGCCGCTCCACTTCCGGGTTCTGCATTTTCCTTGGTGCTAACCTCATCTCCTGGTCGTCCAAGCGGCAGCACACCGTGTCCCGGTCAAGTGCCGAGGCCGAGTACCGTGCCGTCGCCAATTGCGTGGCGGAGTCGTGCTGGCTTCGACAACTACTTGGCGAGCTTCATCGTCCCCCTCGCCGTGCCACCGTTGTCTATTGTGACAATGTCAGCGCCGTGTACCTGTCGTCCAATCCCGTTCAGCACCAACGGACGAAGCATGCGGAGATCGATCTACACTTTGTTCGTGATCGTGTGGCACTCGGCGAGGCGAAAGTGCTTCACGTACCAACTACATCTCAGTTTGCCGACGTCTTCACAAAGGGGCTCCCCTCTTCGGTGTTTCATGAGTTCCGGTCCAGTCTGAACGTCTTGCCTGGCACCGTTCGGACTGCGCGGGGGGGGGGGGGGGGGGGGGCGGTGTTGAACTGTCACGTTGTATGTTTGTATGAGCTCCTTGTAACGTCATTCTGTTGTAACAGTAGATACTAGAATGTAGGGCGTCCTGGTCAATCGCCACTATCCCATGGTGGCCCTGCATGTAGGGATCACGCCATGTATATCTACCTGTAACTGTACCAGTGAATGAATGCGGGATTCACCCCTCACCACACAGGTGGGTCGGCTTGTGGAGGCACCGGCGAGGCGGGATGACTTCGGAGGATGGAGGCGACTCGCGGCCCAGCGGAGCAACCGAGGCAGGTTGAAGCGACCGAGATTGCAGGTCGGCGGCAAGATCACACGGCCACCGGCCACTTGAGCAGAGGCGGCAATGAGTCCAAAGCAGAAGCAAAATCCATGTCAACTGACTTGCGGGCGGGGCACAGACGACTCGGGACAATAGGGCCGGTTCAGAATGAAGGCGGCCACAGCAACAAAGCGGTCGGTAGCTCTATGGCTCGAGGCAACGGAGGTCCGCGATTTAGCGCAGTGGAAGAAGACAGCCGGCAGCCCGTCGTCGGCGGTTCAGTGATTCAGCAATGGAACGCAGTAGTGAGGGGTCGCGGCAGTTTGAGCAGGCAAACACTGCAGTAGCTTAGAGGCGGCGACTCAGCCAAGGTAGAGCAAGGCCGCGACGTCAAGCGCTCCGGGGCCAGACGGCTTGGGGCCGGCGATTCAACGGCGGCTGGCCGTGCGATGAACCGGCGGCGGGCACGGGGTGTCTCGAGGGCGTCTCGGAGCAGAGTTGACCCAGCAGGGGGTGGTTCTCCCAGAGCGGCTCGACGCAGCCATGGCACAGGAGCCGTGAGGCGAAACGACGAAGGCGGCTCGTAGCAGAGGTGGAACACGGGGCCGGCCATGAAGGCGGCGGTTTTCTGACGAACTCGTGGCCGCGAGGCCAGGGGGTGCAGCCAGCGGAGGTGGCACGGCGCGGGGGCGTGACAGAACCGGTGTGCAGCTCAGGAGGCCGGGGCGGCTTGCAAGAGGGAGCTTGATATGTAGTGGAGGTAGCCAAAGCGAAGTCAGCGAGGTAACAACGGCGCACGGCGACCTGGTGATGGCACGGCAGTGAAGGGGAGGTGGGCCGCGGCGGTTCATATGGCGGCAAAGGGCCTAGGGGGTCCGACGACGCGGAGGAGGCGGAACAAAGACGCGGCTTGGCGCGTGGCCCTCCCGACAACTTAGAGTGAGGCGGAGACGACGACAGTACAGGCCGGCCGGTTTGAAGGCGGAAGCGAATCCCGCGGAATTGGAGCGAGGCAAGGCAAGGTAAAGCAATGGCCGGGCGCGCCGGCGAGGCGGCTCAGGTGCAGCCGGTTTAACGAGGCCATGGCGGCGACTCGGCGGGCAAGCGGTCCAGGCGGCTCAAGTCTGCAACCGTGGCAGCGGCTTGGTTCAGCGCGGGGACGGCTTATAGCAGCGGCAAGGCGGCCCTCCAGTGGAAGTGATGTGACAAGGTAGCAGCTTGGTGATTTAGCATCGGCGGTTTGGAGCAGGAAACAGCAGAGGCGAGCTGTTTCGTCAGTCTATTCGTGCAAGCGATGATGACGATGTTGGCGAGTTGATGCTGCAACTCGGAGCACAACGGCGACTCCACCTGGCGGCAGAAGTGGCTGTGCGAGGCCATGGCTATGGGGATGACTCGAAGTGAGGCCCGGAGTGGAAGCGGAGATGTGGCGCGGCCAGGGGCGGCGATGCAAGGCCACACCAGCGGCTCCATCCACAGCAAGCGGGCGGAGGCAGGGGAAGTCACGGCGCAGCTAGGCATAGGCGGAGTCCAGCGGCGGAGGTACGACAGCGAGGCCGCCGAGTCCGGGTCGATCCCCGACTAGTTTCATCAAGATCTGTGCGGTCCCCTAGGTATAAGTTACTAATCTCAGCGGCAACTTTATACAATGGAAATACATGTGGGACCTTTGCATGCTATTGTCAGTTTTTGTCAGGAGAGAGAGAAAATGTTAAGAGAAGGCCGGTTGCATGCATGTCCTCTAAAATATTCTCTCTCTCCTCCATCAAAAGACTTCCATTTAATTTCATTGTGAAAATTTGGATGATAAATATCTTTTGAATGAAAACTCCAATTTTGAATATTTTTATATATTTGAATTCATAGCGAGAAGGCCTTGAAAATAAGATCAATTATGGATACATTTGAACTAGTTTCAATTGCGCTGATTTCAAAAAACATATTTCACTCAAATTGAAAACAAATTTCACTCGTCTCTAAAAATCATTTCAGTCAATTCAAAATAACAATTCACCCATTTAAAAAATACGAGCTCACTCATTTCAATTGATAGATTTCATGCATTTTTTAAAACATATTTCACCCATATCTTTAAGCTGATTCCACTCCTTCCAAAAACTGACTTACTTGTTTCATATGATATCCACTGCTTTAAAAACACACATGTTTAAAAACTGATTTCACACATTTTAAGGACATAATTTCACTCATTTAAAAATATAATTTCACTTAAAAACTAACTTCACTCGCTTCATTCATTTATGAATATAATTTCACTCATTATAAAAACTTCTTTCAATCATTAAGAGATCGATTTTACTCGTTTTGCAAGAAAAAATATTTCAATCATTTGAAAATTTTGATTTCAATAATTTCAAAAACCGATTTCAATTATTTCTAAAAAGCATTCGCTTCATTAAACATATTTCACTCACCATAAAAAGTTTCATAATAACCCAAATTTAGATTGTTTCAAATAACTAGTTTAAAAATTCTAAATAACAAGGTTCACGTATTTAAAAAAATCAGTAATTCACTAGTTTGAAAAAACACATTTCACTGATTTGGAAAACTGATTCACTATTTACAAAGAAAATCTCCAATACTAATTTCACTTCGTATTTATGAAATATCTTGAAACATATTTCAATCATCACAAAAATCAGTTTCAAACATTGAAATAGAAAGTTTCACGGGACAATGGATATATTTCATTTTTTTCAAGTATCTTATTTCTCACATGCACTAATTTCAGAAAACGCATTTCACTCACTCAAATAAAATACTATATTCAACTTGTTTCAAAAAACTGATTACCCTAATTACAAAAGATAGATTTCACTCATTTCACTAGTTTCGGAGAAACACATTATAGACACTAAATTGAAATAACAATTTCACTTGTTTCAAAGATATATTTCACTTATTTTTTAAACTGATTGGAAATAACCAGCTTAATGTTTTTAAAAATAACTAGTTTCACATTTCTTAAATAACAAGTTTCACATATTTTGCACTGAAATATGTTTCATATACATGAAAAACAAAACATTTCCCATTTCAAGAAAAATGGTTTCACTCAATTCAAAGAACTTATTGCACTTATTTCAGAAAACTGATTTCACTCATTTGAAACGTTAAAATTTAATCATGTTTAAATGTATTCAAGATTGATTTTGTTCTAAAGGACTTGGCGCCAGGAGTTCAAATATATAAAATATTTTTAGAATGGGATTATAGTTTTAAAGATATAAATGAATGAAATTGCTAAAGAGAAAATAAAAGGCAGGAATAGTGTTGTGTGGAGAGTTAGTAAAGTTACAGCATGCATGCGTACCTACGCTGGGAGAAGTTTTCTTCTATTGTTAACAGGGACCCACTTAACTGACATAGATTGGACTATTAACAGAGATACATGAGATTGTTATCACAATACAAAATGCTATACACATGCACTGGGCCCCTAGTGCACGAATCACAAAGTAAATATATGGTGGATGGTCCACCGGTAGCTCCCACCTCCGGTAAAAAGCACTTTGCGGGGTCGATCCACCCGTTCCTGTGCTTACTCAGGTCGTTGTTGGTTTGACTATCCGTGTCTTCCAGGTTGTGGTCTCCTCCTGTTTTTTTTTGTGTATCTGCCTTCATGTCATGATGATTCCGTACTGGCTCCTGTAACCCGGCAGGAGGAGCTTGCGGAATTCGGTCCGATCGGACAATAGATTTTTTTTGTCGGTCTTGATGGAAGCTCCGATTTGACAGCTTGCAGGACTCGGTGTAGAAACGAAACTGATCTCCCGTTGGTCTCGACGGATCACGTTACATCGCCGGCGGTGCACAGAACGTTAAACCCTAATTATTTTTCCTCTGAATCTCGTATCTGCTGGGCTGACCGCTCGTCCATGATGTAGATCCTTTCTAACTGGTTCATCCTCATCAAAAATTATGAACTTTCTCGATCCTTGGGAGAAATTCCTCCAAAAACTCAACACCATCGTGCGCAAGCCTCACGGTGGGCGCCAACTGTTGTAGAGTTGTCACGGCAGATGTTCTAGTGTGAGGACTTAGTCATGAGGCCAACGCATCTATGTGGTAGCTTGAGAGGGGTTGAGTGAAATCGAGAGACGCAACGCAATACAAGGGTTTAGACACTTTGGGCCCCGGAAAACATCATCCGGTAACAACCCTACGTGCTGTTTAAGGCTACCTCTCATTATGATCATGAGGAAGTCGCCGTAAACCGGCTCTCCCAGTTAACCCTAACCCTTTAAGATTGTTTCTTCTTCCTTGTCCCTCTTTGGGGAGCCCTGCCCCTCCTTATATAAGTTGAAGGGGCGGGTTACATGTAGAGTCCAACTCGGACTTAAGACTTAACTATTATGACTTCTCTTCATGGGCTTCTTAACATCTTGGGCTTCATAACGTCTTGGGCTTCATAACTCCTAGCAACCCAGTTACCACTGCCTACCGGGAGTTAACTGGTGCCGGTTTAAGATGGTCTGCAGGGAGTTAACTTCTGCCGGTTTAAGATGGTCTGCCGGTTTAAGAATATCTGTTGAGTTATCATCTGACTTAACTCATGTCTTAACTGTCAGCCAGTTTAACAACCGGCCGGTTTACCGTCTGGGTTAACTACCTGTTTTACCTGTCTGTCTTAACTGTCAGCCGGTTTACCACCTGTCTTAACACCTGCCGGTTTACCACCTGCTTTAATACCTACCGGCTTACTAAGTCCCAGCCGGGTTATAACTCCGGCCGGATCATACCGCGGGGTATATCCCCGACACCAACCACCCACCATAACTGGGAACTCCCCAAAATTTTCCTCGCCCTTGCTTCTACCATGATTTTTTCCGTCATGGATGGCCCAAAGAATGTCATGCAGGTGCGTCTCCGGAAGTAGGAGCCCACCGCATCTACGATGATACTGAGTTTGGTCACAATTATCATCATAGAAGTGTCATAAGCATGACAAAAAAAATTCGTTCGGCCCAAAATGTCACGGATGTGTCTTTTTTTATAGTGATGGGAGAAGTCCTGTTATAAGTAATCATGTGAATTTGGTATTCGTTCGATATTTTGATGAGATGTATGTTATCTTTCCTCTAGTGGTGTTATGTGAACATCGACTACATGACACTTCACCATGATTTGGGCCTAGGGGAAGACATTGGGAAGTAATAAGTAGATGATGGGTTGCGAGAGTGACAAAAGCTTAAACCGTAGTTTATGCGTTGCTTCGTAAGGGGCTGATTTGGATCCACATGTTTCATGCTATGGTTAGATTTATCTTAATTCTTCTTTCGTAGTTGCGGATGCTTGCGAGTGGTTAATCATAAGTGGGAGGCTTGTCCAAGTAAGGACAGCACCCAAGCACCGGTCCACCCACATATCAGATTATCAACGTAACGAACGTGAATCATATGAGCATGATGAAAACTAGCTTGACAGTAATTCCCATGTGTCCTCGGGAGTGCTTTGCTTTATATAAGATTTCATCCAGGCTTGTCCTTTGCTACAAAAAGGATTGGTCACCTTGATGCACCTTAGTTACACTTGTTACTTGTTACCCGTTATGAATTATCTTGTCACCCAACTATCTGTTACCGATAATTTCAGTGCTTGTAGAGAATACCTTTCTTCAAAACCGCTTTTTATTTCCTTCTGCTCCTCATTGGGTTCGACACTCTTACTTACCGAAAGCACTACAATAGATCCCCTATACTTTTGGGTCATCAACACTCTTTTCTGGCGCCGTTGCCAGGGAGTGAAGCGCCTTTGGTAAGTGGAATTTGGTAAGGAAACATTAATATTATGTGTTGAAAATTACTGTCACTTGTCACTATGGAAAATATCCTTTGAGGAGCTTGTTCAGGGTATCTTCACCTCGACCAATAGAGCAAGAAGTTGCTCCTCAACCTACTGAAAATATTTATTATGAAATTCCTTCGGGGATGATAGAGAAACTGCTAGCTAATCCTTATGCAGGAGATGGAACATTACATCTTGATATGCATCTAATCTATGTGGATGAAGTTTGTGGATTATTTAAGCTTGCAGGTTTGCCCAAGGATGAAGTCAAGAAGAAGGTCTTCCCTTTATATTTGAAGGAGAAGGCGTTGACATGGTATAGGCTATGCGATGATATCAGGACTTGTAATTATAACGATTGAAATTAGAATTTCATCATAAATTTTATCCTATGCATCTGGTTCATCGTGATCGGAATTATATTTATAATTTTTGGCATCATGAAGGAGAAAGTATCGCCCAAGCTTGGGGGAGGCTTAGGTCAATGTTATATTCATGCCCCAATCATGAGCTCTCAAGATAAATTATTATTTAGAATTTTTATGCTTGGCTTTCTTGTAATGATCAATCCATGTTCGATACTTCTTGTACCGGTTCTTTTATGAAAAGACTATTGAATTCAAATGTGATTTATTGGAAAGAATTAAACGCAACTATGAAGATTGGGAGCTCGACGAAGGTAAGGAGTCAGGTATAAACCTTAAGTTTGATTGTGTTAAATCTTTCATGGATATTGATGCTTTTCGTGAATTTAGCACTAAATATGGACTTGACTCTGAGATAGTAGCTTCTTTCTGCGAATCATTTGCTACTCATGTTGATCACCCCAAGGAGAAGTGGTTTAAATATCATCCTCTTATTGAAGTAAAAGTAGTAGAACCTATTAAAGGTGAGGAAGAAACTATCACTTATAATTTTGATCCTACTATTCCTACTGCTTATATTGAGAAACCACCTTTCCCTGTTAGGATAAAAGAGCATGCTAAAGCTTCAGCTGTGGTTCGTAAGAGTTATACTAGAACACCTACACCCCCTGAATAAATCAAGGTTGAACCTAGTATTTCTATGAATAAAGATCTCTTGGTTGATAATATTGATGGGCATGTTATTTATTTTTGTGATGAAGCTGCTAGAATTGCTAGACCCGATAATAAAGATAAAGATAGACATGTAGTTGGCATACATGTTGTCTATGTTAAGATAGGAGATCATTGTCATCATGGCTTATGTGATTTGGGTGCTAGTGTGAGCGCAACTCCTTTTACTTTATATCAAGAAATTATGAATGATATTGCACCTGCCGAGATAGAAGATATTGACATTACTATTAAGCTTGCTAATAGAGATACTATCTCACAAATTGGGATTGTAAGAGATGTTGAAGTCTTGTGTGGGAAAATAAAATACCATACTTATTTTCTTGTTCTTGGTTCCCCACAAGATGTTTTTTGTCCCATTAGATTCGGTAGACCTTTCTTGAACAGTGTTAATGCTAAGATAGATTGCGAGAAAGAAACTATTAGTGTAAGTTTTGAGGATGTGTCTCATGAGTTTAATTTCTCCAAATTTCGTAGACAGCCTCATGATAAAGAATTGCCTAGTAAAGATGAAATTATTGGTCTTGCTTCTATTGTCGTACCTCCTACTGATCCTTTAGAACAATATTTGCTGGACCATGAAAACGATATGTTTATGAATGAAAGAAGGGAATTAGATGAGATATTCTTTAAACAAATGCCTGTCTTGAAACACAATTTGCCTGTTGAGACTCTTGGAGATCCTCTACCACCCAAGAGTGATCCTGTGTTCGGTCCTAAACAATTACCTGATACTTTGAAATATGCTTATCTCGATGAGAAAATGATATATCCTGTTATTATTAGTACTAACATTTTAGAGCATGAAGAAAATAAATTATTTAAACTCTGAAGAAGCACCGTGCCGCTATTGGATATACTCTTGATGTTCTTAAGGGCATTAGTCCCACTCTATGTCAGCATAAAATCAATATGGAGCCTGATGCTAAACCAGTTGTTGATCACCAATGACTGCTATATTCTCTGACTTTTGTGAAAAGATTGTTGAGGTTTTCATGGATGATTTATCCGTGTACGGAACTTCTTTTGATGATTGCTTAAGAAACCTTGATCAAGTTTTGCAGAGATGTGAAAGAAACTAATCTTGTCTTGAATTGGGAGAAGTGCCACTTTATGGTTAATGAAGGTATTGTCTTGGGGCATAAAATTTCCGAAAGAGGTATTGAAGTTGATAAAGCTAAAGTTGATGATATTGAAAAAATGTCGTGTCCTAAATATATCAAAGGTTTAAGAAGTTTCCTTGGTCATGTTGGTTTCTATAGGAGATTTATTAAAGACTTTTCTAAAATTTATAGGCCTCTTACTAATCTTTCGCAAAAAGATGTCCCATTTTGTTTTTGATGATGATTGTGTAGTAGCCTTTGAAATACTTAAGAAAGCCTTAATTGCTGCACCTATTGTTCAACCACCTAATTGGAACCTACCCTTTCAAATTATGTGTGATACTAGTGACTATGTTGTTGGTGTTGTTCTAGGACAAAGAGTTGATAAGAAATTGAATGTTATTCATTATGCTAGTAAAACTCTAGACAATGCTCAAAGAAATTATGCTACTACTGAAAAAGAATTTTTAGCAGTTGTCTTTGCTTGTGATAAGTTCAGATCTTATATTGTTGATTCCAAAGTAACTGTTCACACCGATCATGCTGCAATTAAATATCTTATGAAAAAGTAATATGCTAAACGTAGACTTATTAGATGGGTTCTCTTGCTACAAGAATTTGATTTGCATATTATTGATAGAAAGGGAGCTGAGTACCCCGTAGCAGATAACTTGTCTTGGTTAGAGAATCTTCTTGATGACCCACTACCTATTGATGATAGCTTTCCCGATGAACAATTAGCTATCATAAATGCTTCTCGTAGTACTCCATGGTATGCTGATTATGTTAGTTACATTGTTGCTAAATTTATACCACCTAGTTTTAGATACCAGTAAAAGAAAAAGGTTTTCTATGATTTAAGACATTACTTTTGGGATGACCCACATCTTTATAAAGTAGGAGTAGATGGTGTTATTAGACGTTGTATACCTAAGCATGAACATGCACATATCCTACGCAAGTGTCACTCCGAGGCCTACGGAGGACACCATGCTGGAGATAGAACTGCACACAAGGTATTACAATCTATTTTTTATTGGCACACCCTCTTCAAAGATGCTCGTTGGGCCCCTAGACTGGCTTGCTGGGCTGGCTTCCCATTTTGTGGTACACCCCTGGTACGATGTACCATCAAAAAATTTATCACTAGTTTGACAATAAAATATATGTCGGTGTACTGGAAAATGGTGTTCCCCTAAACACACCCAAATGGGCCTTCAAAAAAATGTTATTTCCACAACTCAACCAATTTAAGTTGTGGCCTATGTTGAAGAAGCTTGATCTTGTCCAGTTCTCGTACAAGTTGATCAAGAAAATCATATTGATCTACAAGAATATGGTCGATGGTCCGATCACCATACCTGGCGCAACTAAGAAGTGGTGGCACGTTGATGCATTCCTGAGCGCCACTAGAATCCCGAGTGCGTCCAAAGCAATTTTTAGGTGGAATGATGGCATTACAGCCAAAGCATATGGGCTCAAGCGTCTGAGTTAGGGAAAGCAATTTTGCTCACAATGCATTTCATGCAAGGCTAGGGCGTGGCCGACAGGGCATTACATGTCGAGTAGGGTATGTATTTTAGGGGGGATGACGGCATTTTTGTAGGGCAATATATCGATCCTCGATGCGATAAGGGGGCAACATATTAGATTCACAAGACCGAACATGGCTACTTGACTAAGGTTCTGACGCTGCTGCAGTCTCCACCAACTATCGGACACTGACATGTGTAGCCTGGAACGATGATCATGTTATGTCTCCTTATTGACGAGCTATGTATCGGACACTGCTATGTATTGGACAATCATTTATTTACCCCTATTGACGATCTCCACAGCGAGGACATGAGAAAGGAACACCATGATATGTCTCAAACATATCTAGTTTGAACCAGGCTCATACCCCATACATAGCAGTCTAACACCTAACCACCATGTTTGCGTTAGGCATTAGAACTAAGGTAAGTAGATCTACAAAATATACTGATAACCCACAAGTATAGGGGATCAATCGTAGCTTTTTTGATAAATAAGAGTGTCGAACCCAATGAGGATCTAAAGGTAGGATTTATATTCCCTTCAAGTTCTATCGACCACCGATACAACTCTACGCACACGTAACATTCGTTTTACCTAGAACAAGTATGAAACTATTTTTAGGTGATAGGATAGGTTTGCAAGAATAAAACTAAGAGTACTTAGCAGGCATAAAACTATGAGTAATTTGTAAGATAATAAAAGTTAGTTGTTTAGTAGAAACCTTTTGTAACACAAGAAAGTTATTTGTCCCTAGACAATCGATAACTAGACTGGTAATCATTATTGCAATTTTATATGAGGGAGAGGCATGAGCTAACATACTTTCTGTACTTGGATCATATGCACCTATGATTGGAACTATAGCAAGCATCCGCAACTACCAAAGATCATTAAGGTAAAACCCAACCATAGCATTAACTATTAAGTCCTCTTTACTCCCATACGCAACAACCCCCTTACTCGAGTATAAGCTTATGTCACTCTCGCCACCCACCATAAGTGAATTATGAACATATTGCAACACCCTACAGTGGGAATCTCACATGCTTGCGCGACACAGAGGGCGCCATAGGACAGCACCAAAATAAAACATACAACTCAGGCCACGATCATCAATCAACCCATAGGACAAAACGAATCTACTCAAACATCATAGGATGGCCATACATCATTGGATAATAATATATAGCATTAAGCATCAGTTCAAGTAGAGATTACTGCAGGGAGAAGAGGTGCTACACCACTGCATATAGGGAGAGAGTTGGTGATGACGACGGTGAAGATGTTGGTGCAGATCATCGTCGTGATGATTGCCCCGGCGGTGTTCCGGTTCCACCGAGAGAGAGGGGAGAGAGCCCCCTCCTGAAAGCACAAGTACTCCCTGGGTGATTTTGGTAATTAATGTCAACATATCTCTTGTTGGACTAATACTTTTATCTAGTATATTTTAGATGAGTTCAACAGTGGAGTGGCTTGGACAAGAGAATGTGGAACCCCTTCAAGATGCTAAGGACAAAGATTGGCAAAAGCTCAAGACTCTTCATTTTTATTTGAGTGATCCAAGATCACATTGAGTCCATAGGAAAAGCCAATACTATTAAAAGGGGATGAGGTGTTGCTTAATGTCCATCTTGCTCAAAGTGCTTAGTGATATGCTCCAAATCCCTCAACCACTTTCTCATTTCCACATATGTCCCAAACCAAAAGTCAAACTTGGCCCCACCGATTTGATCTATCCGGCGCCACCGAGTTAACTTGACATAGCCACTGCCAGAAACCCTAATCAGTTTGGTCACACCGATGGGATCTCGGTCTCACCGAGATGGGCTTGCAAACTCTCTGTTGCCTGTTGCAATTATTTTGGTCCGACCGAAATATGTAATCGGTCCCATCGAGTTTGCTTGACCAACTCTCTGTTTTTCTTATTACCAAAATCGATCTCACCGAGTTTGTGTAATCGGCCAAACCGAGTTGAGGTCTTACCCTAACCCTAGCACATCGGTCCCACCGAGTTGATCATATCGGTCCCACCGAAAAGCCTAACGTTCACATTCTGAACTAAATCGGTCTGACCAAGTTTCATGATTCGGTCCCACCGAGTTTGGTAAATTGTGTGTAATGGTTAGATTTTGTGTGGAGGCTATATATACCCCTCCACCCACTCTTCATTCATGGAGAGAGCCATCAGAACGTGCCTACACTTCCAGCATACATTTTCTGAGAGAGAACCACCTACTCATGTGTTGAGACCAAGATATTCCATTCCAACCACAAGAATCTTGATCTCTAGCCTTCCCCAAGTTACTTTCCACTCAAATCATCTTTCCACCAAATCCAAATCAGTGAGAGAGAGTTGAGTGTTGGGGAGACTATCATTTGAAGCACAAGAGCAAGGAGTTCATCATCAACACACCATCTATTACCTTTTGGAGAGTGGTGTCTCCTAGATTGGTTAGGTGTCACTTGGGAGCCTCCGTCAAGATTGTGGAGTTGAACCAAGGAGTTTGTAAGGGCAAGGAGATCGCCTACTTCGTGAAGATCTACCCAAGCGAGGCAAGTCCTTCGTGGGCGATGGCCATGGTGGGATAGACAAGGTTGCTTATTCGTGGACCCTTCGTGGATGGAGCCCTCCGTGGACTCACACAACCGTTACCCTTCATGGGTTGAAGTCTCCATCAAAGTGGATCTACGATAGCACCACCTATCGGAACCATGCCAAAAATCTCCGTGTCTCCAATTGCGTTTGCATACTCCAATCCCACCCCTTCACATTCTTGCAACTTGCATGCTTTACATTCCTTTGCTTAAATGCTCTTGCCATGCTTGCTTGAAATGTATTGTGAATGTTTAAACTTGTGCTAAAACTCCACCTTAACTTGAAGAAATTAAAAACTGCTGCTTTTCTTTGTTGAGGGTCTAATCACCCCTCCCCCTCTAGACACCTCTTCTCGATCCTACAATTGGTATCAGAGCATTGGTCTCCATTGCTTTGGTTTAAACACCATTGGAGGAAGATGGACGAGTCTACATTGGGGAGTCTTAGACATAGAGTGCCTATACTTGATGGATATTTCTTTCATGAGTGGAAAATTGAGATGCTTGAGATTTTCAATGAATATCACTTGAACAAGTACATTACTAGCCCTTGTGCACCCCATGTTGATCCTTTGCATTCTACCCTTGATGAGTCTATTGACATGATTCGCAACCTTAGAACCATCAACCTTATTACTAGAGGTTCGCCTAGAAATTTGTTCGGTTGCTTGCCTACTATTGATTGTGCCTACACTATATGGAGATTTCTTGAGGAATGACTTCCTAACTATTCCTTTCAATACTTAGATGAGATTCTTCGTAAGTCTATAGCCTTGAGTAAGTTAAATTCCAATGATCCTAAGTTTGGTGATTGCCTGTTTGAGCTTACTAGCCTCATGCGTGCCAAAGGAGATGTTGGAATCATTAGCAATATCATCTCCGAAGCCATTAGAATTCATAAAGATGAATAATGTGATGATCACTTATCTAATGAATCACTCTCTCTAGGAATTGATCAATCACAAGACGATGTTGAACATGGATACT
Organism: Triticum urartu; assembly: GCF_056163025.1. Taxonomy (NCBI): domain Eukaryota; kingdom Viridiplantae; phylum Streptophyta; class Magnoliopsida; order Poales; family Poaceae; genus Triticum; species Triticum urartu. Next base: position 556,671,402 of record NC_141876.1, read on the forward strand.
ATGATGAGGATGATGATAGTAACTTTGATCTCGATGAGTCTATGAGACATTTTGGTCTTATGGCAAATCTTCGTGGCTACATGGCTGGAGGAAAGGAATGGGTTCTTGATAGTGGATGTACTGTTCACATGACCGGAGACAAGGACATGTTTCGTGAGCTTGCTGAAAACAACGACCCTCGAAAGTATGCCACTTTCGGTGACAACTCAAAGGGTAAGGTGGTTGGCCTTGGTAAGATGGCCATCTCACATGATAGCTCCATACAAAATGTTATGCTCATTGAATCCCTTGGCAATAATTTACTTTTTGTTCTAGACTTGCTGACTTTGGTTTCAATGTCCTATTTACTGAAGTAGATTGCCAAGTGTTTCATAGAGATAATCATAAAATGGTCTTTACCGGTATACGTAGAGGTGACCTATACATTGTTGATTTCACTAAAAAGTCTCAACCTAGAACTTTCTTAATTGCTAAATCTTCTAAAGGTTGGTTGTGGCATAGAAGGTTAGGTCATGTGGGCATGCGAAATCTTGATAAGCTTATTAAAGGTGATCATATCCTTGGAGTAAAAGATGTTATATTTGACAAGGATAGATTGTGTAGTGCTTGTCAAGCAGGAAAACAAGTTGGAGGAAGCCACCCCGTGAAGAACATCATGACCACGAGAAGACTGCTCGAGCTACTTCATATGGATCTCTTTGGTCCCAATGCCTATAAAAGTCTCGGTGGAAACTCATTTGGTCTAGTCATAGTAGATGATTTTTCAAGATTTACGTGGGTGTTCTTTCTTGATAATAAATCGCGGGTCCAAAATATCTTCAAGAACTTCGCTAGGAAGGCCCAAAATCAATTTGAAGTGAAGATCCAGAAGGTTCGCAGCGACAATGGAACGGAGTTCAAGAACGCAAATGTGGATACCTTTCTTGACGAAGAAGGGATTTCACACGAGTTCTCGGCTACGTACATGCCTCAACAAAATGGAGTTGTTGAGAGGAAGAACCGGACTCTTATTGAGATGGCAAGAATGATGCTTGATGAGTACAATACGCCAAAATACTTTTGGGCGGAAGCGGTTGAGACAGCTCGTCACACAACAAATCGCTTGTATCTTCACAAGCTACTCGGCAAGACGGCATATGAGCTTCTCACCGGTAACAAACCCCAAGTTGGATACTTTTGAGTATTCGGCTCAAAGTGCTATATTCTTGATAAGCATCATCGTTCTAAATTTGCTCCTAAATCTCATGAGGGTTTCCTACTCGGTTATGGCTCAAACTCTCACACTTACCGTGTCTACAACAATTTCACCCGAAAGGTTGAAGAGACGGTAGATGTGAAGTTTGATAAATCTAACAGCTCGCAAGTAGAGCAACTGCCAATTGATGTAGGAGACAAAGATCCTTCGGAAGCAATACAATACTTGTCTATTGGCAAGATTCGTCCAACGGAGGTGAAGGAGAGTACCTCGTCCATCCAAGTGGAAGCTTCTACCTCACGACAAGGTGAACCAAGAGTTGACACGGAGGCATCCACAAGTGGGACATGCCAAGATGAATAAAACGAGGAAGTACACCAAGATGAACCTCATCAACCTCCTTCTCCATCTCGACAAGAGAACGACAACGTCAACAATGAAGAAGTCCAAGAGGAAGAACAAGATGATGAAGAAGATGTTCCACCCCGACCCAAACAAAAACTCTCACGAGTTAGAGCAAGAGTCACAAGATACCATCTCGTCGAGCAAATCTTCAATGATATCCAAACCGGGAGAATCACTCGCTCTAAAACTCGTTTGGCAAATTTTTGTGAACATTATTCATTCATCTCTAGCATTGAACCTATGAAGGTTTAAGAAGCATTGGAAGATCTGGATTGGATAAATTCCATGCATGAAGAGCTACACAACTTTGAGAGGAACCAAGTGTGGACATTGGTTGAAAAGCCTGACAACAACCACAACATCATCGGTACCAAATGGGTGTTTCGCAACAAGAAAGATGAAGATGGACAAGTTGTTCACAGCAAAGCACGTCTCGTCGCCCAAGGCTACACTCAAGTCGAAGGTATGGACTATGGTGAGACATATGCCCACGTTGCTAGACTTGAGTCCATCCGCATCTTACTTGCCTATGCTAATCACCATGATATTACCTTGTACCAAATGGACATTAAAAGTGCTTTTCTAAATGGTGAAATTGAGGAGGAAGTTTATGTTAAACAACCTCCCGACTTTGTTAATCCTAAGAAACCCAACCATATTTAAAAAATTCACAAAGCTTTTTATGGCCTTAAACAAGCTCCTAGAGCATGGTATAAATGCTTGACCAAGTTCCTTATTGAAAAAGGCTTTGAGATTGGAAAAATTGATTCTACTCTTTTTACTAAAAGGGTTAGTGGTGAATTATTTGTGTGCCAAATTTATGTTGATGATATCATATTTGGTTCGACTAACCCTCATTTTAGTGAAAAGTTTGGAAAGCTAGCGTCGGAGAAGTTTGAGATGTCTATGATGAGTAAACTCAAGTTCTTTCTTGGTTTGCAAATCAAGAAAACTAAGGAGGGTACCTTTGTTTCCGAAACAAAGTACACCAAGGACTTATTCAAGAAGTTCAACGTGCAAGAATGCAAAGGTATGAATACACCCATGCCTACTGGTGGACATCTTGACTTGACCAAGGATGGCAAACCGGTTGACCAAAAGGTCTATCGCTCTATGATTGGTCCATTATTATATCTATGTGCCTCCCATCCCGATATTATGCTAAGTGTGTCCATGTGTGAACGATATCAAGCGGCCCCCAAAGAATGTCATCTTAAGACCGTAAAAAGGATAGTGAGATACTTAATTCATACACCAAATTTTGGCATTTGGTATCCTAAGAGGTCCTCTTTTGATCTTGTCGGTGTCAAAACCGGCGGATCTCGGGTAGGGGGTCCCGAACTGTGCGTCTAAGGCGGATGGTAACAGGAAGCAGGGGACACGATGTTTACCCAGGTTCGGGCCCTCTTGATGGAGGTAATACCCTATGTCCTGCTTGATTGTTCTTGATGATATGAGTATTACAAGAGTTGATCTACCACGAGATCATAGAGGCTAAACCCTAGAAGCTAGCCTATGGTATGATTGTATCTTGTCCTACGGACTAAACCCTCCGGTTTATATAGACACCGGAGGGGGCTAGGGTTACATAGAGTCAGTTACAAGGGAGGAGATCTTCATATCCGTATTGCCTAGCTTGCCTTCCACGCCAAGGAGAGTCCCATCCGGACACGGGACGAAGTCTTCAATCTTGTATCTCCATAGTCCAATAGTCCGGCCAAATGATATAGTCCGGCTGTCCGGAGACCCCCTAATCTAGGACTCCCTCAGTAGCCCCTGAACCAGGCTTCAATGACGATGAGTCCGGCGCGCAGTATTGTCTTCGGCATTGCAAGGCGGGTTCTTCTCCAAATCCTGAATATCTGCTAAGTAGTGTCCGGCTCCCATAAATGTTGGACTTCTTGGCTTCTGCGTCCAATAAGGGCCATCTTCCATGCGTCGAGCGAATGCGAGGAGCTAGGGCATTTTTACATTCGCCCCCCTAGCCAGGTAAATAAATCGTCTATTAAAGGGATGGGGATTCTTAGATCCAATCCACACCATCCTCCCACGGCGAGAATCCATCGGAGCGCACTCGGAAAAATCCATTCCATCATGGCCGGCCACTGCAGGTCCTCCTCCCGCCCCCGTAGCCTTAAGCCCGGTGATTGGGAGAGGTGTTCCGTCCCACACAGCCGATTAGTAGATTTGCAGACCCAGGGATTTCTCCCTCCAGCGTATATGGTCCCCGTCCGAGCCAGGCTCGCCACCTATAATGGCGGGGAGCAAGCGGAGAGCTTCCCCAGTCCCTCTAAGGGGGAGCGGGTATGCCTTGTCCCTTACTTACTAAGGGGACTCGGATTTCCAATTCATCCGTTCCTCCATGGGCTCCTGGAGTTTTACGGCCTCCAACTGCATAATTTCACCCCTGCTTCCATATTACACATCGCCGGTTATGTTGCCCTTTGTGAGATGTTTCTGGGCTGCGAGGCTCATTTTGAGCTGTGGAAAAGGTTGCTTTGCCTTGTGCCCCACACACAGAAGGGGTCACTTTATCAGGTGGGCGGAGCCGAAATATGGCGCATCGCCGAGACCGGATACCTGTCCGGTACTCCGAAGAAGACGTCCGAAGACTGGCCTTCGGAGTGGTTTTACATGGAGGACGTCCCCCTTCTAGACCCTGTTCGGCGGGGTCTTTCTGAGTTCAACAATGCTCCTCTGAAGAAACGCCGAAGCTGGCGCCCACGGAGCCCCCAGGAGGAAGACAACGGAGAAGTCCTTTACCTGATGAACCGGATTAAAGCACTGGCTCAATCAGGATTGACAATAATCGAGGTTATGTCAATATGCATAATGCGGGGAGTGCAGCCACTTCAATATCAAGGGCACCCCATGTGGTGTTTTAACGAGGAAGATGGTGCCACCCGTTGCAGGCGTAAGGGACCGAACTCCGCTGCTGCTTTAGCAAAAAATTTGTCCGAGTTGTTCAAGGGAGAGGAAGAGGAGTTCATCCGTATCAAGCCACGGGATGGATTCTCCATGTACAACCCTCCAAGTTGGGTGAGTTGTACCTCTTTACTCCCATCCTTCCCGCATTCTTCGTTGTAGGTACTCACCTTGCCATTTCACGGCAGGAACTGCGAAAAGCTGTAAGGGAGGTCAACAGCCCACCTCCACAACCAGAGGACCCTGGCCGGGCCCTCGATCCCACACTCGAAGAGGATCCGGACATATTCGTGGAGCTGATAGACAGGCAATTCTATCAATTGAGCTGTGATGACGCCATGGTGGCCATAACAGCCGACTATCTTGGACTACTCCCTGCGTCGCACGTAAGAAAAACCAAAGTCCCAACTCCCAAAAAGGATCCCCTTTTATGCACTTCACCTACCGTACACATATGGTGTTTTACAGGGAAGGCATTCGGGATGCCGTGCCGAACCCGCGGCAACTCCCCAACAAGAGGCACCGAAGCCGGGTAGGCCAAAAAGGAAGGCGGACAGGACGGAGACACCGGCACAGAGGTATAACGCAAAACCTCACTCCGTGGTTGTCGTCTTTCTTAAAATATAATGACGTCCGTGTTTCTTAGCAGAAAAAACGCTCGCTGGACTATATCTGGAGAGGCTGCCGATCACGCCTCGACCAGTCGGGCTCCAGGGCTGGACATGGAGGCGGAAGCTAACGCGGGGCAGACGCCGGATGATCCTCCTACAGAGGATGCAGACAGACTATCCGCTACAAATTCCGAAGTGGAGAGCACCATGAATCACAGGCGTCGCCGGGCCGTACTCCGTGACGCTTGTTTCTCACCAGAGGCATTTGATGCCTTCAATTCCGGAGACGCGTACATCCGTGCTGCTCAAAATGGTCTAGCCAGAGCCACGGACCAGTATGTAAGGGATATACGGGTAAGCAAATCTAACGATTATATGTATCAATAGCCCCTGAGACTTGAAACAGTTGACGCAACTGATTTAAGGATCATTATTTGTGCAGGTTCTTACAGAGAAGAATTCCCAATTGTCTCAAGAGCTGGACGAGTGCAAGGCCCAGCTAGGGGCCGCTGTTGCTGCGTTGAAGGAGTCCGAGAAGGGTCCCTCTGGTAACATTTGTGTCCCTTGCAAAGAATACGGGTACCAGGTAGTATGCGGCATGTATGCAAAGCTAACAATAGATGTTGCAGGTGGCCCCGGAGCGAATCTGGAGGCCGTGGAGGTGGATGCGGCACGTGATGATCGACAGCGAAATGCTGGCGAGCGCGTGCTGACGCGAGTCAGGCAAGAGAAAAATGATCTCCAAGACGCCAATATCCGGCTAGGCGTGGAACTGAAAGATGTCCGAGCTCAGCTTGCGGACTCCGTGAAGGAGAATAAACGGCTTCGGCGCGACATTTTTAGTAAGTGCTTGAATGAACTTTTAAAGGAGTTCAGCGAAGAAGCCGGCTAACTGAGTTATGTCTGCAGGTATGCTGACGGGTCATCCCGCGGAGGAGATGCCCGGGTCTTCGGGTGATCTTCTACCAGAGATCTCACAACTGCACGAGCAAGTTTGGCAGGTGATGCATGGTATTTCCCAAGCCTTGTGGCCATCCGCGTCCCCGCCAGGAGGCATGGTGGAGCTTATAGGGAAGCTCAAGGGAGCGCGGCGGCGCTTCCGGTTATGGAAGATATCAGCCTGCCGACAAGGTGCAAGGGAAGCCTGGGCTATGGTGAAGACACGATATACCAAAGCGGACCCAAACCACATGGCCGAGGTCGGACCTGTGGGGCCCGATGGGAAAGAGATCCCCGTCAGTTTAGTGTATGATCAAGTAGAATTAGCCGCAAAGTATTCCCAACAGGATTGTAGGCTAGACAGCCTGTTGGATGGTATAGAAGAAGAATTGAATCAGTCTTAGCAACTGTGCAATTCAAGTGACATATGTAATGTCCCTAGCCGGATTGTAAATCATTTGTCATGGCGGACCTTTTCGCTTCGACCTCTGGACCCAACAGTCCGGAGTGTATCCGAATACCCGCTCAGTTATGTAAAAACCGGGGCATGCATGGAGACCAGGCGTAGGGGTCATAAGTGCTTGAATAGACAAGTACCCAACTAATTATGTTATATTACATGGGTAGTAAGAAACATCTTCCAGGGAGAATAGTTCCGTTAAGGGTTCCTTTCCCTGGGTACGCATGCCCTAATGTGCATGTCCGAACTGTGAAAAGAGACGCAGGATATAAACATCTGGGGGCATGTTTCGAATTAGATAAAAGTCATCTTTTATTCACCGACCGAATATTCCCTTAAGAACGCTAGCTTTCGGCTTCACCCAGTCTGAGGTACACATCCGGCTGACCCGGCAGTAACAATCGCAGAGGTGCTCCCCTTATGCCCTAGCCGAATTAACGGGAATGTAGGGCATAAATACAAGAGCCAGGCAACCCAGCTTGGCCAAAACTTAAGTCATATTGATGCATATAATGGCGAAAAAGATACATGCGGAAGAATAACACATGTATGGGACGTAAATCCCAGGAAAATAGATTAAGCTTTTGTATAAGAAGCCCCTGGGTATAATGAGCATGGTTAGCGAGTCAAGATTGTGTAACCAGGACACAAGTATAGCCTTTAAGGGCCTTGTAGAGAGTAAAAAGGGAGAAAGAGAGAAAATACAGATATCCAAAAAATTGACGAAGGTGAGGAGACGAACATAGAGTCTGGCGCTAGGCGTAGAATCTTCGGAGTCTGGCTGCATTCCATGGGTTTGGCTCGAGTCAACTACCCGATGCATCCCGCAGACGGTATGCTCCACCGGTCAGAACCTGGTCAATAATGAAGGGACCCTCCCATTTGGGCTTGAAATTGTTCTTTTTCTTCTCCGGCAGGCGTAGAACTAGTTCACCAATGTTATAGGTTTTGACCCATACTTCTCTACTTTGAAACCTTCGAGCCTGTTGCTGATAGAGTGCGCAACGGGCCTTTGCCACGTCGCGCTCCTCCTGCAGGGCGTCCAAACTATCCTGTCGATCAAGCTCGGCCTCTTTTTCTTCGTACATGCGCACTCGAGGTGAGTCATGAATTATGTTGCAAGGTAGTACCGCATCTGCGCCATACACCATGAAGAACGGTGTGTATCCGGTAGTGCGATTCGGCGTAGTCCGCAGCCCCCATAGTATGGAGTCGAGCTCCTCTACCCAGTGTGTGTTTGACTCCTTTAAGGACCGCACTAGTCTGGGTTTAATGCCGCTCATGATAAGACCATTCGCTCGCTCGACTTGACCGTTAGTTTGCGGGTGATAGACAGAAGCATAATCGAGCTTGATGCCCATGTTGCTGCACCAAAGTTTCACCTCGTCGGCTGTAAAGTTCATGCCGTTGTCAGTGATGATGCTGTGGGGGACGCCATAACGGTGTACGACCCCAGATATGAAGTCTATCACCAGTCCGGATTCAACCGTTTTGACAGGTTTGGCTTCTATCCATTTGGTGAATTTATCCACCATGACCAGTAAGTATGTTTTCTTATGGGCTCCCCCTTTAAGGGGTCTGACCATATCAAGCCCCCAGACCGCAAAGGGCCAAGTAATGGGGATTGTTTGGAGAGCGGTAGGCGGCATATGGGTTTGGTTTGCAAATAGCTGGCAACCGACGCAATGCTGGACCAAATGCTGAGCATCTGCCCGGGCCGTCGGCCAATAAAAACCTGTACGGAAGGCCTTGCTTACAAGGGCCCAAGCTGCGGCGTGATGGCCGCCGACTCCGGCATGGATTTCTGCCAAAATCTTCCGCCCTTCCTCTTCGGAGATGCACCTTTGAAGGACTCCGGTAGTGCTTTTCTTATAAAGCTCTCCCTTGTGGACCTTGTAGGCTTTAGATCGCCGCACTATGCAGCGTGCCTCATTTTGGTCCTCGGGTAGTTCCTGCCTGGTTAGGTAGGCCAGGAATGGTTCTGTCCACGGAGCGATGATGGCCATTATTACATGGGCTGAAGGTGTTATTTTGATGGCAAAGCCTCCGATTGTGTCAGAGTGTTCGATATCTGGGGTTGTGGCCGGGTCCGGACTATTGTTGCTGGTGTCCCCTTCCCATACCACGGATGGTTTAAACAGTTTTTCCAGGAAGATGTTCGGTGGGACAGGGTCGCGTTTAGCGCTGATATGGGCGAGGATGGCCGCCGCGTGGTTGTTTTCCCGAGCCACAGGGTGGAATTCAAGCCCCTCGAACCGAGTTGACATGTTGAGGACGGCCTTGCGATATGCCGCCATTTTCGGATCCTTGGCATCGAAGTCTCCATTTATTTGGGATATTGCGAGGTTCGAGTCCCCTCGCACCTCCAGACGTTGAATGCACATGGAGACTGCCATCCGGAGACCGTGTAATAGGGCCTCGTATTCGGCTACGTTATTGGAGTCTGTATATAGTATTTGGAGTACGTATTGCACTGTATCTCCGGTGGGGGACGTCAGGACGACGCCAGCCCCCAGACCAGCCAGCATTTTAGAGCCGTCGAAGTGCATGATCCAATTGGAGTATGCGTCGTACTATTTAGGGAGTTCGGCTTCTGTCCATTCGGCTACGAAATCGGCCAGTACTTGTGACTTAATGGCTCGCCATGGTTTATATGTTATGTCGAACGGGAGGAGCTCGATAGCCCATTTTTGCAATCCGGCCCGTGGCATCGCGGTTGTTTATTATGTCGTTGAGTGGTACTTCGGAGGCCACCGTAATTGAACACTCTTGAAAGTAGTGTCATAATTTCCGGGATGCCATGAATACGGCGTATGCTATCTTTTCATAATGCGGGTACCGTGATTTGCATGGAGTGAGGATGGTGGATACATAATACACCGGCTTTTGAAGTGGGAATTTATGTCCGTCCATCTCTCGTTCGATGACGAGCACTGCGCTTACAACTTGGTGAGTTGCCGCTATATATAATAGCATTGGTTCGCACAGTTGGGGCGGCCAAGATTGGGTTAGTGGCCAGGATGGCTTTTATTTCTTCCAGTCCGGCCGTGGCTGCATCTGTCCACTTGAAGTGTTCGGTGCGCCGAAGAAGGCGATAAAGGGGGAGTGCCTTTTCTCCTAGTCGGGAGATAAAGCGGCTTAAAGCCGCCACACGTCCAGTTAACTTCTGGATTTGCTTGAGGTCAGTTGGGATAGCCAACTGCGACAGAGCCCGGATTTGCTTCAATTCCTCTGCTGGAGACGATAAATCCCAGGAGCTTTCCGGCGGGTACGCCGAAAACGCATTTTTCCGGATTGAGCTTAATGTCGTATGTTCGGAGATTGTCGAACGTGAGCCTCAAGTCGTCTATTAAGGAGTCGACGTGTCTGGTTTTAACGACCACATCGTCGACGTATGCCTCCACTGTTTTGCCAATCTTCTTTTCCAGACATGTCTGAATCATGTGCTAATATGTTGCGCCGGCGTTTTTGAGCCCGAAGGGCATTGTATTAAAACAGAAGGGGCCGTATGGAGTGATAAATGTCGTTGCGGCTTGGTCGGACTCCGCCATCTTAATTTGGTGGTAACTGGAGTATGCGTCGAGGAAGCACAATGAGTCGTGTCCTGCGGTAGCGTCGATAATTTGATCGATGCGAGGGAGGGGGAAGGGATCCTTTGGGCAAGCCTTATTAAGGTCCTTGAAGTCAACGCATAGGCGCCAGGATTTTTCCTTCTTTGGCACCATCACCAGGTTTGCTAGCCAGTCCGGATGCTTTATTTCTCTAATGAATCCGGCCTCCAGTAATTTGGCTAGCTCCTCTCCCATGGCTTGTCGCTTAGGTTCGGAGAAGCGCTGAAGAGTCTACTTGACCGGCCTGAATCCTTTTAGAATGTTAAGGCTATGCTCGGCCAGCCTGCATGGGATTCCTGGCATGTCTGAAGGATGCCAGACGAATATGTCCCAATTCTCGCGCAGGAACTCCTGTAGTGCGATGTCTACGGCGGGGTTTAACTGTGCCCCAATGGACGCTGTTTTTGTGGGGTCGGTTGGATGGACTTGGAATTTGACTATTTCATCCGCTGGTTTAAAGGAGGTGGACTTGGATCTTTTGTCTAGTATCACGTCGTCCCTGTCCACTGTGGAGCGCAGTGCAGTTAACTCCTCCGCCACAAGGGCTTCGTATAATGCCTCGAGGGCCAATGCGGTTGTATTGTTCTCGGTGCGAAGTGCTATGTCCGGATAACTAGCTAGAGTGATGATTCCATTGGGTCTGGGCATTTTGAGCTTCATGTACCCGTAATGGGGTATGGCTTGAAAAATCGTGAATGCCTCCCGCCCTAGAAGGGTGTGGTATCCGCTACTGAACGGGGCCACTTGGAATGTGATTTCTTCTGACCTGTAATTCTCCGGAGTGCCGAATACCACATCTAGTGTGATTTTCCCAGTGCAACGTGCCTCCCGACTAGGGATGATTCCTCGGAAGTTCGTGGTGCTTTGCTCAATACAGTTGCTGTCTACTTCCATTTTTTGAAGAGTCTCCTCATAAATGAGGTTTAATCCGCTGCCGCCGTCCATGAGCACTTTAGTGAGCCAAAAGCGTCCACAATCGGATTGAGGACTAGAGCGGCTGGTGCTCGAGCTGTTTGGAATTTAGGTTCGTCACAGGCATTGAAAGTAATGGTCGTGTCGCTCCATGGATTTATTGCTACTACGTGGCAGACTTCGGCAAGGCTGCGGAGTGCTCGCTTACGCCTATTATTTTAGGCGAAGGTCTCGAAGACTGTTAATACTGTATTGTTATCTGCGGGAGGGTGCTCTGGGGTGTTTTGGATGAGGAGATCCTCACCGCTCTTGGCCACCTGCCGGAGTACCCAACATGCTCTAAGGCTATGTGTTGGTATGGTGTCCGCCGTACTATGAATTTTGCAGGGCCCGTTAAGCCATCCCTCCAATACGGTTCCACACCCTGTAGTGAGCTTTTGCTTCTTTGTAATTGAGTTGGGCGACTTATGAGAGTGCACCCTTTTAGTTTGGACTGGGGATTTTGTCAGAGCCGGATTGTCCCAAAATTGTGTTTGGGTTTTCCAGGCGCTTTCCATCGCACAGTATTTCCGTACTATGGCCGCCAAGTCAGCAAAGTGTGCTATGTCACGGTGACTTATGGCGTTGAGGATTCCCTTGTCCATGCAATTGTTGCAAAAGAACGAAATTGCGTCTTCCTCGCGACAGTCCTTGACCTTGTTCATTACAAGGAGGAATCTGGCCCAATAGTGATGTACTGTCTCTTGGGGCACTTGCCTAATGTGGGGAAGATCGTTTGTATCTGGGTGGGTGGGTGGATTTAAGTCCAGACCTTGACCCAATCTGAGATCCCGGTGCAGGGGAGTTTCCAATCTTGGAAGTTCGGGCTCCAGGATGTTGCTCCGCGGGTTCGGTATGTGACCTGATTCTAGGTTCAGGGTTAGGGCGATGTCCTCCCGTGAGCGGGTATCCGGCTTGGAGAGCTTGGGAATCCGGACATAGTTCATCCTCAGGATAGAGGGAGAACCACCGTGTTGCTCCTCCACCGCCGCTATTTGATGGGTGACCGGCAGAGAGTTAATCTCCCTTTGGTCGGGTTTAAGCCCGATCCGATCGTAGTCTGTAGCGACTCCCAGAGCGGCGATGCGATCCAAGAGCTCGTTCAAAGAGGAGAGCTCCATTGGATCCATCTGCTCGGCGAATTTTGAACCAATGTGGAGACTATTTTCGATGACCCGAGAAGTCATCATCGGCGCAATGGCCGAGCGGGCGGTCATGACAAAGCCGCCTAGTCGGAGAGTTTGGCCTACAGCCAGGGCTCCCCTAGAAGTGATGTTGTCCTTGACAACGAGATGAGCCATCCCCTCTTATGATGACGACATAGTGGAACTCTCAATGAAAGCACCAATGTCGGTGTCAAAACCGGCGGATCTCGGGGGGTCCCGAACTGTGAGTCTAATGCGGATGGTAACAGGAAGCAGGGGACACGATGTTTACCCAGGTTCGGGCCCTCTTGATGGAGGTAATACCCTATGTCATGCTTGATTGTTCTTGATGATATGAGTATTACAAGAGTTGATCTACCACGAGATCGTAGAGGCTAAACCCTAGAAGCTAGCCTATGGTATGATTGTATCTTGTCCTACGGACTAAACCCTCTGGTTTATATAGACACCGGAGGGGGGTAGGGTTACACAGAGTCGCTTACAAGGGAGGAGATCTTCATATCCGTATTGCCTAGCTTGCCTTCCACGTCAAGGAGAGTCCCATCCGGACACGGGACAAAGTCTTCAATCTTGTATCTCCATAGTCCAATAGTCCGGCTGTCCAGAGACCCCCTAATTCAGGACTCCCTCAATGATAGTGACAAGGTTGATAGAAAGTCCACTTTGGGTACTTGTCAATTTTTTGGTAGATCTCTTGTGTCTTAGTCCTCCAAGAAACAAAACTCGGTATCCTTATCTACCTCCGAAGCGGAATACATTGCCGCCGGTTCATGTTGTGCTCAATTACTTTGGATGACCCAAACTCTTAAAGATTATGGGATCTATGTGAAACATGTTCCATTGCTTTTTGTGACAATTAAAGTGCTATTAAGATTGCTCACAATCCCGTGCAACATTCTCGAACTAAGCATATTGAAGTTTGTCATCATTTCATTCGAGATCATGTTGCTAAAGGAGATATTGATCTTAAGCTTGTTCATAACGATAAGCAATTGGCGGATATATTCACCAAACCACTTGATGAGAAAGTATTTTGCCGTTGAATTGAACATCATTGATGCTTCAAACTTGTAGTAGAAACTTCATTTGGATACATGCAAGTCATGAGCCTTTGACTAATCCTTGATATTTCTCTAATGATGTTGATCATATGTCTTGGATATATATTTGGACCCTTGCATGCTATCTAACCCTTGTAGGTACTTGGATGAATCTAAATCTATGAGATTGCCAATCACTCACATCTTGAGCAATCTCTACATCACCAAGTCTCTACAACATGGTGGTTGAAGACAAGGAAGCATGAAACCTTTCAACATATCCTTTGACAAAATCTTTATATAAAATTTCATTTGGTATCAAATTCATGATTGTCATTTTGGAACAAGTTCTCTTCCTTGCAAGACTAACCCATGTAGGTAGATGAACTCAAACTACAAGTGGTGCTCCCAACCATTGATGAGCTACATCAACCTTGAGCATCCCACTCAAGTTCAACTACATGATCAAGTTCAACACCACCACCCGAGGTATGTTATTCCATCTTAGAGAAGTTTTACCCCAGGACATGGGTCAAAGCAACTCAACAAGATGCGAATACATCAAAATGCTTAAACGAAAAATGGTAACCCCATTTTGAGCTTAAACGATGAGTATGACCTACGATCAAGTGTTCTCACTTGACTCCTCAGTCAATATACTCTAAGATAGGTGACTTTGTCGCCGACCAATTCGAGATGAACTTCTCTTGTGTTTCTCTGAGTTCTTGCACCTGTCTCTTGCATGTTTGTTCCCCTTCTTTAATAAAAAAAACTTCATCTAGATTTCTTTTCTCTGTTATGTCCTGCATTCCCTGCATCTAATTCATTGCAAATCTTTCAGTAAAATTCCCTGCAAATCTTTGTGAGATCTTGTTTGCCTAGTGAGATGAGATGACAATTGTTTTCTCTCTGTGTTAAACTCGGACTCACCGGTTTGTTTCTTTCGGTTAAACCGAACCACCTCGGTGCCACCGAAGAAAATAACTCGGTGTGACCAATTTAAATGTTGAGAAAACACTTTTCCATTTGCATCATGCATATTTGTTCCATCTCCACTCAATGATTCTTGTCCTATACCAGCACCTTACATTACATGTTGCTTTGTCATGTGACTCAAGGACCAAACCTATTTGACTCACACTCCAGAAGATCCCTTCTTGGAAATTGATGTCAAAGGGGGAGAGAGAGAGATCACATCAAAGGGAGAGAGAGACCCTAAGGGAAGGAAAGTTTTCTTAGTCTTCCCAGATGCTTGGTATTCAAAGAGGGGAGAAGATACATGTCTTCAAGAGGGGAAAGACATGTTAGTATATGTTATGATTGATTTTTCTCTAATTTTCTTTTGCCCTATCTTCTCCCATTATCCGATATCAGATTCAGGGGGAGAAAGACTTCTAAGGTAAGGAAATCTTTGAATTCATTGCATATCTTTACTCTCTGGGGACATGTCTATATTTAGTAGAGTACCTAGTGCTCACTCTCTACATGTCATCCCAATCTTGGTACTTTTGTGGTTTACTGTTCTTGCTCTGTTTAGTAGATGTTTATGTGTTATCTAACCTTGTTTACTCAGGTTCATCTCTTCCAAAGCTTCCTCGAGACCACAAGGTAAGTATATGCATCACACTCATGTGCATGATGATTTCTTGCTACTGTACATATTGTTTACAAGAAGGAATCATGAACATGGAGGTACACTTCCTATATTCACACCATTTGCTCTGATGCATATAGCCAAGATACATGTAACTCATTGCTTGCTCTATCATGGTTATGCATTCACATGATCTTATATTCTATATTTACATGATTGCATACATGTAGGGGGAGCCTATGCATGTTACATTTCTTTCCAAAGCTTTACTTGCTAGTCTTCATATATTTATCTAAAGCTTTGATGTATGTTGTCATTAATTACCAAAAAGGGGGAGATTGAAAGCACAAGTGCTCCCTGGGTGATTTTGGTAATTAATGTCAACATATCTCTTGTTGGACTAATACTTTTATCTAGTATATTTCAGATGAGTTCAACAGTGGAGTAGCTTGGACAAGAGAATGTGGAACCCCTTCAAGATGCTAAGGACAAAGATTGGCAAAAGCTCAATACTCATTATTTTAATTTGACTGATCCAAGATCACATTGAGTCCATAGGAAAAGCTAATACTATTAAAAGGGGATGAGGTGTTGCTTAATGGCTTGCTTGCTCAGAGTGCTTAGTGATATGCTCCAAATCCTTCAACCACTTTCTCATTTCCACATATGTCTCAAACCAAAAGTCAAACTCGGCCCCACTGATTTGATCTATCCGGCGCCACCGAGTTCACTTGACATAGCCACTGCCAGAAACCCTAATCAGTTCGGTCTCACCAATGGGATCTCGGTCTCACCGAGATGGGCTTGCAAACTCTCTGTTGCCTGTTGCAATTATTTCGGTCCGACCGAAATATGTAATCGGTCCCATCGAGTTTGCTTGACCAACTCTCTGTTTTTCTTATTACCAAACTCGGTCTCACCGAGTTTGTGTAATTGGTCAAACCGAGTTGAGGTCTTACCCTAACCCTAGCACATCGGTCCCACCGAGTTGATCATATTGGTCCCATCGAAAAGCCTAACGTTCACATGTTGAACTAAATCGGTCTGACCGAGTTTCATGATTCGGTCCCACCGAGTTTGGTAAATTGTGTGTAACGGTTAGATTTTGTGTGGAGGCTATATATACCCCTCCACCCACTCTTCATTCGTGGAGAGAGCCATCAGAACGTGCCTACACTTCCAGCATACATTTTCTGAGAGAGAACCACGTACTCATGTGTTGAGACCAAGATATTCCATTCCAACCACAAGAATCTTGATCTCTAGCCTTCCCCAAGTTGCTTTCCACTCAAATCATCTTTCCACCAAATCCAAATCAGTGAGAGAGAGTTGAGTGTTGGGGAGACTATCATTTGAAGCACAAGAGCAAGGAGTTCATCATCAACACACCATCTATTACCTTTTGGAGAGCCGTATCTCCTAGATTGGTTAGGTGTCACTTGGGAGCCTCCGTCAAGATTGTGGAGTTGAACCAATGAGTTTGTAAGGGAAAGGAGATCGCCTAATTCATGAAGATCTACCCAAGTGAGGCAAGTCCTTCGTGGGCGATGGCCATGGTGGGATAGACAAGGTTGCTTCTTCGTGGACCCTTCGTGGGTGGAGCCCGCCATGGACTCGCGCAACCGTTACCCTTCGTGAGTTGAAGTCTCCATCAACGTGGATGTATGATAGCACCACCTATTGGAACCACGCCAAAAATCTCCGTGTCTCCAATTGCGTTGGCATACTCCAATCCCATCCCTTCACATTCTTGCAACTTGCATGCTTTACTTTCTGCCGCTCATATACTCTTGCCATGCTTGCTTGAAATGTATTGTCAATGTTTAAACTTGTGCTAAAACTCCACCTTAACTTGAAGAAATTAAAAACTACTACTTTTCTTTGTTGAGGGTCTAATCACCCACCTCTAGACACCTCTTCTCGATCCTACACCTCCCCTAAATGGGAGGAGAGTCCCCCTCTGTTTCATGGTCTCCATGGTGGCGAAGGGGCATGAGCTAGTCTCACATCAACTAGGAATATTAATGGGCTATGGAGATGCCCATCAATAGATATAAATGTGAGTGGGTAGGGATTGCCATGCAACGGTTGCACTAGAGCTATACGTGTATGAAAGCTCAAAAGAAAACTAAGTGGGTGTGCATCCAACTTGCTTGCTCATGAAGACCTAGGGCAATTTGAGGAAGCCCATCATTGGAATATACAAGCCAAGTTCTATAATGAAAAAATCCCACTAGTATATGAAAGTGACAAAATAGGAGACTCTCTATCATGAAGAACGTGGTGCAACTTTGAAGCACAAGTGTGGAAAAGGATAGTAGCATTGTCCCTTCTCTCCTTTTCTCTCATTTTTTTATTTTCCCATTTTTTCATTTTTTTTTGTTTGGGTTCTTTGGCCTCTTTTTATTTTTGAAGTCCGGAGTCTCATCCCAACTTGTGAGGGAATCATAGCTTCCATCATCCTTTCCTCACATGGGACAATGCTCTAATAATGATGATCATCACACTTTTATTTACTTACAACTCAAGAATTACAACTCGATACTTGGAACAAAAATGACTCTAGATGAATGCCTCCGGCGGTGTACCAGGATGTGCAATGGATCAAGAGTGGCATGTATGAAAGAATTATGAATGGTGGCTTTGCCACAAATACAATGTGAACTACATGATCATGCAAAGCAATATGACAATGATGAAGCGTGTCATAATAAATGGAATGGTGGAAAGTTGCATGGCAATATATCTCGGAATGGCTATGGAAATGCCATAATAGGTAGGTATGGTGGCTGTTTTAAGGAAGGTATATGGTGGGTTTATGGTACCGGCGGAAGTTGCGCCGCACTAGAGAGGCTAGCAATGGTGGAAGGGTGAGAGTGTGTATAAACCATGGACTCGACATTAGTCATAAAGAACTCACATACTTATTGCAAAAATCTATTAGTGATCAAAACAAAGTACTATGCGCATGCTCCTAGGGGGATAGATTGGTAGGAAAAGACCATCGCTTGTCCTCGACTGCCACTCATATGGAAGACAATCAATAAATAAATCATGTTTCGACTTCATCACATAACGTTCATCATACGTGCATGCTACGGGAATCACAAACTTTAACATGAGTATTTCTCAAATTCACAACTACTCACTAGCATGACTCTAATATCACCATCTCTATATCTCAAAACAATCATAAGGAATCAAACTTCTCATAGTACTCAATGCACTTTATATGAAAGTTTTTATTATATCCCTCTTGGATGCCTATCATATTAGGACTAAATTTATAAACAAAGAAAATTACCATGCTGTTTAAAGACTCTCAAAATAATATAAGTAAAACATTATAGTTCAACAATTTCTATAAAATAAAACCACCGCCGTGCTCTAAAAAGATATAAGTGAAGCACTAGAGCAAAATTGCCTAGCTCAAAAGATATAAGTGAAGCACATAGAGTATTCTAATAAATCATGATTCATGTGTGTCCCTCTCAAAAGGTGTGTACATCATGGATTATTGTGGAAAACTAAAAAGCAAAGACTCAAATCATACAAGACACTCCAAGCAAAACACATATCATGTGGTGAATAAAAATATAGCCTCAAGTAAAGTTACCGATAGACGAAGACGAAAGAGGGTATGCCTTTCGGGGCATCCCCAAGCTTAGGCTCTTGGTTGTCCTTGAATATTACCTTGGGGTGCCTTGGGCATCCCCAAGCTTAGGCTTTTTCCACTCCTTATTCCATATTCCATCAAATCCTTACCCAAAACTTGAAAACTTCACAACACAAAACTCAACAGAAAATCTCATAAGCTCCGTTAGTATAAGAAAATGAATCACCACTTTTGGTATTGTTGTGAAATCATTATTTATTTATATTGGTGTAATATCTACTGTATTCTAACTTTTCCATGGTTCATACCCCCCATACTAGCCATAGATTGGTCAAAATAAGCAAACAACACGCGAAAACAGAATCTGTGAAAAACAGAACAGTCTGTAGTAATCTGGCTAGTTCAAATACTTCTGTAACTCCAAAAATTCTGAAAAATTAGGCAAACAGGGAGAATTTGTATATCTATCTTGTGTCAAAACTTCAGAATTTTATCACGCTTCTGTGATTTTTAAAAATTCTGGGACTGAGCGCAAAAGTTTCTATTTTTTAGCAAGATCAAATCAACTATCCCCGTAAGCTATCCCAAATGTCTTACTTGGCACAAACACTAATTAAAACATAAAACCACACCTAACCAGAGGCTAGATGAATTATTTATTGCAAAACACAGAATAGATCTAGGCATAAAATTGGGTTGCCTCCCAACAAGCGCTATTGTTTAACGCCCTTAGCTAGGCATAAAATACGAATAGATCTAGGTATTGTCATCTTCCCCCTTTTGGAAGCAAAGAGAGAATTTCTTATCCATGGCATTTATCTTTCTATTTTGTGAAAGCACATGGCCATTAATAGTATAATAAATATTAAGCATGTTACAAAAAATTGCATCTAAACTAGCCTTCATCTCTTTGATTATTTCATTTTTTATAAAAAAAACACATAAGAGCAGTTGATTCAACATTTTCTCCTTTGGGGTGCCCAAATATGGTTTTAATCTTATCATAAGTATCAATGGCATCCCCTCCAAGAAAACCATTTTCAAATATAGAATCCAAAACTTGCTTAAAAGAAGGAGGTAAACCAACATAAAAGCTTTTCAAGTATATCTCTATCTTGTATTGGGGCACATAGCTAGCTCGAATCCTCAATATCCTATCCCAAGCATCTTTCAAAGATTCATCAAGCAAATAACGAAAAATTTCAGGATCGTCTTCATCAAAATTGTTAAAAATTTTCCTTAACAATCCCAGTAAGTCTTTCCGTAGCATCATTATTTATGAGCTTAGAAAGGACAGAAAGGCTATCCAAAGCATTAAAACTCGGGAGAAAACCCTTAGCCCTTTTAGAGTCGGCCATAGCAATGGAAAGGCAAATTTAAGCAAACACGAGAACACCAAGGGGAAAGGCAAATCTTTTCAAAAATCGTTTTAGAAGTGGGGGAGAGGAAAACGAGAGGCGAATGGTGAATAATGTAATGAAAGAGATGAGAGCTTATGATGGGTACTTGGTATGTCTTGACTTGGCGTAGATCTCCCTGGCAACGGCGCCGGAAATTCCTCCTGCTACTTCTTGAGCTTGTGTTGGTTTTTTCCTTGAGGAGGACAAGGTGATGCAGCAAAGTAGAGATAAGTATTTCCCTCAGTTTGAGAACCAAGGTATCAATCCAGTAGGAGACAACGCACAAATCACCGAATACCTACAAAAGCAATCAAACAACTTGCACCCAACGCGATAAAGAGGTTGTCAATCCCTTCACGGTTACTTGCAAAAGTGAGAACTGGTAGAGATAGATAAACGGTAAAGTAAATATTTTTTGTATTTTTGGTTTATAGATCAGAAAGTAAAAGATTGCAAAATAGTAGATCAGAAACTTATATAATGGAAAATAGAAACTTATATGATGGAAAATAGACCCGGGGGCTATAGTTTTCACTAGAGGCTTCTCTCAAGATAGAAAATAATTCGGTGGGTGAATAAATTACTGCCAAGCAATTGATAGAAAAGCGCAAAGTTATGACAAAATCTAAGGCAATGATCATGAATATAGGCATCACGTCCATGTCAAGTAGACCGAAATGATTCTGCAGCTACTACTATTACTCCACACATCGACCGCTATCCATCATGCATCTAGAGTATTAAGTTCAAAAACAACGGAGTAACACATTAAGTAAAATGACATGATGTAGAGGAATTAACTCAAGCAATATGATGAAAACCCCATCTTTTTTATCCTCGATGGCAACAATACAATATGTGCCTTGCTGCCCCTGCTGTCACTGGGAAAGGACACCGCAAGATTGAACCCAAAGCTAAGCACTTATCCCATTGCAAGAAAAACCAATCTAGTTGGCCAAACCAAACTAATAGTTCGAAGAGAAATACAAAAATATCAAATCATGCATAAAAGAATTGAGAGAAGATTCAAATAATATTCATAGATAAGTTGATCATAAATCCACAATTCATCGGATCTCGGCAAACACACCGCAAAAAAGCATTACACTGAATAGATCTCCAAGAACATCGAGGAGAACATGGTATTGAGAATCAAAGAGAGAGAGAAGAATCCATCTAGCTACTAGCTATAGACCCGTAGGTCTGTGGTAAACTACTCACGCTTCATCGGAAGAGAAATAGAGTTGATGTAAAATCCCTCCATGATCGAATCCCCCTCCTGCAGGGTGCCGAAAAAGGTCCCTAGATGGGATCTTACAGGTAGAGAAGGTTGCGGCAGTGGAAAAGTGTTTTCGTGGATCCCTCTGGTGGTTTGGGGATATATGGGAATATATAGGCAAAAGAATTAGGTCAGGAGGTGCACGAGGGGCCCACAAGGGTGGGGGTGCGCCCTCCATCCTTGTGGCCGCCTCGTGGCTCCTCTGACTTCATCTTCAAGTCTCCTGGTTGTCTTCTGGTCCAAGAAAAAACATCACGAAGGTTTTATTCCGTTTGGTATTCCTTTTCTGCGAAACTCAATAACAGGGGAAAACAGGAACCGGCACTGGGCTCTAGGTCAATAGGCTAGTCCCAAAAATAATATAAAATAGCATATTAATGCATATAAAACATCCAAAACAGATAATATAATAGAATGGAACAATCAAAAATTATAGATACGTTGGAGACGTAAGAGCATGTCAATGCATTCCTGAGCACCAATAGAATTCCCGAGTGTAGCAAAAGAATCTTTTGTGGAATGATGGCGTTACAGCCAAAGCATTCGGGCTAAAGTTTCTGAGCTAGGAAAAGTAATTCTTCTAATGACACATTTCTTGCAGGGCTAGGGTGTGGCTGACAAGGCATTAAATGTTGAGTAGGCTATGTATTTTAGGGCGTGATGGCGTTTTTGCAGGGTGATATCACAGTCCTCGACGTGATAAGGGGGCAACATATCAGATTCACAAGACCGAACATGTGTACTTGACTAAGGTTGTGACGGCGTTGTAGTCTCCACCAACTACCGGACACTGACATGTTGATCCCAGAATGATGACCGTGACCGGGTGTACCTCTCCTCCAGAGATACACATGATTTGGACAATCATTTATTTACCCCTCTTGACGAGCTCCACGGCGAGGACATGAGAAACGAAGACCATGACATGTCTCACACATATCTAGTGTGAACCAGGTTCATACCCCATATGACAGTAGTCTAACACCTAACCATCGTGTTTGCATTAGGTATTAGAACTAAGATCAGTAGATATACAAAATATACCACTAACAACATCATCTTCCATATGTGTGTGTGCCTAATATATACTTAACTTCAAAAGTTTTCACTTCATTCCTCTATGATGGACTTGATCTTCTCCAGCTTCTCCTTGCTACCAAGCCCAACTTTCTATAGGTCACCAATCAAAAACTCCAAATTATTCTTCTCTTATTGAAGAAAATCCCTATCCTCCTTAATCTACTTCATGACCTTCCTGGTGTTCTTGGTGATATCTTCCTGAGAAGAAAGGATGCACCTTTAGCTCCTTTACCAGCTCCAGCTTCTCCATCTTCACGTCCATCTTGCACTACTCCTCTAGCTTTTCCATCCTTTTCTTCACAGCTTCAACATTCTTTGTTGACTTCTCATAGTCCATCTCTTGCCCCTTTGCATCTTTCCATTCACATATCTTGCCCACATCTGCAACAATTTCACTATACTGATTGCACAGGAACTCATTATGCTTCTTAATCTTGGCTAGCTCTCTCGTATAAGCCTGTTTCCAATCACCCTCCCATTTTTTTGCTCATGAAACATCTTCCAAAGCTTTGTTAGACACCTATGTAGTATGGCAGACTAAGGCTCACCAACCCACTCAACCACTCCATGGTCAAGACCTCCATGCAAATAATAGTTAACCACACACTAGACATAAGTAATGCTAACCTCCTAACTGAACTTTGACAAACAAGATTCAATTAAATTCAGACACATTTAACTAAATAGTGAACTATAAAGATTTAACTACAAAGTGGAAGTTAACAACTACACTCTAACAAAGTTTAGATAACTACACACTATCACTATAGTTGTTGATTGTCCCGCTGCTCACTGAAACTCATTCATGTTAACCAGCCACATACTAGATATTAGCAATGCTACATACTAAACTTTAACCAACAAGCATCCACAATGCAGATAACTAGACACTGAAATCAAACAACCACATATTGAACCTACAATCTTTTTCAACTTCAACAACTATTAAATTTAGTTAATTGCACACTACACGGTAAACTACAGCTACAAGATGAACTACCATCTTTCTCTCCAGATCTTCAACAACAACATTCAGTAAAATTCAGTGAGACTTCCATCCTTCTCAACAAGAAGATTCAGTTAAATTCACTGACACTACTGTCTTTCTCTTCAACAACAACATTCAGTTAAATTCAATGAAACTACCATTTTTTCTTCAATAACAACATTCATTTAAGTTTCTATAACAAGCTTACTACACAAATAAGCATACACTTAAATCAAACAACTACATAGTGAAACTACCATCAATACAACGAACAATGGGATTGGGTGCAACTTAATCCAACTATGCACACTACGCTCCTGTTAGAAAGCAAAGTGCTAAGCTAAAACAACAAGCCCAACACTGCTTACCCATGCAACACAATCATAAAACCTCCTTCCGGTGTCTATGCTATCAAATGCCACACATTTCTTGGGGCCGAACCGGTGAATCTTGCATTTGATGGATGCATCCACCACTATCCCATGAAACGAAACATCCACAACGGTCTCAGCATTCTCCTACACTGACAAGATCTAGATTGACCAACGAATCCCTCCAATGAGGCTCGAATGAGATCTCAAATCAAAAATCCCCAAATTCAAACCCTAACCCGTCTGAACACTTGCCTATGAATCCATGTCATGCCGGTGTACTTGAGGTCGTCATCACTGCTCTCCTCACCGTCTTTCCATGAGGGCATCATGTGGCGGCGGCAAGCAGGAGCGGCATCAACGCCATCGTCAAGTGAGAGCGAGAGTGAGAGAGCAAGTGAGTGAGAGAGTGATCAAGTGAGCATGTTTCTGTTGGTGCACCCTCTTTGGACCACTAGTCGTTAATGGCCGATGTCACCCATCTGGCCATGTGGACAATTTGCCACATCAAAACTCGCTCGGAATTTTTGTAAGTGTTTTTGGCCACTGTCAACGAGAGCCTTTAGTGTATTTTGTCATGTTTTGAATTGTGGTGTTTCTTTTTCTAGTTTGGACGTGATAGTGGTGGTTTGATGCATTTCACTCTCTTATTGCCTTGATCCTCGTAAATAGTTACTCATGTGTCCCCCCAACCTCCAGTGGATTTAAACATGGACATGTGAGTGGTTGGTTTTGCCGATGTGTAATTTTCTAACGAAATGAGGTGTGTGTCGCCGATAATTACATCTTTGGTACTAGATTTTTTTTGTTCTTTGCCGTTAGGTCCGAACAGGGAGAGTAATGAACAAATATATGGATGATTTTATGAGTCCTGATTTCTTGCTCCCGGGCACCAAGTATCCTGACTTTTGCAAATGTAAACAATGAGACATTTTGATTTTTACAATTTGTGCAAATAAATGCACACTTAGCTAGTGATATATATTGCATTCTTCTAAATTGTGTTAGAAACAGATGATTGTTTCTTTTTTATGTAGCTCACACAAAATGTGTTTCATCATGAAAATTTACAGAAATCTAGTATACATCCCCATGTAGGTTTATATTTTTCAGATTTTCTCGAAACTTCAGAATATGATTTCCTAATTATTTAATGCCTCTTTGATTTGCAGGATTCTCAAAATGCTGGAATATGAAAAATATGGGACTGAAGGTGCATGTTCACTTAAATCCTATAGGACTAACATAGTGTGTTTGATGGCATAGGAAACATAAATGAATTACAAATATAGAATAGAGTAGATGCTAGATTTCCTATGAAATGTACAAATGATTTATTAGATTTTTTTCTATAGGATCCAATCCTACGAAATGACCAATCTAGAAAAATAATCCTAAGAATTATTTTGTTTTGTGGGGAAAAATCCTAAAAATTCTAATCCTCTACATATCATATGGAATCAAAGAAGTCCTTAAAAATCCGGATTCCATAGAGCTCAGGGTCCAAAAGGCATTTCTGTGATTTTTCTTTTTGCATTTATTTGATTTTAATATGTATATATATAGGTAATAAAAATAAATCTCTACTTCTACTACTTAAAACGAATGTAAGGTTACATGTTTCACTTTTCTTCCTATCACCCATTCATCCAACCTTGCCTATATGGTAATCAATCAGTTTAATTTACTTACCTTCTGAATCAATTTCACCTTAATTACTTTCTCATAAAATTATAAGGTAAATCACGGACATACGATAAACATTTATTTACATAGTCACATTAATATGGGCAGGTAAATCACAAGCTAATGTATTGGAATATTTATATCCCGTTACAACGCATGGGCATTGTTCTAGTAGGTGATAGTAAACCGAAGAGTATTGTAGTGTGCTACTACTACTTGCGGCTCGAGAGGGGTTTGATCGGGGTGAACTCCTATTGGTTTGTGTTACGATAGTCCATGGTGACATACTAGACCAAGTTTGAGCACATACCTCTCAAGATTCCCCACTGGCGGCCCTAAGTGCAGCACCAGCACTGTAGGTGCAAAACCTTTTGCAGTATTGTCATCTTTGTGAGGCAAGTGCCGCATCAAAGTGTTGTATTGGGTACGTAGACATCACACCACCCTTTCATACATATATTTGAGACGCGTGCATGTGGGTGTGCTCTTTTGACACTTGCTCGCATGGTTTTCAGAGATAAACCGATCCGTAGGGCTTGCGCAATCTACGCCTTTGGCCCCACTCGAGAGGGCTTTGATCAGGCTAAACTCCTCTTGGTTTGTGTTACGGTAGGCCATGGTGACATGCTAGACCAAGTTTGAGCACATGACTTCACAAGATTCTCTTGCGGTGGCGCTAAGTGCGGCAATAGCACTACAGGTGCAGAACCTTTCTACGGCACTGTCATGTTTGTGAGGCAAGTGTCGCATCAAAGTGTTGTATGTTGTATTGGGTATGTAGACATCACACCACCCTTTAATACATATATTTGGGCCGCATGCATGTGGGTGTGCTCTTTTGACACTCCCTCACACGGTTTTTGGAGATGACCCGATCCGTAGGGTCCGTGCGATCTACGCCTTTGACTCCACTCAAGAGGGGTTTGGTTGGGGGGAACTCCTCTTGATTTGTGTTATGGTAGCCCATGGTGACATGTGATACGTCTCTGTCGTATCTACTTTTCCAAACACTTTTGCCCTTGTTTTGGACTCTAACTTGTATGATTTGAATGGAACTAACCCGGACTGACGCTGTTTTCAGTAGAATTGCCATGATGTTGTTTTATGTGCAGAAAACAAAAGTTCTCGGAATGAAATGAAACTCCACGGAATATCTTACAATAAATAATAGAAAATCCTCGCCAAAGATGAAGACCAGGGGGCCCACACCCTGTCCACGAGGGTGGGGGCGCCCCCCCTAGGGCGCGCCCCCTACCTCGTGGGACCCCTGGAGACCTCCCGACTCCAACTCCAACTCTATATACCTGCTTTCGGGGAGAAAAAAATAGGAGAGAAGAATTCATCCCATTTTACGATATGGAGCCACCGCCAAGCCCTAAAACCTCTCGGGAGGGCTGATCTGGAGTCCGTTCGGAGCTCCGGAGAGGGGGATTCGTCGTCGTCGTCGTCATCTACCATCCTCCATCACCAATTTCATGATGCTCACTGCCGTGCGTGAGTAATTCCATCGTAGGCTTGCTGGACGGTGATGGGTTGGATGAGATTTACCATGTAATCGAGTTAGTTTTGTTAGGGTTTGATCCCTGGTATCCACTATGTTCTGAGATTGATGTTGCTATGACTTTGCTATGCTTAATTCTTGTCACTAGGGCCAGAGTGCCATGATTTCAGATCTGAACCTATTATGTTTTCATCAATATATGAGAGTTCTTGATCCTATCTTGCAAGTCTATAGTCACCTATTATGTGTTATGATCCGTTAACCCCAAAGTGACAATAATCGGGATACTTACCGGTGATGACCGTAGTTTGAGGAGTTCATGTATTCATTATGTGCTAATGCTTTGTTCCGGTTCTCTATTAAAAGGAGGCCTTAATATCCCTTAGTTTCCATTAGGACCCCGCTGCCACGGGAGGGTAGGACAAAAGATGTCATGCAAGTTCTTTTCCATAAGCACGTATGACTATATTCGGAATACATGCCTACATTACATTGATGAATTGGAGCTAGTTCTATGTCACCCTATGTTATGACTGTTACATGATGAACCACATCGGGCATAATTATCCATCACTGATCCGATGCCTACGAGCTTTCCATATACTGGTTTACGCTTATTTACTTTCCCGTTGCTATTGTTACAATCACTACATAATACCAAAAATATTACTTTGCTTTCATTACTCTTTTGTTACCGTTACCACCACTATCGTATTACTTTGCTACTAAACACTCTGCTACAGATACTAAGTTTCTAGGTGTGGTTGAATTGACAACTCAGCTACTAATACTTGAGAATATTCTTTGGTTCCCCTTGTGTCAAATCAATAAATTTGGGTTGAATACTCTACCCTCGAAAGTTGTTGCAATCCCCTATACTTGTGGGTTATCAAGACTAATTTCTGGCACCGTTGCCGGGGAGCATAGTTCTATTCTTTGAGTCACTTGGCATTTATATCTGCTGGACACTATGAAGAACTTGAGAGATCCAAAAACCAAGATCTATCCCTCAACTATGAGGGGAGGTAAGGAACTGCCATCTAGCTCTGCACTTGATTCACCTTCTATTATGAGTAAGCTTGCGACACCTAAACCTGCTTCTGCTATTCGTTCTGATATGTCGCATGTTATTGATGATGCTACTTCTGCTATACATGATACTTATGATGAAACTAATTCTATGCTTGATACTACTGTGCCACTTGGTGATTTTCTCAAGGAACGACTTGCTAGGGCTAGAGAGATTGAAAATATTGAATCTGATTATGATGATGAAAGTGATGATGAAGAATCACTTGTCATTCCTGAGGGTTATTTATTTGATAAAGAAGCTTCTTTAGCTATTTTAGCTTGCAAAGATAGATATGAACTCAAAAGGTTATTAGCTAAATGGAATAAGCAATCTCTAAATGCTAGGATGAAACCTGACCCTGCTTTTGCTACTTCACCTATCTGTGTTACTGATAAGGATTATGAATTCTCTGTTGATCCTGATATAATTACTTTAGTTGAATCTGATCCTTTTCATGGCTATGAATCTGAAACAGTTGTGGCACATATTACTAAATTAAATGATATAGCCACCCTGTTCACTAATGATGAGAGATCTCGCTGCTTTTATATCCTTAAAATATTTCCATTCTCATTAAAGGGTGATGCTAAGATATGGTTTAATTCTCTTGATCCTGGTTGTGTGCGTAGTCCCCAGGATATGATTTACTACTTCTCTGCTAAATATTTCCCTGCTCATAAGAAACAAGCTGCTTTAAAGGAAATATACAACTTTGTGCAAATTAAAGAAGAGAGTCTCCCACAAGCTTGGGGGAGGCTTCTCAAGTTACTTAATGCTTTGCCTGATCGTCCTCTTAAGAAAAATGAAATACTTGATATCTTTTATAATGGACTAACCGATGCTTCCAGAGATTACCTGGATAGTCGTGCTGGTTCTCTTTTCAGGGAAAGAACACCGGATGAAGCTGAAATCTTATTGAATAATATGTTGAAAAATGGAAATAATTGGGCACCTCCTGAGCCAGCTCCTGCTCCAATTAATGATCCTATTCCTAAACCAACTCCGAAGAAGAGAGGTGTTCTATTTCTCAGTCCCGAAGATATGCAAGAGGCAAAGAAATCTATGAAAGAAAAAGGTATTAAAGCTGAAGATGTTAAGAATTTACCTCCTATTGAAGAAATACATGGTCTTAATTTACCGCCTGCCGAAGAAACATGTGATCTTGATCCTTTACTTATTGAAGAACCTCCAGACCTCAATAACCCGACATAGGTAGTAAAGGTAAATTCTCTCTATAGATATAATAGAGCTGAAATCCCTCCTACTAAAATTGCTATTCAATGCTTGGATGAGTTTGATAATTTTATGTTTAAGCAAGAAGACTTCAATGCTTATTTTGGTAGACAATTAAAACAAGATGCTGATATGATTAAATACTTGGGTGATTATATGGCTAATATTAGAGGTGAACTTAAACTTGTTAGCAAACATGCTTCTATGGTTACCACTCAAGTAGAACAAGTACTTAAAGCTCAAAAAGAATTGCTCGATGAGATGAATAGTAAGAAAAATGATTATGCTGTTAAAGTGGCTACTAGAACTGGTAGAATAACTCAGGAACCTTTGTATCCTGAAGGCCACCCTAAGAGAATTGAGCAAGATTCTCAGAGAAATAATATTGATGCACCTAGTTCTTCTAAAAAGAAGAAAAAGAAAAATGATAGAACTGTGCAAACTTCTAGTGAACCTATTGTTGAACCACCTGATAATCCAAATGGTATCTCTATGTCTGATGCTGAAACACAATCTGGCAATGAGCATGAACCTAATGAAAATGTTAATGATGATGTTAATGATGATGCTCAACATAGTAATGATAATGACGTAGAAATTGAACCTGCTGTTGATCTTGATAACCCACAATCAAAGAATCAACGTTATGATAAGAAAGATTTTGTTGCTGGAAAAAATGGTAAAGAAAGAGAATCTTGGGTTCAGAAACCCATGCCTTTTCCTCCCAAACCATCCAAGAAAAAGGATGATGAGGATTTTGAGCGCTTTGCTGAAATGATTAGACCTATCTTTTTGCGTATGCGATTGACTGATATGCTCAAAATGAATCCTTATGCTAAGTACATGAAAGATATTGTTACAAATAAAAGAAAGATACCAGAAGCTGAAATTTCCACCATGCTTGCTAATTATACTTTTAAGGGTGGAATACCAAAGAAACTTGGAGATCCAGGAGTACCTACTATACCATGCTCCATTAAAAGAAACTATGTTAAAACTGCTTTATGTGATCTTGGAGCCGGTGTTAGTGTTATGCCTCTCTCTTTATATCGTAGACTTGACTTGAATAAGTTGACACCTACTGAAATATCTTTGCAAATGGCTGATAAATCAACTGCTATACCTGTCGATATTTGTGAGGATGTGCCTGTTGTGGTTGCAAATGTTACTATTTTAACGGACTTTGTTATTCTTGATATTCCCGAGGACGATAGTATGTCTATTATTCTTGGAAGACCTTTTCTTAATACTGTAGGCGCTGTTATTGATTGCAACAAAGGCAATGTCACTTTTCATGTTAATGGTAATGAGCATACGGTACATTTTACGAGGAAACAACCTCAAGTTCATAGTATCAATTCTATCGAAAAAATTCCATCGATTATATTTGGAGGTTTTGAATTTCCTCTTCCTACTGTCAAGAAGAAATATGATAAACTTATTATTGGGATGTGCATATCCCCGTTGAGGTAACCTAGTGTTATTCGAAATTTCTCCGGTTTCATGTTAATCGGAATGAGTTTGTTAACAAGACTTGATCAACCTTGTTAGTGGATTCCTTTTGACGAGCATGAGATGGATGAAACTAGAAGCACAACCTTTTGTACCTATACTTTCTGTTATTTAGTTGAAATAAAGTAAAAATAGTATTTTTCTGTCTGTTTCCTGATTTACCCATGCAATATAAAAATGACCCGAAAATAAAAGTCCTCAGAATGACATGCCAATTTAATATGATTTTTTCGGGAATATTTGAGGATTTATGGTGCAAAAATTGCCGCGGGGGGAGCTGCCACCTGGTCACGAGTGTGGAGGGCGCGCCCACCCCTCTAGGGCGCGCCCCCTGCCTCGTGGGCCCATGGTGGCACTCCTCCACTTATCCTTTCACCCATCCTCTTCTTCTTCCTCCCACAAACACGAAAAACCAACTCAAGCACGAGTTCCATCCCTCTCTGCTGTAATTTTCGATCTCCTTGCTCAACGCACCTCTCACAAAACTGCTTGGGGAGATTGTTCCTTGGTATGTGACTCCTCCATTGTTCCAATTAGTTTTTGTTCTAGTGTTTTATTCATTGCAAATTTTTGCTGCTTAGGTGACCCTGTTCTTGAGCTTGCATGTCAAATTTATATGGTCAAAAGTAGTTTTGACGCATGATATAGGCTCTAGGCACTTGTAGGAGTGGTTGCTATCAATATTATTGAGTTTGGTTTACTTTTATTTTGAAGTTACTAAAAATGTCGGAATTTTTCAGAAAATGATGAGGAGACTATTGAGGGGCTCATCGAGCCAAAGCTCGAAGGATAAGGCACCAAATCCTAAGTATAATTTGCCTCGCACCGCGGAGGTTCGGGCGTGTGAATGGCCTTCCGAGGATTTCTTAAGAGCAGCCGGGATTTATGAAGATTTTCATGAGTTGGCTCAGACTGCGGGCCTTACCACTTTCCTCCACGACCAATGCGATCAGTATCTCTTGCTCACAAATACCTTTGTGCAAAACTTTCATTTTCATTCTAAGAACTCATCGCCTACGGTGGAATTTCATTTATATGATGAGCATAAGGAGATGTCACTTTATGTTTTCTGTCGGATTTGTTTAGTCCCTTTTGGGGGCAAGACAGAAGAACCACATCGTGATGATGTGGAGGGATTTATTGACACTATCACTGTAGGGGAAACAAGGAAGGTTTCCGATGCACGAAACACTAGCATACATTTTCCTGTTTTACGCTACTTTGTATTATTTGCTAGTCATTGCTTAATTGGTGTCGGAAACTGTGGACACCTGAGTATCCCTGATATTATTATTTTGCACCACGGCTTATACGGTGATAACTCTTTTAGTATGGGCGGCATTATTGCTAGACGGTTAAGTATGAACCGTACTAAGGGTCCCATCTTTTGAGGCATTTATGCTTCACGCCTCGCTACACATTTTAACATACCTATTAGGCATTATGAGAAGGAAGAAAAGGTGTCACCTCGTGTTTATTTAGATTATAAAAGTATGGTAGCACATGATTTTATTGTTAAGAATAGGGAAGGAGAGCTTAAATATCAATTGTTCTTTAATAAACATCATCCTGAGACTATTACCTTGCCTGCTCCTTCTTTGTTTGATTTGACTATAGGCACGTACCTTGTTCCGTTGGCGGCTATTCACGCCTACCGGAACCCTGCACCAGCCCCGGAACCGGAACCACAAGAGGAGCCTCCACGACAGTCTGTTTATTTTTGGGATCCGGAGATGGCTATCAGCCAATGGTAGTCAGAGTCTTCTTCATCATAGTACGACCCCAACAACTATTATTATGGATATCAGCCAGGCCAGCTGTGGCCATAGACCAACTTAGGCCAAAAGCCTAAGCTTGGGGGAGTACGTATTTCCCACCGACATTACATTATGTTCACACACACTCATTGCTAGATGTCGGTGCTCATACTTTTTCATTGTATCATCCATGCTAGTTTATTTTCCTTTTTTATGCTTTCTTCTTGTGTGTTTAATAAACCTTAAGAAAAAACCAAAAAATAGTTGTAGCTTTTAATTAATTTACTTTCCATGCTTGTAGTAGTAATTAAAAAGAAAACCCAAAAATATTTCCCGTTCTTCTTTTGCTTGTTGGGAGCTTTCCCGTGTAAATAGTTTTATTTCTTTTCTTTCTTTGGGGGTCGATAGGAGAAGACCATAATTAAATTGTTGAAGTGGCTCTTATATGCATTATTGTTTATCCGACAAAAGAGCCCGTATTGCTTTGTCTTCTCCTGTTTATTGAATGCTCCCAGATTCCAGCTTAGTCCAATGCGCGTGCACTCTTATTATTATTCACATCGTTCGGTCATGCAAGTGAAAGGCAATTATGATGATATATGATGGACTGACTAAGATGAGAAAAGCTGGTATGAACTCGACCTCTTTTGTTTTTGTAAATATGATGAGTTCATCATTCTTGATTCAGCTTGTTATGAATAAACATGTTTGCAATGACAATTAGAGATCATAGTTGCTTGTGCCATGCTTGATTAGCTATGAGTTATAATGGTTTACCTTGCGTGCCAACATGCTATTGAGATGGTTATGATGTGGTATGATGGGGTGGTATCCTCCTTTGAATGATTTAAGTGACTTGACTTGGCACATGTTCACGCATGTAGTTGAAACAAATCAACATAGCCTTCACGATATTTATGTTCATGGTGGATTATATCCTACTCATGTTTGCATCCAATGTTTATTAATTTTAATGCATGTACATGGCTGTTGTCGCTCTCTAGTTGGTCGCTTCCCAGTCTTTTGCTAGCCTTCACCTGTACTAAGCGGGAATACTGCTTGTGCATCCAATCCCTTAAACCCCAAAGTTATTCCAGATGAGTCCACTATATCTTCCTATATGCGGTATCTACCTGCCGTTCCAAGTAAATTTGTATGTGCCAAACTCTAAACCTTCAAATAATCATTCTGTTTTGTATGCTCGAATAGCTCATGTATCAACTAGGGCTGCCTGTATCTTCCATGCTAGGCGGGTTATTCCCCAGAGGAGTGGACTCCGCTCCTCACTCACGAGAAAATGGCTGGTCACCGGGATGCCCAGTCCCATGCTTTATGCAAACTAAATCAAAATAATTGCAAAACAAAACTCCCCCTGGGACTGTTGTTAGTTGGAGGCACTTGTTGTTTCGAGCAAGCCATGGATTGATGTTTGTTGGTGGAGGGGGAGTATAAACTTTACCATTCTGTTTGGGAACCGCCTATAATGTGTGTAGCATGGAAGATATCTCCATCTCTTGGTTGTTATGTTGACAATGAAAGTATACCGCTCAAAATATTAATTATCTCTATTTCAAAACCGAGCTCTGGCACCTCTACAAATCCCTGCTTCCCTCTGCGAAGGGCCTATCCATTTACTTTTATGTTGAGTCATCACCCTCTTATTAAAAGCACTAGCTGGAGAGTGCAGCTGTCATTTGCATTCATCACTGTTAATTTATATTGGGTGTTACTATGATTGGATCTCTTTTACCATGAATTACAATGTCTAGTCAGTCCCTGATCTTTAAAGGTGCTCTGCATTTATGTTTTGCGGTCTCAGAAAGGGCTAGCGAGATACCATCTTGTTATATCATATTATGATTGTTTTGAGAAAGTGTTGTCATCCGAGATTTATTATTATGGCTTGCTAGTTGATTATGCTATTGATATGGGTAATCATGAGACTTGAGAATTATTGCAAATATGGTTAGTTATAATCTTTGCAGAAAACTTGAATGCTAGCTCGACATATTTACAACAACAAGAGCAAACAAAGTTTGTAAAAGTTTTTCTTTATTTCTTTCAGTTTGTCAACTGAATTGCTTGAGGACAAGCAAGGGTTTAAGCTTGGGGGAGTTGATACGTCTCCGTCGTATCTACTTTTCCAAACACGTTTGCCCTTGTTTTGGACTCTAACTTGTATAATTTGAATGGAACTAACCCGGACTGACGTTGTTTTCAGCACAATTGCCATGATGTTGTTTTATGTGTAGAAAACAAAAGTTCTCGGAATGACCTGAAACTCCACGGAATATCTTACAATAAATAATAAAAAATCCTCATCAAAGATGAAGACCAAGGGGCCCACACCCTGTCCACGAGGGTGGGGGCGCGCCCCCCACCCCCTAGGGTGCGCCCCCTACCACATGGGCCCCTTGGAGACCTCCCGACTCCAACTCCAACTCTATATATCTGCTTTCGGGGAGAAAAAATAAGAGAGAAGAATTCATCGCATTTTACGATACGGAGCCGCCGCCAAGCCCTAAAACCTCTCGGTCTTGGGAGGGCTGATCTGGAGTCTGTTCGGGGCTCCGGAGAGGGGGGTTCGTCGCCGTCATCATCATCAACCATCCTCCATCATAAATTTCATGATGCTCACCGCCGTGCGTGAGTAATTCCATCGTAGGCTTGCTGGACGGTGATGTGTTGGATGAGATTTACCATGTAATCGAGTTAGTTTTGTTAGGGTTTGATCCCTAGTATCCATTATGTTCTGAGATTGATGTTGCTATGACTTTGCTATGCTTAATGCTTGTCACTAGGGCCCGAGTGCCATGATTTCAAATCTAAACCTATTATGTTTTCATCAATATATGAGAGTTCTTGATCCTATCTTGCAAGTCTATAGTCACCTATTATGTGTTATGATCCGTTAACCCCGAAGTGACAATAATCGGGATACTTACCGGTGATGACCGTAGTTTGAGGAGTTCATGTATTCACTATGTGCTAATGCTTTGTTCTGATTCTCTATTAAAAGGAGGCCTTAATATCCCTTAGTTTCCATTAGGACCCCGCTGCCACGGGAGGGTAGGACAAAAGATGTCATGCAAGTTCTTTTCCATAAGCACGTATGACTATATTCGGAATACATGCCTACATTACATTGATGAATTGGAGCTAGTTCTGTGTCACCCTATGTTATGACTGTTACATGATGAACCACATCGGGCATAATTATCCATCACTGATCTGATGCCTACGAGCTTTCCATATACTGGTTTACGCTTATTTACTTTCCCGTTGCTATTGTTACAATCACTACATAATACCAAAAATATTACTTTGCTTTCATTACTCTTTTGTTACCGTTACCACCACTATCGTATTACTTTGCTACTAAACACTCTGCTACAGATACTAAGTTTCCAGGTGTGGTTGAATTGACAACTCAGCTGCTAATACTTGAGAATATTCTTTGGTTCCCCTTGTGTCGAATCAATAAATTTGGGTTGAATACTCTACCCTCGGAAGTTGTTGCAATCCCCTATACTTGTGTGTTATCAACATGCTAGACCAAGTTCGAGCACATGTCTTAACAAGATGCTCTCTCGGTGGCGCTAAGTGCGGCACCAGCACTGCAGGTGCAGAACTGTCGTGTTTGTGAGGCAAGCTAGCGACGCGTCGAAGTTGTGTATTGGGCATTCAAACAGCACACCACCTTTCATACACATATTTGGACCACATGCAGGTGGTGTGTGTTGGGGAACACGGTAATTTAAAAAAAATCCTACGCACACGCAAGATCATGGTGATGCAGAGCAACGAGAGGGGAGAGTATCGTCTACGTACCCTCGTAGACCGTAAGCGGAAGCGTTATGACAACGCGGTTGATGTAGTCGTACTTCACGATCGACCGATCTAGCATCGAAGGTACGACACCTCCACGATCTGCACACGATCGGCTCGGTGACATCTCACGAACTCACGATCCAGTAGAGCTTCGAGGGAGAGCTTCGTCAGCACGACAGTGTGATGACGGTGATGATGTTGCTACCGGAACAGGGCTTCGCCTAAGCACCGCTACGATATTACTGAGGTGGATTATGGTGGAGGGGGCACCCCACAGGGCTAAAGATCAATGATCAACTTGTGTGTCTATGGGGTGCCCCTCCCCCGTATATAAAGGAGTGGAGGAGGGGGAGGGCCGGCCCTCCTATGGCGCGCCAATGGGGAGTCCTACTCCCACCGGGAGTAGGATTCCCCCCTTTCCATGTAGTAGGAGTAGGAGAAGGAAGGAGGAATGAGGGAGAAGGAAAGGGGGGCGCCGCCCCTCCCTTCCTAGTCCAATTCGAACCAGAGGGGGAGGGGCGGGCGGCCTGCCCTGGCAGCTCCTCCTCTCTTTCCACTAAGGCCCATAAGGCCCATTAAACTCCCCAGGGGGTTCCGGTAACCCCCCGGTACTCTGGTATATGCCCGAACTTCACTTGGAACCCTTCCGATGTCCAAACATAGTCGTCCAATATATCAATCTTTATGTCTCAACCATTTCGAGACTCCTCGTCATGTCTGTGATCAAATCCGGGACTCCGAACTACCTTCGGTACATCAAAACACAAAAACTCATAAAACCGATCGTCATCGAACGTTAAGCGTGTGGACCCTACGGGTTCGAGAACTATGTAGACATGACCGAGACATGTCTCCGGTCAATAACCAATAGCAGAACCTGGATGCTCATATCGGTTCCTACATATTCTACGAAGATCTTTATCGGTCAAACCGCATAATGATATACGTTGTTCCCTTTGTCATCGGTGTCGGTGTCAAAACCGGCGGATCTCGGGTAGGGGGTCCCGAACTGTGCGTCTAAGGCTGATGGTAACAGGAGGCGGGGGACACAATGTTTACCCAGGTTCGGTCCCTCTCGATGGAGGTAATACCCTACTTCCTGCTTGATTGATCTTGACGATATGAGTATTACAAGAGTTGATCTACCATGAGATCGCAGAGGCTAAA
This sequence comes from Triticum urartu, assembly GCF_056163025.1. Classification (NCBI taxonomy): domain Eukaryota; kingdom Viridiplantae; phylum Streptophyta; class Magnoliopsida; order Poales; family Poaceae; genus Triticum; species Triticum urartu. The sequence continues at coordinate 556,708,792 of NC_141876.1, forward strand.
TCCTAGAAGCTAGCCTATGATTATGATTGTTGTTGTCCTACGGACTAAACCCTCCGGTTTATATAGACACTGGAGGGGGCTAGGGTTACACAGAGTCGGTTACAAGGGAGGAGATCTACATATCCGAATTGCCAAGCTTGCCTTCCACGCAAAGGAGAGGCCCACCCGACACGGGACGAAGTCTTCAATCTTGTATCTTCATAGTCCAACAGTCTGGCCAAAGTATACAGTCCGGCTGTCCGAGGACCCCCTAATCCAGGACTCCCTCAGTAGCCCCTGAACGAGGCTTCAATGACGATGAGTCCGGCACGCAGATTGTCTTCGGCATTGCAAGGCGGGTTCCTTCTCCGAATACTCCATAGAAGATGTTGAACACAACGATTGTGTCCGGCTCTATAAAACAAATTCCACATACCACCATAGAGAGTATAATATTCCACAAATCCAATCTGCTGACAACTTTTCATAACGCGACGTCTGCTGTGGTCCGGTCATTACTAACCGTTTTTCCCAGATTGCCACTGCACATGTTGCGAGGCGGTTTTATTGGCACGTCTTGTCGAAGCAGAGATCGTGTTCCCCTTATCATGGTCATCAATACGAGTGTGGGTAACCCAATCGTGCTTGTTAGTATGACTCCTCGATTTTAGGCAAGTTCCAAACGGCCACGCGGAGGACGCTTGATATTCACCCTCTTTATAAAGGGGCCACAGCCTGTCCTTTTCTTCTCGCGCTCGATCCTTCCCCTCCCCCACCTCGATTTCCAACACCCAAGGTTTAGGCTAAGCGCTTCGGACCTTCAACCATTTCCGGATCTAACCTTCAAGGTCGGTGGATGGCCTCCTCTGTCACAGAGGAGGACATCAAGAATCTAAGGGAAGCCAGGTATCTGACCGCTGAAATCTCGCATAGGCTGCCTGCTCAAGGGCAGGTCATCCCCACTCCCGAACCCAACGGGAGTGTCGTATTCGTTTCCCACATCCTCCGAGGGCTAGGCTTTAGTCTTCATCCCTTTGTAAGAGGGCTTATGTTCTATTACGGGCTCGATTTCCACGATCTAGCTCCAGATTCCATCCTTCACATCTCATCGTTTATCGTAGTGTGTGAGGCCTTCCTCCGCATCATCCCACACTTCGGCTTATGGCTCAAGACCTTCAATGTGAAGCCGAAGACGATCGATGGGCGACACGCAGAATGCGGAGGTGCCATAATAAGCAAAGGCGCCGATGCTCTACGGCCAAAGGGTTCCTTCCCGGAGGTGTCCAACTTATGGCAGCGGGAGTGGTTTTACATCACAGCTCCCCGAAGTAAAAAGTGGGCAGCTGCCCCGCCTTTCGCTCGGGCCCCCCGCCGCAACTGGCGTCATGGGTCAACAAGGGGCTGGACTGGGGGCCAGTTAATGACGTGTTGACATTGCAAAGTCGCATCCGAGATCTCCTCAAGAGGGATGTCAGTCTTGTCAAGGTAATGCCAGTCATGCTAGTTCGCCGGGTCCTGCCATTCCAACATCGATCTCTCTGTATGTGGGAGTTCAACCCGGAAGGACCGCGAACTATTCAGCAATTCTTTGGCATGACGCTTGAAGAGATGTATGGATTGTTCTTCGGATCACGAATAAAGTGTCCGGACACCACCAAGGATGCGGGTCTCAACTGCAATCGTCTAGATACCCACGTAAGTAATTCTGCGGCCGAACATGCTGTCTTTTTATTTGTCACAACATCATTCTGAAAAAATCGCTCTCGGCCAGGACTGGATAAGAAAGGCGGAGAGGATCAGGTGTTCGGCCCCCCTTCCCGAAGGCTCACCGGATCTTGTACTAGCCAAGATGCTTGAGCACACACCTTATCAAGTGCCATCAGGGGAAGATAAAGGGAGGAATAAAGAAGCCGAAAGTGGGCTTCACACATTACTCATCCAAACCGGGGGAATTAGTGTCTCCGCGAAGGAGGATAATCGGGGAGAAGAATCTAGAATCCCCTCTCCCCAAGAAAGGAAAAGGACCGCCTCTGAAGACTTGGAAACAAAGGTTTCCAAACGAGGAAAGAAATCTTCGCCAAGGGGCCCTGTCCCGGAGGGCGTCCTTACCGCACAGTGCCCGCAAGGGGGCCAGCCCTCCACCGAGCTGTAAGTGAACAAGAGTATTTTGGCAAATATATCCTGCTTTATCTCCAAGGACAATAACCGAGACATATATCTTGTAGTCCGGCTCATAGCCCTTCTCGACAGAGTTCGTCTTCGGGGGATCTTCTTCCGGAGATGATGGAGAGCGAAATGCCTCCCCCTGTCTCCCCGCCTCCTGGGGCGGACGACCCTGAGGTCTCATCACGGAGGATTTCTCCTGATCCGCCAAGGCCAGAAGGTAACCCTTCGGCCACCCGAAGTCCGGAGTATTCGGCTCCTAAGGAGAGGAACAGAAAGAGTTTGGGATTGTCCGATGCCCAACCGGACGCACTGATGGGTCTTTTGGAGCAAGCGACTATCTCAGAGGCGCATCATACTTTAATGGGTACGGTGGTTGAGAGGATTTCATCCGCCAAAAGTGGGTTGCATGAGGATTTTACGAGCCTGCTAAGAGGCTTTGAGGTATGCAAAAAAAATTGATGGTACCACACACGCTAGGTGTGCTCTATACAGGTAGTAGCCCCTGAGACTCTGGTTGCTGTCCAGAGGCGGCAAACAAAGGATCATAGTCCCAGGTAATGATCGCACTGCTTTCATGTGCAGGTGGCTGAGGGTCCGGTGGCTGGCCGGATTGCTGAGTCTATCGGACTGAGGCGGCAACTTGACGCGGCAGATGCCGACATTGCGCTTGTGAACAAGCGGCTTGACGAGGCACGGGGTATGTATTTTCGGGTGGTCAACAAATATTAAGAGGAGCATGATGCTAGTATCCATAATATGTTGTGACTGCAGATGGAGCTGCCGTCGTGGAGACCCTTCAGGCGGAACTTGCCCGAGCCAAGGAACAAGCCAGGAGAAGTGATGCGGCCGCCCTAAAGGCAGTCGAAGACTTAAGAGCCGAACAGGCTGCTCATCGCCAGAGCGAAGATAAAATAGCCAAGATGGCTGTTGAGCTGAAAGAGGCCGCCGGCCGATATGAGCTCCTTGAAAAGGAAAGCCAAGCGAAAGTGGCTGGCCTGAAGAAAGTCATGGAAGCGGCCAAGGAAACCCGCTCTGAAATTAGAGCGGCGAAGGAGGAGATCTGTCAAGCCGGAGATATCACGGCTGGGAAGCCCTTTTTGTTGCAGACGAAGTTCGGAGATCCGAAGTATGGCCCTCTGGGTCAATTATGGAGTGATGCAGACACGTACTTGGACTTGGCAATGAGTGCTGCTGATGCGACTAAATTTTTCAAAGATTGGAAAGATCATGAAGTGGAAAGATTGTTCTGATCGCAGTTCAGTGCTCCAACGCGTCCGCTGCTGTTAAATGAACAAATGGTCGAGTGGGCCGAGCTCCATAGGTTGTCCGGACTTGCCATGAGGTCTGTCGTGGACCATCTTTGGCCAAAGGGACCAAGGCCGAATAGTTATTTTGGTTTAGTGCAACGATTCCTTGGTGCTGTGCCACATATCGACGTTGTAAAGAGGTCGGCGTGCATAGAGGGTGCGCGGATGGCTCTTGCCCGTGTTAAGACATACTGGGCGGACATGGAGGCCACCGCTGTTGCAACCTCGGATCCGGCCATAGGCCAGGTCTCGGCTGAGCACTATTTTGAAGAAGTCCTAGAAGGCGCTCGTTTAATAGAGGCTCAGTGCTGGAAGAGTATCATGTTCAAGTGACATGTATCCCAATTGTAAAAACAATGCTATTTGGATTATAAAGGCTGTGTTTATACTTTTGCGTGAAAGTATTATGATGCCTCCTGTGTGGCCATTTATGTATGTATATAACCTGAAAGTTTGCAGTCGTCGGCTTCAGCCCCCACGCACATAATGCGGGGGTGTTCGGAAAAGCGCATATTCACACTTGACCCAACGTCTTGGTCCATTAAGGAGGTGATAGCACGGCGAACAAGGCAATTGGGCTATATAGCTTTAACACTTTCACTTAGCCATAGGAGTTTGATGGTGGGGCTACTATATAGCCCCTGGTACTTCCACGCTCATCCAAATACGGTGCGCATACATACATGACCGGGAAACCAGTCATTCGTTAATGCGGAGGAATCGCGAAGATTCCGCTGAGTCATCGAGTGGTTGACCAGTCTCGTGCTTTATCATGACAGTCAGTTTTCGGCTTTCTCTACTGAGGTGCTCATCCAGATGAACCAGGACACAATCACAGTAGTTCTCCCTGTGCCACCTTAGCCGATAGAGCGGAACGTAAGGTAGAAAAACACGGGAGCCGGGCAAACCCAACTATTGACCAAAGACATGATTCGGAGCTGATGCATATAAGGCCAAACTCGCGATGCCGAACACTCCCTAAGGTATTCGGACTTTACAACATATATTGGGCTGAGTAACACCCTCGATTATGAGCCCTGAATTTCCAGGTACTTGCATTAGTCTGACGTGACGAAATGTCAATAACGCCAGCATCCCTTTCGGTTGTGTTGAGTATCCGAAGGGAGTGAAGCAACAAGAGACAGTAAAAAAAGATTTACACAGGGGCTTAATCTAAAAAGAAGCCTTTGAGCGGGGCCCTGTTGCACGCCTGTGCCTGTGTCTCCGTTGTGCCGTATCTTGGAAGGGTGTAGCACGATGATCATCTGTAAAAGAGAAAAACCCAGGTGAAAGTCTTCATACGAAAAATTGGTTATTCTTAATGAACCATTAAAATGTAATCTAAATAGGGTCAAGCCGAACTGTGGCCCTTTTTACATGCAGGAAGTCCCTAGCACCACCTATGGGGGTATATCCATCGACCCAATCTTAGGTTTATCTGAGCTGTTATAGCTAGTGGTGCGCCGGACTCGTCTAACCGTGTCCGCGGTCTTGACGACCTATCATTTATTCTGGTTGGAGAGGCCGTTCTATGATTGGCTGCTAGAGCCGCCACATATTCCTCCGTACGTGAGGAACGCTCTATGTTTCCGCTAACTATGATGATGCCATGTGGACCGGGCATCTTAAGTTTAAGATAAGCGTAGTGCGGTACTGCATTAAAATGAGCGAGGGCCGTTCTTTCGAGTAGCGCATGATGGCCGCTTCGGAATGGAGCGATGTCGAAGGTTAATTCTTCGCTTCGGAAGTTGCCGGGAGAACCAAATACAACCTCTAGTACTAGAGAGCCCATGCAGCGGGCCTCTGGGCCTGGTATTACTCCTTTAAGGGTAGTATTGCTTTGGCTGATTCTTGTCGGGTCTATCCCCATTTTGCGGATGGTGTCCTGATATATCAGATTACGACTACTGCCGCCGTCCATAAGGACTCGGGTGAGGTGGTATCCGTCAATTATTAGGTCTAGCACCAAGGCAGCCGATCCTCCGTGCCGGATACTAGTCGGGTGATCCCTGTGATCAAAAGTGATCGGGCAGGCCGACCAAGGGTTGAACTTGGGGGTGATGGGCTCCATGGCGTATATGTCTCGGGGTGCGCGCTGGCGCCTCCTCTTCGGTATGTGAGTTGTGTAAATCATGTTCACTGTTTTGACCTCTGGTGGGAATTTTTTCTATCCCCCGGTGTTCAGCTGGCGAGGCTCGTCCTCGTCTTCGCTTGGTGTCTCCCTCCCCTTGTGTTCGGCATTTAGCTTGCCGGCCTGCTTGAAGACCCAGCATTCCCTGTTGGTGTGATTTACAGGTTTGTCGGAGGTGCCATGAATCTGACATAATCTGTCTAGAATCTTGTTTAGGCTGGACGGTCCATCTCTGTTGCCTTTAAATGGCTTTTTCCGTTGACCGGGTCAAGAGCCCCTGAATCTGGCGTTTACTGCTGTGTTGTCTGGGCTGTCTTCATTGTTTCGACGCTTGCTTTTGTCGCGTCGCAGTTTCCCGTTGCCATCCTTGACTTCGGATGTGCCTGGGTTGCTGGTGCCGCTACAGGCCAGCCAACTATCTTCGCCCGCACAAAAGTGGGTCATAAGGCTTGTTAGGGCTGTCATTGTCCTCGGTTTTTCCTGGCCGAGGTGTCTGGCGAGCCATTCGTCACGGACATTGTCCTTGAAAGTCGCTAAGGCTTCGGCATCCGGGCAGTCGACGATTTGATTCTTCTTCGTAAGAAATCTATTCCAAAGCTTTCGGGCTGACTCTCCGGGCTGTTGAATTATCGCTTCCTCATAGTTCGTAGGTTCGTCATGGTCAAGTAACATGACTTCCAGAACAGGATTACCGTACCACTTTGGTTCGGATCTTACTCTGGTTGACCTACGAGGTTCGATAGTAAATTGATCAGAAGTTTCATGATCATCATCATTAGCTTCCTCACTTACTGGTGTAGGAATCACTGGAACTGATTTCAGTGATGAACTACTTTCCAATAAGGGAGAAGGTAGAATTGCCTTGTCAAGTTCTACTTTCCTCCCACTCACTTCTTTCGAGAGAAACTCCTTCTCTAGAAAGGATCCATTCTTGGCAACGAATATCTTGCCTTCAGATCTGTGATAGAAGGTGTACCCAACAGTCTCCTTTGGGTATCCTATGAAGACACATCTCTCCGATTTGGGTTCGATCTTATCAGGTTGAAACTTTTTCACATAAGCATCGCAACCCCAAACTTTAAGAAATGACAACTTGGGTTTCTTGCCAAACCACAGTTCATAAGGTGTCGTCTCGACAGATTTAGATGGTGCCCTATTTAACGTGAATGCAGCGTCTCTAAAGTGTAACCCCAAAATGATAGCGGTAAATTAGTGAGAGACATCATAGATCGCACCATATCTAATAAAGTGCGGTTATGATGTTCGGACACACCATTACACTATGGTGTTCGAGGTGGCGTGAGTTGTGAAACTATTCCACATTGTTTCAAATGAAGTCCAAACTAATAACTCAAATATTCGCCTCCACGATCAGATCGTAGAAACTTGATTTTCTTGTTATGATGATTTTCCACTTCACTCTGAAATTCTTTGAACTTTTCAAAAGTTTCAGACTTATGTTTCATTAAGTAGATATACCCATATCTTCTCAAATCATCTGTGAAGGTGACAAAATAACGATATCCGTCATGAGCTTCAATGTTCATTGAACCACATACATCACTATGTATGATTTCCAATAACTCTGTTGCTCGCTCCATTGTTCCGAAGAACGGAGTTTTAGTCATCTTGCCCATGAGGCATGGTTCGCAAGTACCAAGTGATTCATAATCAAGTGATTCCAGAAGTCCATCAGAATGGAGTTTCTTCATGTGCTTTACACCAATATGACCTAAACGGCAATGCCACAAATAAGTTGCACTATCATTATCTACTCTGCATATTTTGGCTTCAATACTATGAACATGTGTATCACTACTATCAAGATTTAGTAAAAAATAGACCACTCATCACGGGTGCATGACCATAAAAGATATTACTCATATAAATAGAACAACCATTATTCTCTAATTTAAATGAATAACCGTCTCGCATCAAACAAGATCCAGATATAATGTTCATGCTCAACGCTGGCACCAAATAACAATTATTTAGGTCTAAAACTAATCCCAAAGGTAGATGTAGAGGTAGCATGCCGACGGCGACCACATCAACTTTGGAACCATTTCCCACGCATATCGTCACCTCGTCCTTAGCCAATCTTCGCTTAATTCGTAGCCCCTGTTTCGAGTTGCAAATGTTAGCAACTGAACCAGTATCAAATACTCAGGCACTACTGCGAGCATTAGTAAGGTACACATCAATAACATGTATATCAAATATACCTTTCACTTTGCCATCCTTCTTCTCCGCCAAATACTTGGGGCAGTTCTGCTTCCAGTGACCAATTCCTTTGCAGTAGAAGCACTCAGTCTCAGGCTTAGGTCCAGACTTGGGTTTCTTTACTTGAGCAACAACTGGCTTGATGTTCTTCTTGAAGTTCCCCTTCTTCCCTTTACCCTTTTTCTTGAAATTGGTGGTTTTGTTGATCATCAACACTTGATGCTCCTTCTTGATTTCTACCTCCACAACCTTTAGCATTGCGAAGAGCTCAGGAATCGTCTTATCCATCCCTTGCATATTATAGTTCATCACGAAGCTCTTGTAGCTTGGTGGCAGTGATTGAAGAACTCTGTCAATGACACTACCATCAGGAAGATTAACTCCTAGTTGAGTCAAGTGGTTGTGGTACCCAGACATTCTGAGTATATGTTCACTGATAGAACTATTCTCCTCCATCTTGCAGCTATAGAACTTATTGCAGACTTCATATCTCTCAATCCGGGCATTTGCTTGAAATATTAACATCAACTCCTGGAACATCTCATATGCTCCATGATGTTCAAAATGTCGTTGAAGTCCCGGTTCTAAGTCGTAAAGCATGGCACACTGAACTATCGAGTAGTCATCATCTTTGCTCTGCCAAGTGTTCATAACATCTGGCATTGCTCCTGCAGCGGGTTTGTCACCTAGCGGTGCTTCCAGGATGTAATTCTTCTGTGCAGCAATGAGGATAATCCTCAAGTTACGGACCCAGTCTGTGTAGTTGCTACCATCATCTTTCAACTTAGCTTTCTCTAGGAACACAAAATACTATAAGGTACTAAGTTCGTGATAAATTAAAGTTCAATTAATCAAATTACTTAAGAACTCCCACTTAGATAGACATCTCTCTAATCATCTAAGTGATCACGTGATCCATATCAACTAAACCATGTCCGATCATCACGTGAGATGGAGTAGTTTTCAATGGTGAACATCACTATGTTGATCATATCTACTATATGATTCACGCTCGACCTTTTAGTCTCAGTGTTCCGAGGCCATATCTGCATATGCTAGGCTCGTCAAGTTTAACCCGGGTATTCTACGTGTGCAAAATTGGCTTGCACCAGTTGTATGTGAACATAGAGCTTATCACACCCGATCATCACGTGGTGTCTCGGCACAACGAACTGTAGCGACGGTGCATACTCAGGGAGAACACTTATACCTTGAAATTTAGTGAGAGATCATCTTATAATGCTACCGCCGACTAAGCAAAATAAGATGCATAAAGGATAAACATCACATGCAATCAATATAAGTGATATGATATGGCCATCATCATCTTGTGCCTTTGATCTCCATCTCCAAAGCACCGTCATGATCACCATCGTCACTGGCTTGACACCTTGATCTCCATCGAAGCATCGTTGTCGTCTCGCCAACTATTGCTTCTACAATTATAGCTACCGCTTAGTGATAAAGTAAAGCAATTACATGGCGATTGTATTTCATACAATAAAGCGACAACCATATGGCTCCTGCCAGTTGCCGATAACTGTGTTACAAAACATGATCACCTCATACAATAAATTTTAGCATCATGTCTTGACCATATCACATCACAACATGCCCTGTAAAAACAAGTTAGACATCCTCTACTTTGTTGTTGCAAGTTTTACGTGGCTGCTACGGGCTGAGCAAGAACAGTTCTTACCTACGCATCAAAAACCACAACGTGGTATAGTGATTACTTTTTGATCTTCAGAAAGAACCCTGTTCATTGAATCTGATTCAACTAAAGCTGGAGAAATAGACACCCACTAGCCACCTGTGTGCGAAGCACGTCGGTAGAACCAGTCTCGCGTAAGCGTACGCGTAATGCCGGTCTGGGCCGCTTCATCCAACAATGCCGCTGAATCAAGAATCAACTAGTGACGGCAAGCAATATGTATATACCCACGCCCACAACTCCTTTGTGTTCTACTTGTGCGTATAACATCTACGCATAAAGCTGGCCCGGATGCCACTGTTGGGGAACGCAGTAATTTAAAAAAATCCTACGCACACGCAAGATCATGGTGATGCATAGCAACGAGAGGGGAGAGTATCATCTACGTACCCTCATAACCGTAAGCGGAAGCGTTATGACAACGCGGTTGATGTAGTCGTACGTCTTCACGATCGACCGATCTAGCACCGAAGGTACGACACCTCCGCGATCTGCACACGTTCGGCTCGGTGACGTCCCGCGAACTCATAATCCAGTACAGCTTTGAGGGAGAGCTTCGTCAGCATGACGGCGTGATGACGGTGATAATGTTGCTACCGGAACAGGGCTTCGCCTAAGCACCGCTACAATATTACCGAGGTGGATTATGGTGGAGGGGGCACCGCACACGGCTAAAGATCAATGATCAACTTGTGTGTCTATGGAGTCCCCCCTCCCCCGTATATAAAGGATTGGAGGAGGGGGAGGGCCGGCCCTCCTACGTTTTAGGATTCCCCCCTTTCCATGTAGTAGGAGTAGGAGAAGGAAGGAGGAAAGAGGGAGAAGGAAAGGAGTGCGCCCCCCCCCCTCCTAGTCCAATTAGGACCAGAGGGGGAGGGGGCGCGCAGCCTGCCCTGGCAGCCCCTCCTCTCTTTCCACTAATGCCCATAAGGCCCATTAAACTCCCCGGGGGGTTCCAGTAACCCCCTGGTACTCCAGTATATGCCCGAACTTCACTCGGAACCCTTCCGATGTCCAAACATAGTCATCAAATATATCGATCTTTATGTCTCGGCCATTTCGAGACTCCTCGTCATGTCCGTGATCAAATCCGGGACTCTGAACTACCTTCGGTACATCAAAACACAAAAACTCATAAAACCGACCGTCACCGAACGTTAAGCGTGCGGACCCTATGGGTTCGAGAACTATGTAGACATGACCGAGACATGTCTCCGATCAATAACCAAAAGCGGAACCTGGATACTCATATTGGTTCCTACATATTCTACGAAGATCTTTATCGGTCAAACCGCATAACGATATACGTTGTTCCCTTTGTCATCGGTATGTTATTTGCCCGAGATTTGATCGTCGGTATCTCAATACCTAGTTCAATCTCGTTACTGCAAGTCTCTTTACTCATTCTGTAATGTTACATCCCGTAACTAACTCATTAGCTACATTGCTTGCAAGGCTTATAGTGGTGTACATTACCGAGAGGGCCCAGAGATACCTCTCCGACAATCGGAGTGACAAATCCTAATCTTGATCCATGCCAACTCAACAAACACCATCGGAGACACCTGTAGAGCACCTTTATAATCACCCAGTTATGTTGTGACGTTTGGTAGCACACAAAGTGTTCTTCCGGTATTCGGGAGTTGCATGATCTCATAGTCATAGGAATATGTATAGTTATGGAGAAAGCAATAGCAACAAACTAAATAATCATCGTGCTAAGCTAACGGATGGTTCAAGTCAATCACATCTCTAATGATGAGATCCAGTTAATCAAATGACAACTCATGTCTATGGTTAGGAAACATAACCATCATTGATTCAACGAGCTAGTCAAGTAGAGGCAAACTAGTGACACTCTGTTTTGTCTATGTATTCACACATGTACTAAGTTTCCAGTTAATATAATTCTAGCATGAATAATAAACATTTATCATGCTATAAGGAAATATAAATAACAACTTTATTATTGCCTCTAGGGCATATTTCCTTCAGTGTGGTCTTCCTACCCTCCCTCTCACGGTTTTCGGAGATGAGCCAATTCGTAGGGCTCGTGCGATCTACGCCTTTAACTGGACTCTATAGGGGTTTGACCAGGGTGAACTCATTTTGGTTTGTGTTATGGTAGGCCATGGTGACATGCCAGACCAAGTTTGAGCACATGCCTTCACAAGATTTCCTCTCATCAGCACTCAGTGTGCAACCAACACTGTAGGTGTGGAACATTCCCGGGGGACTGTCATGTTTGTGAGGTAACTGGTAGATAGAGAGAGATAGAAAAATTGAGGGCATCAAAAATAAGACCCATTATAATATTACAATGGCGGTAAATAGAGAGAGATAGAAAAATTGAGGGCATAAAAAATAAGACGCATGAAACTAGTCAGAGAAAATCAGCGAGAAAGAATCAAAGAATGGAAAGAAATACTATTCGAATAGTAATTATAAATGCAATGGAAATCATTTTGAAACTATTTTTGCATTAAAAATAGGCTTGTAGAAAAATCTTCAAAACATAAGCCGAATAGATGCAGGAAGCACTCGGCTTATATCTCATGTAAGCCGAGAGCATTCACAGGGCACACGACTTATAGGTTGCTCCATGACGGCACCGTCAAACACCTTCATTTTAGACACGCGACGGATATCTTTGTCGGGTTCCTGCTGTAAGCAAAGTGTTTTTTCGTGTAGAAGCCATGTGCCACACATAAGCCGAGTGCTTTTTCGCGTAGAAGCCGTGTGCTGCATGTAAGCCGAGGGCTTTTTGAGACCACTCGGCTTACATGACACTATAGGCCAAGTGTCGTTTATTTGCCGAGTGTGATTCATTTGGCACTCGGCTTAGAGAATCATAAGCCTAGTGGCCGCAAAATAGCTCATAGCTTATATAGACTAGCACACGGCAAAACGTGATTTTCCTATAGGTGTTGGTTGGGTTAAAAAGAGGCAACTGCGTTTACCCTAGCGAGGAGCTCGGTGTGGGCTATGAATGTCATTGACGAATTAGGCCGCGAGTATCTGCGACCACGGATCTCCGCTCAGCGACTTAAAGACCCTACAGCGGCCAGCGGCATCACCACCCGTGGCTCCCCTCGCTCTCCGGCCACCAGCTCATGGTTGGCCTGCTCCTTCGCAAGCCCAGATGTCGCCCTCGTTGGCATGGCCGCAGCTTGGTGACGCTACTCTACGGGTGGGAGGTTCCACTACTCCGGATGCGTTGAAGCAAGCACCTCTCTGCTCAGTTCACGCGGCGACTGTTTGGCTCGCGGGGGCGCAATCCGATGCTTCTTGCAAGGCCGTGGCAATGGCACTTGCGTCTGTGATAGGCGCGAGCATAGCGGATGTCAGGGTGGTCCGTCATTTTGTGGACAATGTTGCTGCCGATCATACAGTCTCTCGTGATTCTTCCCCGCCCAAGCAAGCGCCTCTGTCGACCGTGTTGGTGGTTGATTCTACTGCGAATGAAGCTCTCTGCATTTGCTCTTCGGCTAGGCCTGTGCTACCCTCGTCGTCTTCATCTGCATCGTGCCCTCCAGGATTTGAGGCCTCTCCCTTGATGAGCTCCGCTACGCAGACTCTGCCCTTCATCACTGACGCTTGCCGCACACCATGCAGCATTGCAGCTGAGGATGACTGCTACCCTACTGCTGATATGGTTGTGGTGTCCCGTCACCGCTCTGCCGAGCCTGCCCCGGCCGTGGGGCATGCCGCGGTGCTCCTAGGCTCTGGCTCTGCAAGTGGGGACGCGGCACGCGCCGTCAAATCGCTGCCTGTGCTTGCCCCTCCTTTGTCCACTGATGGGCACGGCCGGAGACCGGCGGGTTAGATGCCTCCCCTGATGCCCAGTGGTCCGTTGCAGCGCACACCATCGTCGGTGCAGCTGCGCAGGGCTGCCGTTGCTGCTGGTGGTGCGGTGGGCTTGCAGTGCCTCGCGCCACTTTTCGAAGAACGCCAGGACGCCATCTTGCCCTCCCCTACCCCAACACCTGTCAGGGCGCCAGTGGCTCGTCGGAAAACAATGGCTGGGATCAACATCTCCAAGATCGGTGGAGGCTTCTCCATCAGCAAACCGTGGGCTGTAGGCCGCCCAAAGGCGCCTCCGGCGGCCAGGGAGGCTGAGCTGCTAGTGTGCCACACCTTAGGCATTTTCGAGGATGGGGAAGACGTCACTAACGCCACGATGGATGCCTTCGTGGAGCGATTCAAGGAGTAGCTGCCACCTGACGTGATCATGGCCATGCGAGGGCTGTTTAAACTCGACAACGACAGCGCGGCGGATGTCGAGGAGGCCCTCATTGCGCATGGAGGAGGAGGTGCTCTCGATCTGGAGACGAGTGACGCCGGCACCGCGGCTCAGCCGGCGGCCACCTGACTGCTCGTTGGCTCTGTCCAGCTGGGATTCTTAGTCTCAATGTGTTAGTACAAAATCATGAAGCGCTAGGTGTTTGGTCCATGTGAAAGGGCGCTCTGTGTGTTTGGAGTAGTCTGTATGTTGGCCTGTGGCCATGTGTCCTTAGTGGGCTATGTTCCGTTTCCTCTGGATGGCAATGTTCTGTTGTATGTGCAACTTTCAAACCTTGCTGGTTGTTCTCTGTGCGCCCCAAACATGTTCATGCCCCTGTTGCCGCTGCTTCGGCCACCTCCACCATGTGGCCAGGCTACAAGGTGCTCCTGGTTTTAATATGATAGAACAACGATCAATTTCATGAGCTGGAACGTGAGGGGTCTCAACTGCCCAGATCGACGCTCCACTGTCAATGCCACGATCGCCTCCTCGTCCTGTCATGTCGTTTGCCTCCAAGAGACAAAGCTCCAGCATGCCAATCAGTTCACGGCAACCTTCCTGGGCAGGCATAGGTTGCATAGCTTCGCGCAGAGACCAGCAACTGGTACCAGGGTGGCATCTTGATGCTTTGGGATGATCTGCTTGTTGATGTTTCCTGCATTAACTTCACTATGTACTGCCTTTCCGCCATGGTCCGGGTGAGAGGGACCGACGTCCTCTTCAAGATCACTTCCGTCTACGGCCCCATGGATTACTCCTGCAAAGATGCTTTCTTTGACGAGCTACTGGTAGAGAAGCCGCCACCTGGGACGGTGTGGCTTGCCACCGGAGATTTCAACCAAATATACCAGGCTAGAGATAAAAACAAGAGGAATGTTAACCGCAGTAGGATCAATCGTTTTAGGGCAACACTTCAGAGCTGTGAGCTCAAAGAAATTCACCTCCAAAACCGGAGATTTACGTGGAGCAATGAGAGGGCAAACCCTACCTTGTGCAAACTAGACTCGTTCTTTTGCAACGCCGGGTGGGACACAACCTTCAACACCCATGTCCTTAATGCGCTTTCCTCCTCCCTCTCCGACCACTGTCCACGACTTCTTGCCGACAACAAGGGACCAAGAAGGCCTCAGGTCTTTAAATTTGAAAAAAATTGGGCATCCATGCCCGGTTTCAACTCGGTGGTCCAAAAGGCATGGAACGAGAGGGCAAAACACACTGAGCCATACCAAAATCCTACATCACAAGCTCAAGAAGACGGCGCTCCGCCTCTCCAAGTGGAGTAGGGGCCTTTTCTCAAAGGCTAAAATTCACCTTCAGGCAGCGCTTTTGGTGATTCTACGCCTCGACATTGCCCAAGAGGATAGGCTTCTCTCCACCGAAGAACTCGAGCTCTGAGCCAGGCTCAAGAGAAGGGTCATCTCCTTGGGTGCGCTCGAAAGATCTCGCAAGAAACAATGTGCAAGAATTTTCAATCTCAAAGAAGGGGACGGCAATACCAAGTTCTTCCATCGTCGTGTTAATGCAAGGAGAAGAAAAAACCATATACATAGAATCAAGAACGAGCTTGGTTGGGTCACCGAGCATGACGCCAAAGAGAAGCTAATCCAAGACCAATTTTCAAATTTCATGAGCAGAGGCCCTAAAAGCCGCAAAGATTTCAATTGGGAGGAGCTAAATTTCGAACCTCTCGATCTGCATGGCCTTGACTCCCCTATGTCTGAGAGTGAGGTTCTCGAAGCGATCAACGACATGCCAAGTGACAAGGCTCCGGGGCCGGATGGTTTCATAGGCCTCTTCTTCAAGAAGTGTTGGGACATTATCAAGCACGACCTCATGAGGGTTATCACGCACTTTGACTCCCTACACACTCCAAACCTCCAGTGGCTAAACTCTGCAAACGTGGTGCTCCTGCCTAAGAAGGAAGGGGCGGAGGGGATCGCTGATTATAGGCCCATCAGTCTCATCCACGCAATTGCGAAAATTATCGCGAAGGTGCTCTCCATGAGGCTCGGCCCACACATGACAAACCTCGTCTCCAACGCCCAAAGTGCCTTCATCAAAACAAGAAGTATCCACGACAACTTTTTGTATGTTCGCAATCTCACTCGGCGCCTCCACAAGAGGGGGACACCTTCCCTCCTTTTCAAGCTTGATATTCGCCAGGCCTTCGACTCTGTTAAGTAGGAGTATTTGCTTGATCTTCTCCAACGGCGAGGCTTCCCAAGTAAATTCTGGGACTGGATCACGGCCCTCCTTAGCTCTTCATCCTCGAGGATCGTTCTCAATTGTATTGCCGGGTGTCCCATCAAGCATGGGAAAGGTCTTCGGCAGGGAGATCCCATCTCCCCGTTTCTCTTCATCATCGCCATTGATCCGCTCCAAAGAATTCTAGATGTAGCTACGAGAAAGGGGCTCCTCCATAAAATCCGGGGTAGGGCAGCCGTGATGAGGACCTCTCTGTACGCGGATGACGCAACCGTCTTCTTGGCCCCGATCAAAAAGGATGTGGACAACCTTGCAAGCATTTTGAGGGGTTTCGGAGAGGTTATGGGCCTTTGCACCAATGCACCAATTTCCAGAAGAGTTCTATGGTGCCCATTCACTGCAACCATCTTGATTTGGGCCGCCTGACCCAAAGTTTGTTGGCAACACGGGCTTCGTTCCCCTTGTGATACTTGGGGCTGCCCCTCTCCGTTTGGAAGCTCAAGTTGATGGACCTCCAATTTCTCGTGGACAAAGTTGCGAGAAAGTTATCAACTTATGATGGTCAAAACATCATCACCATCGGGCGAACGACCCTTGTCAAGTTCGTGATCACATCCCAAGTGGTCTACCTCGCCACCCCGCTGGTCATTCCACCAACCATCCTTCTCAATGTGAACAAGCTCGAGAGAGCTTTCTTATGGTCTGGTTCGGACAAGACGACGGGGGCAAAATGCAAGGTGAATTGGGAGATTGTTTGCCGGCCTCTTGAGTATGGGGGGCTTGGGGTTCTCAACATTGACAAGTTTAGTCGGGCTCTCAGGTTGCGGTGGCCGTGGTATGAATGGAAGGAGGCCACCAAGATGTGGGTGGGGATGGGAAACCCATGCGACGAGGAGGACCTCAACTTTTTCTATGCTTCCACCACCATCATCATTGGTAACGGTGCGGAGACCCCTTTCTGGGACTCTCCTTGGCTCCTTGGGCGCAAGCCTAAGGACATTTCTCCGCTCATCTATGCGGCCTCCAAGAGAAAAAAAATTGGAAGGTGCGGGAGGCGCTCAAGCACAATGCGTGGATCCTCAAGATCAAACCCCCCACCATTGTTTCTGTTGAGCATGTCACACAATTCTTCGCTCTTTGGATGCTCCTCCTTGAGGTCCATCTCGACGATCTCACCGAGGACGACATCCTTTGGAAACATACGGCAAGTGGGCAATACTCGGCGGCCTCCACATACAAGGCGCAATACCTAGGGATGGTCCTCTCAAGTCTCACCCATGGATAAGATGGTTTGGAAGGTTTGGGCATCTTCAAAAATCAAATTCTTTGCTTGGTTGACGCTCCAAGATAGAATTTGGATCGCCGATAGGTTGGCAAAGCGTGGGTGGCCAAATTGTGATCTTTGCCCTTTTTGCAAGAGGGTGCAAGAATGCGGACCTCACCTCTTCTACAAATGCTGCTATACTCGAAGGCTCTGGTCATTGGTCATCGAGAAATTCCTCATTCTCGGGCTAGACACTTCTGCTTGGCCCTTCTTTCACTCGGTTAAAGATTGGTGGGCGAGTACTTGTGCCGACGGCATGCCAAACCGACAAGCCAAGGCATTCCTCATCATGCTCGTGTCATGAACAATTTGGAACGAGCGTAACGCAAGAGTTTTCAAACATAAGAGCGCTCCACCGACAATCTTGCTCTCCTCCATCTCTACTGAGGCCAACCTTTGGATCGTCGCCGGTGCAAAAAATCTAGGGTCTTTAATTTTGCGAGAATAATTCGCATGACGTATAATTGGATGACTTGTAACAAACTCTTTTCTCTCTTACTTAATGGATGAGGCAAAGCTTTGGGATGAGACAAAGTTGCGAGAAAGTTATCAACTTATGATGGTCAAAACATCACCACCATCGGGCGAACGACCCTTGTCAAGTTCGTGATCACATCCCAAGTGGTCTACCTCGCCACCCGCTGGTCATTCCACCAACCATCCTTCTCAATGTGAACAAGCTCGAGAGAGCTTTCTTATGGTCTGGTTCGGACAAGACGACGGGGGGAAATGCAAGGTGAATTGGGAGATTGTTTGCCGGCCTCTTGAGTATGGGGGGCTTGGGGTTCTCAACATCGACAAGTGCAGTCGGGCTCTCAGGTTGTGGTGGCTGTGGTATGAATGGAAGGAGGCCACCAAGATGTGGGTGGGGATGGGAAACCCATGCGACGAGGAGGACCTCAACTTTTTCTATGCTTCCACCACCATCATCATTGGTAACGACGCGAAGACCCCTTTCTGGGACTGCTCCTTGGGCGCAAGCCTAAGGACATTTCTCCGCTCATCTATGCGGCCTCCAAGAGAAAAAAATTGGAAGGTGCGGGAGGCGCTCAAGCACAATGCGTGGATCCTTAAGATCAAACCCCCCACCATTGTTTCTGTTGAGCATGTCACACAGTTCTTCGCTCTTTGGATGCTCCTCCTTGAGGTCCATCTCGACGATCTCACCGAGGACGACATCCTTTGGAAACATACGGCAAGTGGGCAATACTCGGTGGCCTCCACATACAAGGCGCAATACCTAGGGATGGTCCTCTCAAGTCTCACCCATGGATAAGATGGTTTGGAAGGTTTGGGCACCTTCAAAAATCAAATTCTTTGCTTGGTTGACGCTCCAAGATAGAATTTGGACCGCCAATAGGTTGGCAAAGCATGGGTGGCCAAATTGTGATCTTTGCCCTTTTTGCAAGAGGGTGCAAGAATGCGGACCTCACCTCTTCTATAAATGCTGCTATACTCGAAGGCTCTGGTCATTGGTCAGCGAGAAATTCCTCATTCTCGGGCTAGACACTTCTGCTTGGCCCTTCTTTGACTCGGTTAAAGATTGGTGGGCGAGTACTTGCGCCGACGGCACGCCAAACCGACAAGCCAAGGCATCCCTCATCATGCTCGTGTCATGAACAATTTGGAACGAGCGTAACGCAAGAGTTTTCAAACATAAGAGCGCTCCACCGACAATCTTGCTCTCCTCCATCTCTACTGAGGCCAACCTTTGGATCGTCGCCGGTGCAAAAAATCTAGGGTCTTTAATTTTGCGAGAATAATTCGCATGACGTGTAATTGGATGACTTGTAACAAACTCTTTTCTCTCTTACTTAATGGATGCGCAAAGTTTTTTGCCTCCGTTTCAAAAAAAAAAAAAGCTCCCTGGAACGATCCCGAACGATTCGCGTGCAGGCCACCTGAAGCGTCCAACACCCAACGCTTCCACTTCTTTGCTGCAAGAACATCGGAGGGGTCATTGCTCTCTAGCCCAAGCGCAGGATTCGAGCTCCCCCCAAGCAATCCCCGGCCGGCATCGTCTTCCTCCGCTCCTCCGTGGTACGGTTTGCTCTGCTTGCCTCCTCTTTCAGTTAAGGTATCGCTGCCCTCTGGTTGCTGTTCTGACCGCGCGCGGCTTGGGGTTGGGTGGGGGGAGGGTCTGGGGTTTTTGGTTGTTTTGGGGGGCGTTTCGGCGGTCCAATCTCCGGCGGCCGGCGGCCGGCGCTGTTTCCTTTTGTTCCCGTGGGTCGGCTGCCGGATTCGTGCCTTTCTTCCTCTCATTTCCCCTCCCTTGGCTCCACCGGCTACTGCCGCCACCGTCGTGCCTTTCTTCCCCCTCCTCCTCCTTTCTATCTTCTCCCCTGCCCCTCATTCAAACGCGCTTGCGGGGCTGGGTGGCCCGTGCGGAGAGCAGCAGCAGTCACACGCTCACACTGACAGGGGAGGAGGAGATCGATCGAGTTTGCCGTCGATGGGAGTTTCCTTTTGTTCTGGTAGGATCATTTTACTGACCTTGTCTTTCATACCGGAGGGTTTTGTAGTTTGTAGGTCTAAAAATCGACTGGTTTATTGAGGTCAGAAGTACGAAATCACGTCAGTTAATATTGGGCTCTGGACGCTAGCTAGGTTTGGTGTACTAGTTGTTACCGAGGTCTGCACACTTTCGAGCAAAAAAAAATTGTGATGATGTTATCCTCCGTTTGCTCGCTGGATTTGCTGTGCATTTTGATGATAATCCACTTGATGTTTCCTAAGGTTGAGATGGTTGGATTAGGCTGAGCTTTTCCTTCCTGTTCCTGGTGGTTTTTATTTTCTGAAGGACCTAAAAATGATTTATTTTCTGAAATCATTTAAAATTGCAGTTCGGATATTCCTGAAATCAATTATTTTCTGAAGCCATTCATCAATTAATTTCAGAAATTAAACGCCCCGATACATTGAGTATTTTTTGCTCTCTTCTTCAGCATTGATCCTACTAACTACAAAATGCAGAAGCATGAAATCGGGCGTGATAGCTCGCCCAGCACCCAGTCCCTGTCAACCATCATCAGTCATAACAGATCTGTGCGTCTTAGATTTCTCAAAGAATTCAATGAGTTGAAGTACGGGAGTGTCACTGAAGATTACAAGGCAATCAATCGAAAGAGGCATGAACTTATCAGCACCCTTGAAAAGCTGCAACTTGTACCTATCAAGTTGCCCTATGCCAGTGTAGCTCTCAAGTCATCAAATGTGACATTACATGATGAAGCACAAAGTGGGAACAATATTAGTTCTGATAATATTATAGAATTGGATCTGTACAATGTTGGAGATGATACCCATGCTACCATGGACAATACTGGGGCTCAGAAAACTGTTTGCTTACTTGATTCTGATGATGAGGACACGGTTCAATCCTTTGTAGATGGAAATTTATCTGATTCTAAGCAAAATACTGATTTTATCCAAGAATGCATGCTGGCTGAGCAGCCTTGCCAATACCAGGACATCAGTTTTGAAGCTCAACTTGTAGTTGAGCCAGGAAAGGACAGCATGGACATTGACAATGAGGTGCATTCAACTCATCATATCTTCTGTTTCTTAATGCATCTAATATAATGCACAATTCTGCATTTTTTAACTGCATGAATAAGAGAGGAGGGAAATAGACATTATTCATTCCCATGCTCGCAAATAGCTTATGTGATCTTTAAACCCATAGGTCATCTTTTTATGCACAATTGTCTCATTATTTATTTTGTCTAAACTGCTTAACAGTATCAAGTTTGTCTAAACTTATGCTGGCATGATAAATTGCATTGTGCTGAATTTACTTATTACTGACTAGCTTCCATCTATATTTCAAGCCCAAGGAAATTGCTTTATTTGATGGCCATAGTACTTCAGAGCCACAACTGATCAAGCAAGGACAGAATGACATAAACATTTACGCCGAGGTCTGCTTCGATATTAACTCTGGAAATGTTAGTCAATATTGCTGTATTTTTCCTATATAGTTTGATTAGAGAACTACTGGTAATCACTGAGTATGTTCATATTTATGCCTAGATGCTAATCAGTATCATATTCTCAATAACATCAAAAGTCCTTCCCCAAGGACTGCATGTCCTAGTAAGATATTGTTATATTGCACTTGATTCAACTCAAGTTACTCAATGATGTCCCTGAAGTAAATTTCTGATATGTGCTTTTTACAGGAATATGTTTTACATTTTTTGAATATCCCGCTTTTGCTCTGTTTAGTTACAAACAAATTTGATTTTTGTTTCATAACTTTTTTCCAGAAGATATGCCTACTCAGTTTCAAAAAAATGAAAACTGATTGATTTAGTTCAGATATGACTATATGAGAGATACTATTGTTTTTTAATCTCAATATCTGGATTGGTAAATGGAATTGTTTCTCCCTGTCATGTTCACTATCTTGCATTTTAACAGAGTCGTGACAAGGAGAGAGAAACAGGGGAAGGAGAAGGTGAGGATGTCCAAAGTAAACAACACATGGCGAACAACAATATATCTGTTGCAGATTCTTGTGAAATATCTTGTGAGGTCATACAAAGTAATTCAACGGCAAATGGACATTATAATCACTATGATAACAATGACAATCCAGTTGATGACCTGGATGACCTTTGGAACGAAATGTCTGTTGCATTGGCATGTTCAAAGGTATCTGTTTAATAAACTCATTGCAATTGTCTCTAGATATATTCTCTTCTATGTTTCTTATATCAGGTTAGATTTCAATGTTTCATGATCTCAGGGCCTTGCTTACTTGATAATGGGTTTCATATCTGCACTGATGGAATGGTTCTCAGCAAGTATGCCACATAGAAAATAGTATTTGTAGTACATGCCTATAGTTAAAGTACCATTTCTCTATCTACTTGGTGTATATTTGTCAAAAAGAAAAGGAAAATGTGATTGTTGTCTTCCACATGATGCTTGAGGCCAGTTATGTGACACATTTTGCATTTTATTACTTGAAGGTCTAGAGCAGGAGCACATGATCTTACTGGTTGTTTTGAAACAGCTAGTTTTGCATTTTCCTCTGGTCCTTTTTGGTTCTCACACATATACTTTAATGCTTTACCATCATCATACTACTGTTTTCTTAATTTTACCCCTTGACGCATTTGCTTTGTTCTTTTGTCTACCATTACTTCCTTCTTGATGAATCTGACCAACATACTTAATCTAACCAGACCATTGGAAGCGATCACAGTATTGTTCCGTCGGAGAAGAACAATTCTGAAGTAGTGGATGATTGTCATCACGACTTCCTGATGAAAGATGATTTGGGCATTGTATGTCGTGTTTGTGGTTTGATCCAGCAACGTATCGAGAATATTTTTGAGATAAACTGGAAAAAGGTACGGAGTTTCTGATCCAAATTAGTCCAATTTATTTTCTTGAATACTCTGAAGATAATTATTAAAAGATTCAAATAACATTAACTGGTAAATAGTGTCCTGTCAATCAACTCATTGATTGGTTCTGTATGTTATCGTTTATAAACTTTCTTCATCGGTTATTTGTCATTAATGATTGATAGATCAAACAAATGCCCTGTACGAACACCCATTGCATGTGTTTTAGCTTTTAACAAATGTCAATCAAGTCATTGATTAGTTCTTTTTGAATGAGGATTTTACTGGGATATAGTTCAAATAAACCAAGTAAATCCTATACCAACCCCAAATGTTAAGATGTAGATTTTCAAAAAAAGCAATTCACTTCTGTTTCCATACTGGCGGAGCCACATCTCTCATTTCCTCTTTGTTGCATCAGCGTAAGCAATCCCACAGAACTTATGCGCCAGAACCCAGAAACTACAATGAGCTGGAGGCAACTACCAGTCCTTCAGGAAATATTCTTCAAGTTGTCCCTAGTGCTCTCTCAGTCCACTCTCAGCATTCAGAACAGATGAAACCTCACCAAGTGGAAGGCTTTAATTTCTTGGTCAAGAACCTGGCAGATGAGAACAACCCTGGAGGTTGTATTCTAGCACATGCACCAGGTTCTGGAAAGACTTTTATGCTAATTAGCTTTGTTCAAAGCTTCCTGGCCAGATACCCTGCAGGAAGGCCATTGATTATCCTTCCAAAGGGCATTCTGGCAACATGGAGAACAGAATTTGTCCATTGGCAAATTAAGGACATGCCCATACCCTTGTTTGACTTCTATTCCTCCAAAGCTAATACCCGGTCTGAACAACTCAAGGTTTTGAACTTGTGGGAAGAAAAGAGAAGCATATTGCTGCTAGGGTATCATCAATTTGCATGCATAGTATCTGATAGGAATACTTATAAAATAGAAGCTGTCATGTGCCGAGATAAGTTGTTGAAGGTCCCAAGCCTTGTCATTCTAGATGAAGGCCACACTCCGAGAAATGAGCAAACTGACTTACTCACTGCACTTGGAAGTATAAGAACTCCTAGAAAAGTGGTTCTCTCAGGAACCTTGTTTCAGAATCATGTAAGAGAGGTTTTCAACATTCTGAACCTTGTGCGGCCAAAATTCCTGAAGATGGAGAAACCTCGTGCAATAGTGAAGCGCATACTAAGCAAGGTTGACATGTTGGGGAAGAGTGCACGGTCAAAGTACACTTCAGATAAGTACTTCTATGATGTAGTTGAAGGAAACCTTAAAAAGGATGCAGATGATAAAATGAGAGTAATGATCATCCAGAATCTACGCGAGCTAACCGCAAATGTGCTGCACTATTATAAAGGTGAGCTTTTGGAGGAACTACCCGGACTTGTGGACTTCACCGTTTTTCTGAATATGAGTACCGAGCAGGAAAATATCCTTAGGAGTTTGGTAAGACTAGATAATTTTAGCAGGAAAACAGCATGCAGCGCTGTTTATCTTCATCCGTGCTTAAAGAATATTCAAAACGTTGAAGGGAAAAATCGAGATATTGCTGTTCAGAAGATTGATTCCATCATAAAAAGTGGAATTGATATCAAGGTTGGGGCAAAGGCAAAGTTTATATACAATTTGTTGTGTCTTTCAGAAGCTGCAGGAGAGAAGGTACTCGTGTTCAGCCGGTATCTGAACCCTCTGGTTTTCTTGGAAATGCTGCTCATAAGAATGAAAGGATGGAAACCAGAGGTGCACATGTTTAAATTAAATGGTAAATCAACACAAGAGCAGCGAGACAAGGCGGTTGAGAGATTCAACCACTCAGCGGATGCT
This sequence comes from Triticum urartu, assembly GCF_056163025.1. Lineage (NCBI taxonomy): Eukaryota > Viridiplantae > Streptophyta > Magnoliopsida > Poales > Poaceae > Triticum > Triticum urartu. Next base: position 556,733,314 of record NC_141876.1, read on the forward strand.
AAAGTTTTGTTTGGTTCCATCAAGGCATGCGGCGAGGGCATCTCCCTTGTTGGCGCATCACGCGTTGTCATTCTGGAGGTCCAGGAAAATCCTTCTGTGACGCGACAGGCAATTGGACGGGCATTCAGACCAGGGCAGTCCAGAATGGTGCATTGCTACCGCCTTGTTGCCGCCGACTCCCCAGAAGAGGAGGATCACATGACAGCCTCCGGAAAAGAATGGAAGTCCAAGATGTGGTTCGAATGGAACGAGCTTTGCAGCAGTGATGATTTTGAGCTTGCCGCTGTGGATATTTCAGAGAGCGGGGACAGGTTTCTCGAACACGAGGCACTGCGACAAGATGTCAAATCTCTGTACAGAAGGTATGTATGAATCTGATTAACCATGAGTACGAATCTGTTTAAACCTTTTTCTTTTTCTGCTAGGAGGTTGAATGCATCAATGAATACGCCCATATACTTGGTTTTGTTTGCAGGTGAACAACGGAGGCAATCGCTGACCAGTGAGAAAGAAAGAGGAAGAATAATCTAGGTAGGAACTGAAGTGGCTTCTTTGCAGTATTTTGTCTGATCATCTGAAGTGTGGTAGTATGAGAGATATAACAAGCATTTGCACTCTCAAATGTTAAAAGTGTCTATTTGTTGGCATTTTCTGTCTCCATTAAAATGATGATAAATTTCACGAGTCGTGGTAATGTGGTACTGCTATGACTATTCCAATGCAAGTGATCTAGGTTTCAGTTCAACTTTTGCTGTCATGTGAGTCGAACCAATTGTGTGATGTTGTCTGTCCGCTGAACAAGTTTTCAACTGTATAAGAATTGTTACTCTTAACCTTACTGTCACGAGCCATTGTCTATGTTTCGGCTGCCTGAATCTGATGATTCTATGTCTGTCTTTGTCCATGGACAAAATCTGAACATCACGCGGTGTCATGATGCATTTGTCAACACTGTCTCCTTATCAGGTTCAGAAAACCTGGTCTTTTTTTCTTGTTCCAGCTTGTAAATGGCAGCAGGTCTTCAGAAGTTCAGGAGAGTGATACGTACGGAGGGCAGAACCATGATACGTCTGCATTGCTAAGGGCTAAACAAAACTTGGAGTTATTTGTAAGTTCCCTAGAAATTATCCAACGGCTCTCCTTCATCTTCCTCCTCCCAGCAGTCTTCCCCATCTCCTTCTCCGTCCCTTCATCTCCTCTGCCGGCGACGCCAAGCCTCCGCCACACCGTCTTGAGCTCGGACACCGTCTATAAAAAAAGCCCCCCTAAATTACTTGTTGCAGAAATGTTTGTATATAGAACTAAACATACGTCTAAATACATTCATTTCTGTGACAAGTAATTCCGGGCGGAGCGAGTACTAGTAGATAGCAAACGCGAAAAAAACTTGTATTGTACTGGTATAGATCAAGAAACTGGTGTCTATTTGGATCAACAAATCATCAATATCCTGAATCCATTCGTCAATGAAGTACACCAATCTGTGCTGGCTAGCAAAAAAATACCAATCTACTATCTCTACAGCAAGCTACACCCCCATCTCATATACAGTTATACAACCTACTTCATTTACCACACCAATTGTATACTTGTATGATATACGTATATACTTGCTTCAGATTTACCGTGTACTACCATGCATGTTCTGCTTGCTTCTTCATGCATACCGGCGGCGGCGCCGGCCGGCCGCCCAGGCTTCTGGCACGCCGCCCCCTGCGTTATTCAGTGCCATGCTGTGCGTCCAGGTGGTCGACAGCTCAAGTGACGAAGTCGTGCAGCAGCTGCGACGACGACGAGGCGAACCGCTGCCGGTCGTCGCCGCCGTTGAGGAAGTCGAAGTCGCCGGGGTTGCCGTACAGCAGGCCCTGCTGCTCGGGCGGCACGTGGCCGGCGTTGTTGTTGTTGTTGTTGTTGCAGTGCTGCAGGCCCAGCGTCAGCGACACGCTGCCGCCGAGGTCGCCCATGCTGCCGCCGTACGTCACGAACCTGGCGTCGTCGCCACCGTGGTGCGCGAACGCGTCCTGCAGGAGGCTGCCGCCGCCCGGCCCGTGGTGGTTCAGGCTGAGGCCTGCTGGCGCGTACGTCGTGCCCATGTCGCCGCCGCCGAGGCTGGACAGCGGGCCGGCGTCCATGCTGCCCACCGGCTCCGACTTGTAGGCGTTGAGCAGCTGGCTCGCGCCGGCGTGCGTCGACGTGCTCTGGAACTCGTCCCGGTCCTGGTCCTCCGAGCATGCCGCCTCGTCGACCTTGCCGTGCTTGTTGCCGGCGTTCTCCGACGACGAGTTGGTGGAGTCCATCTCCGCGCCGAACTCCTCCTTGTACATCTCCTCCACCATGGGCTTCCATAGGCGGACGCGCGCGTTGATGAACCAGTTCGACACCTGCCCCCGGGACAAGCCGGCCTGCCTCGCCAGCATCACCTTCTCCGAGTCTTTCGGGTACCTGCATCGATCATGGCGGATCAGTGAGCGAGCACAGAGGAGTAGAGTGACCAGCTGCATGGGCGGCGCGGTGGGTAGCTAGCTTACGGGTGGAGGAAGTGCTCGAAGAGCCAGGCGCGGAGGACGGAGACGGCGGACTCCGGGAGGCCGCGCTGGGGCCGCCACGCGTGCTGCGGCTGCTGCATCATGCCGAACTGCTGCATGGCGCGCTGCTGCCGGAGGTGCTGGTCGATGTACCGCAGCCGGGACAGCCCCCCCGCGCCGGAGCCGTCCTGAGGCTCGCCGAGGCTACGCCGCGCCGACTGCACCTGCGCGCCGATCGCGTCCCGCAGCGACCGGAAGTGCCGGGAGATCGTCTGCAGGGCCAGCGCCGTGTAAGGCTTCGCCGCGCCGGAGCCGGCCACCGCGTCGAACGACGACACCACCATCTGCATCTGCTGGTGGTAGTGCCTGTACCGCCTATCCACCTGGTCCAGCATGGCCATCAGCGCCGTCACCTTGTTCTGGAGGTCCTGCCTCTCCGCCGGCGACAGCTCGGCGGCGGAGCTCCCCTCGTTCTCCTCGCCCTTGTCGCCCTCGACCTTGCCGCACTCGCCGTTGCCAGCCGAGTCGTCCTTCCTGTCCCCCTTCCTCTTGATCGCGTCCCGGACACTGACCACCTCGTCCAGCAGCTCGCGCGCCGCCTTCAGGAACCTCGAGTTCTGCACGTACACGTTCACCTGCGCGTTCCTGCTCGCCGCCATCGCCATCGCCGACTGGTTCGGACTCATCAAGGTGGGGGAAGCGGCCGCAGCCATGCCACCCGGACGGCCGTACTGGTAGAGGGACACCGGCACCTGCGAGCCGAGGCTGAGCGACAGGCCGCCCTGGTGACTACGCTGCCCGGCCGACGCGCCGCCGTCTCCCATGAGCATCTGCGTCTGCAGGCCGCCGAGCTCGGAGCCGTCCCTCGAGCTCATGAACGCGGCCGGCTCGTCGTCTCGGCCATCGCCGCCGCCGCCGTGGTGCGCTATGTGGCTCTGCTGCACGATGGACGCCGGGAGCGGGATCAGGCCGCCGGTCGACGAGTCCGGGTATTGGTTGGACATGGGGTAGTGGTGGTGGAATGACATGTCTCCGCCGCCTCCGCCGCCGCCGGCGAGGCCCCTCTGATCGTTTGAAGTGGAGAAGAACGTGGCCATCCGATCTTCTTCAGACGCAAATGCAGTCGTCTATCATCAGAAGGGTACCACTGTCGACGCGTGGGAAGGTTTAAGTTTTGTCTTCAGTGTCGAACTGAAGAAATAGAGGATTGGAAACTGTCAGTAAATCCTGCTCAGAATTGTCAGAAGGCAATTTCATCTTGCTCCTAAATTCAAATTACAGTCGGAAATAGCAAGATTTGGAGCAAAGGAAAGATGGTAAAAACATGGTGCGCAAGTGCAACTGTGCATCGACACACTGTAGTGAATTAGGCAGAAGTATGACATGAGTGGACTAGTCAAGAATAACTGCAAATTCATTCAGAAAATTACAAGAGGAGTGAAAGAATTCTACTGCAAGCGAAGTAAATCAAAAGGATAGAATGGATCCAACAGGATTGAAAGCATCTATATATCTACCTGGGAGGATAAACTTCAGGTCACCGTACTTCCCGAGCACACAATCCCTCAATCTTCTTTCTGAAGTACCTGCATACAAAAAGAAACCGAAGCCTTTCCACTCAGCTGATGAAACCAGCATATAATTTCAGGAAAACACCAGTCCAAATCAGTAGTAGTACCTATCAAGGGGGAAAAGGTCTAACTAGACATGACCTGAGATAAACTAAGAACACAAAAAAATATCAGCTACTACTACTTGCAATTCAGAGGCCAAACTTGCCAAGAATCAGCTAAAACATGAAGCAATTTTTCAAGTTGGTACGGTGCTGCACCCGCCAACCACAAGTAGGTAACCAGGAACAGAGACCTCAACAAGCAAGAAGCCAGAACCACACCAAGAATCCATACAGAAACCAAAACACCTAACCGAAACCTGCTGCTCACTGAATCATCTACAGATTCATGGACGCAAAGGGCAAGGCAAGCTTGCTAAGATAAGCTTGTATCTACACATACCTCTGCAAGAACTGGCTTTGAGGCCAAGCAAGAGCTTCTTCTTGGCTGCTATCTGTTCAGAGTTTTTCTGACAGAAGACCGGCCGGGGACAGAGGGCCGATCCTCCCGGGGATTCTAAAGAGGGGATTAGCAGCGAGGGTGTGGGCTTAAAATAACCAAGAACACTCGTGGGATTGTATCTTGCTGCTTTTGGTGTTCGTCCCTTCTCTTTTGGTTGTTGTAGCTCCTCCTGCCTCCTTCCCTGAGCAATAATATACTCCGGGGCTGCTTGCGCCAATGAGGAGGGCCTGCCTAACACTATCCTCCCGCAAATCCTAAAGAAACCCCACCACCGTTTTTGTTTGTTTCCCTCTCGCTTATTCCTCCCTATCTCCTCTCTTTACCTCACTCGTTTTTTCACGTAGGCTTGCTGCTTTGCGCGCGTGCGTCACGCTCAGGCCACAGGGACGTCGACGGCCGAGATCGGGAGACCGACGCTCGATCTCGGCCGTCGGCATGAGACCGATGCGCCTTTTAGGCATGCAATACATACATAGTATGTACTTTAGTTTAGTTGTGGCTCACATGATAAAACCAAGATATATCACACGGTTGGTTGCAGGTATCTTGCTAACTCTGAAGAATATGCTTCCACATGCAAGTGTTGTTTTTCATTTTCGTTCTGAACAATTAGACAAATCAAAATTTCAAATTTGACGCGGACGCCGCGGACCGGAGTGGGGAAAAAAATGGAGCCCTCGCTTTTATGCCACTATAGAAACCCGTAGATTCTTGCCAGTTTTGAGTGACCTTGCAGCAAGCATACTTGTTGGCCAGTTCGGTTCAGTTAGTCCACTCAGTGCACAAAAAAGCAAAGCAAAGCAGGCCCATTACCCTCCTCACTTGCTGGGTGTGTTCTCAGCTGAAAAGGCCCCCCAAGTTGCCATTTCTAGCTGATTCTCCCCGGCGCCTTGATTGCAAGGGCGCCAATCGGAGAACTTTCAGTAGGTGATGGCATCTGTTAAGACGTATTAGTCCCCTAACCACCAGTTGGTAGACCTAAAACCCTCTTTCCCTCCCCCCTCCCAACCTTCCGTATCTCCCAGCTGATCATCAGATGCTCCTAAGCAACTGCATCACCGGGGACGACGCTGACATCTCACAGAAAGCCAGCCCTACCTACATCTACACACACACATACACATTTGCAGCACGACCAAATCTTCTACTCTTCTCTTCTCCGGTTGAAGAAAGTGCATGAACAGGAGGCCCCTATCTAGCTAACACCAGATATGCATGATGATGAGATAACTAATGCCCCACAGACCCTTTATTTTTCCGTTTGGTGGCAGCACTTGCTTTTGAAATTGGACATGTGGTAGTGATGTGCAAGGACGAGTGTTTCCGTGGTCCCCCTACAATCATGAATTTGACCCCTCAACCCCCTCGCCGTTGCTTTGCGGGTCGTCTCGCTGAGCGGCGGGCCAGCCCCGAAAGGCGCAGGATTCGGCGGAAATCCGGTGAACAGTCGGGGTGCAGATTGTGATGAAATGTGTATAGTACTCCCTCCGGTCATTTTTACTCTGCATATTAGATTTGTCTGAAGTCAATCTCATCCAACTTTGACCAATTTTATGTAAAAAATTGTTGACATTTACATAACAACACCAACATCATTAGATTCATCTCGGAATATATTTTCATATTATATTTATTAGATATTATAGATGCTAATAATTTTTAATATAAATTTGGTCAAACTTAGCTAAGTTTGACTTTCGGCAAATCCAATGTGCAGAGTAAAAAGGACCGGAGGGAGTATTGTCTCTGTTGCTCGGCTCGAATAGATAGATATAGTGTGCACGTATCAAGTTTGTGATTATTCGTAGTTTTGAGAGAATATCTAGGAGATATGCAAATCAAATCATCAAAATAATTTTACTAATTTGTGAGGTTTGATTCATTTCATGCTATCAGAAGATACTTTTCAAAAAAAACAGAAGATACTTTTGAATGTCACCATCATGCCTTTATTATCAGGAAACATAGGTCACATCCCATTTAATTTATTTTCCTCCATCTATTTTTATTTTGTGAAAACCCAGAATTCTAATCACCACAGGCCGGGGAATCAAACTAGAGAGTCTTCAATGCATGGCAACATTATTCAGTGTGGTGGTGACAGTGATCTTCATAGGTTCGAGTGAGCTGTTGCCAGCGGCTTTATTTCCTCCGAAGTTCAAATGATTTAATGTGGTATTTTGTCCAATTATAGGGTCTTGGGTTTTCTCATTCTCCTATGAGGCTACAACCTTTACAAGATATGACATCATAGTTCAGTAGAGATCAACCACTACTACCATATATTCATCCAGATGCATGCTTGGCATGGACTAATTTTAGAGGCCGGCCCGTAATTGATAGGTACAAATGTGAAGCTCACAATCCTTATTTCTGAAGAAACACAGGCGTAATCATTCCTAACAGCACTCATGTTGACACATATATAAAGGAAGGGAAATGTGAAGCTCACAATCCTTAATTTCCAAGAAACGCAGGTCATGTCGCGATTAGTTATAGACGACGAAGATCCCGTCAAGCGATTCACATCGCCACCTACAGGCCACAGCTAGCTAACAGATCTGTCGGCCTGCCGGCCGGCCCCGGGAACGAAGAAGCTTCAGAGTTCAGACCCGCCGGTGCCACTGCCACCCAACCCAACGGCCATTGTAGTAGCTAGCAGGCTCCCTTCACTGCTACGTGTCTCTCCTCTGAAAGACCGAGACCTCACCAAATTTGTCCAAGGCCTTTAACAATTAACCAATTGCTGGTAGCTAATTAACTACTAGCTGTCTGGCGATCGTCCTCGGCTTGACCCACCCTTGCTTATCTCAAATTGTTAATCAGGCTATAGGTGACCTCAGTTCTGTCAGTCCGTCACCGGATCGAATTAGGCGGATCGCGCGCGGTGTCGCCGCGCGATTCGCCGACGGGTTGTCCGATTGTGCGGAGGACGAGGTGACCGGCGGAAGTTTCCAATGATTGATTAATCCGAGGGGGTGTGGGAGTGCGGGATAATAGAGAACAAACTCCCGGCACTTCCGTGGACTGCTGATGAGCAGTGCGTTGAAAGGCCATTTTGTTGACGGGATGAGCAGCGCGCGCGGGGTGTGAATGTGAGTGTGAGTGTGACCAATCATCGGCGATAGAGAAAAGAAAAAGATGAATTAAGGTGTCACGTCCAAGGAAAAGAGACGGGGAGAAGAGGCATGGAGAGGAGAGATATCCGATGAACAAGAAAGAAAGAGAGAGAACAAGTGGCGGCTTCAGACTAGCCACAGTGGAGAGTAATATACACTAATAACATACACATATTCCTAGGCTATGTTACTACCTTCATAGTGGGTAGTAACTTAGGTGTGGTGTCATGCAAAGCTTTATATATTAAGTTATAGACTCATATTGCATTGAAAGATGTGATGTTACAGTAACTAGCTAAGTTACTAGAATGACCTCTCTCTTCATTAACTCATTGCCACATAGACAAATTTACTGAGTTAGACTCGAAATTACTACTGAAGTTACTCCCACTGTGGCTAGTCTCACGCGAACGTTGCTCAGCCTATGCCCTATGCTATGCTGGGTAGGCCTATGTGGGGGTGATACCTAGGGGTCTACTACTTGGGCGAGGACAGGAGCACGTACGCTCACATTATCCTATAGTAGTATAAGTGCAGTGGCAGGCTCTGAATGGATTGTATATCGAGCAATTGACAGTGAGAGGAAAATCGGGGGAGTAGCGACAAGGGTTGATCTTTACAAGGACAAGGAAACTGTATTCTCGATCGATCGTGGTCGTGGCGGCCATAGAAAACGGGCACTGCTTTTGTACTGTGTTTCGTTGCGTCAGGAAATGGATCTCATGCGGCTAGATAGATGATGAGCGAGGCTACCTAACCCGGTAACACGTCTCGTGTTGGATTGGAACGGCATTGTTTGCCATGCATGTCGCCGTCTTTCTGGCCTGTTTCAGGCCGGTTTTGCACTCTGCGATCGGACTGTCGGCGAGCCTGGAGGATCGACCCTGGTGGCGGTGGGGTGGAGCCAATCGGGGCTCGGCTGGCCATATGCATGGCCCGATGTGGTAACTGACGGAGCTTTCGACTGATGTGACCGATGTTACGGCCTGCATGCACGTGCTCTGGATCGACGGTCCAGATGCATGAGCCATCACGGTGTCCTGCTTCTTTTCAAGCATGGACGGTCCAGATGCACGCCGCATGAGCACGGCCCGAGAGATTGTAGCTTCTGCTCGAGCTCGACTCTCTCCGCTTTTCCCCGTTTTTCCGCCTTCTGCTTTTCTACGGCCCTGTTTGGATACTCTAACTTAGTTAAAGATTAGAGTTAGATTCTAATCCTAAATTAATCCTAAATTAACTTTAGCCAAAGTGATGTTTGGATGATAGGGTTAGATGAAGCGCGGATACGACGAGGCACCTTCACGGAAGGTGTGAGAGGGAGGGAGGAAGAGGACGAGAAGCTTTGAGGAAGTGGGGAGGGATGAAAAAGGTGTTTTTTAGTGGTCCCAAGAAGAACTAACCCAAATAAGCATTCCTTGGGTGGGTTAGATTTTTTAGATGGGTTAGATACATCTAACCCAAGCTAACCCTTCTGTTTGGATATTTTTGGGTTAGTTCAGTCCAAACTAAACCAAACTAACTCTAACCCATAGATCTAAACAGGGCCTATCAGGATCTTATCTGGTCGTACTCTACTTTTTTTCCTTGGCGTCGGCATGCATGCGGCGTGTTCGAGTTGGCGCCATGGACGACGCCAACGGGGCTCGTGATTTTTTTTCCACGAGTTTGCAAAGCTTGTGTGGTACTCCCTCCATAAACTAATATAAGAACGTATAGATCACTACTTTAGTGACCTAAACGCTTTTATATTAGTTTACAGAGAAAATATTTGTCTTTTTAGAGATTTCAACATACGGAGCAAAATGAGTGAATCTATACTCTAAAATATATCTATACATCCGTAAATGATAGTCCATTTAAAACCATGTCTATACATCCGTAAATGATAGTCCATTTGAAATTTAAAAAAAAACAAATATTTAAGAACGAATAGAGTATATTCTATTGATAGAAGATAGAGAGTACAGGGGGTCCGCTGTAGGAACACTACTCCTGGCGGGGTTCGAAGAGCGTGGGGGTTATTCCTCTATAGATGGCCGCACTTAGTCGATTTTCTAAATTTAGTGGAGTAAAAAAAATCGATGATGCATGATTCACTTGATTGATGCAACCGGACCATGGGTTGGATTGGTCGTGAATGGTGCTTCAAGATGCCCAAGAGAACATTGCGTACAGCTTGATTGCACCTTCACAGAGTTACTGTAGTAGTCCATAATTCTCTCTCAAAACATAGTATTGGTTTGATCTGTTACAATCGTTGCATCCATGAAGATGTTCATCCAAGCATAGCATCGAGCAACATCTTCAACTTGATTGTAGTTGCCGGTGCGTGACCTTGACGACCGCGTGCTTGCTTCGGCCACCTCCACAACCTCATCTTCATCGGCCACCTCCTCTTCTTCCATCTCTTTGGCCACCTCCTCTTCTTCGGCCACATCTGAACGATCCCAAATTGAGATCAACTAGCCCCATTGCCATCGAGGACTCCAAAGACGCTAAAAACTCGACCGTGTCCATCTCCACACTAGTACAACAAAACGAACAAACTCCATCACCATCAGCCACCAACAATCACCGACTAAAATTTGTTGGCCAAAATGTGAAAGATGGTTTTGTTTACCCTTTCGGCATTTCGTCGAGCACTTGGCAACCGCGGCCCTTCTTGCCGGCTGCGGCCGCCGGACGCGCCGCTGCAGTAGCGGTAGGGGTAGCCGGAGACGCTGGATTAGGCGTTGTCGGTTTTCTAGCTCCCTTGACTTCGGTGGGAGCGCCAGGAGGGCGGCGGGCCGTCGCGGGAGTGCCAGTCGCCACCCCGGTGGCCTTTGCCGCGGTTGGAGACGGAGCTTGATGCAATTGGAGATTTTTAATCCCCAACCTTTTCTTCGGCGCGAGCAGCGGTGCAGGGTAGTTTCCGGCGGCGACAAGCCCGCGGTGGTGGCCGACGGGGTGACGGAAGGGTCTGGGCTATCCATTCCGGCAGGAGGACCAGTCATCAGTGGTTAGTAGCGGGAATGGAGAAGGCGCGAGGGCAGAGGAGAAAGAGGACGTCACTTTTACTCGGCCATGCAAGCAGTGAGCATATTTTGAAGGGTTGGAGGGGGTTTTCTGGCAGGGGAGTAAAAATTATCCTTCTCCGTTTGGTTTAGAGAATCAATTAGAGTTGGCATTAGGGCATCTCCAGCCGCGCCCCCAACAGGCCCTCCCCAGGCGATTTTGCCACGCCGGCGCCAAAAAAGGCCCAGTCGCGCCTCCAGAAGCCCGTTTTTCGCCGGCTCGGGTCAAAACTGGTGCCGGCGGACCCAGGCCGAATCCGGCGCTCTGGGGGGCGCTTGGGGAGCCGGCACAAGCGAAAAAGTTGCGTGGGCCTGCCCTGGAGGTGACCCGAGGGCCTTTTCCCGCCGTTTCTTGACGCTTTCCCCTCGCATCTCTCCCGCTCGCTCGCCTTCCTCCCGCCATTCTCTGCCTTTCTCCCGCCAAACCCCCTCCCGCTCGCCTCCCAGTCACCGCCATGCCGCCGAAGAAGTACGCCATGCCGCGCGCGGCGGCAACCGCTACTGGCACCGTGGCCCAGCCGAAGCAGAGGAAGCCGAGGGCGCCGCCATCGAAGCCACCGGGCCTGTCGAACGCCGAGTGGAGGGTGGAAGTTCAGCGGCGCGAAGCAGTCACCGCCGACCGACGGAACAGGGCCATAGCCAAGAAGGCCCGCGACAACGCGGCGCGCGCGGCGGCGTCTTCCTCATCGGTCGACCAGGTGGGGATGAATCCACCCCTCGTCAGCCACGCCCAGTACGCGCCCTGGGGACAGCAAGGCGTCGGATCTCCATGGGGTTCATCGTCGCCCGGCTATGCCGACGGCGACGCGCACGGTGGGTTCAACCCAAATGTGACCTTCCCTCATGGTCACCCCGCTACGCGCACGCCCTCGCCCGCCTTCGTCGGCGTGCAGTACCCTCCATACAACTACTCGCCGCCCGCCGCCTACGCGTCCACATCGACGCCCCATCTCTACCATGGACCGCTGCCCTTCTCGCACCTCGGCGACGCCGACGACACGGGAGCCGACATGGACGACATCATCGCGACAGGATCGACCGCGGCCGCCGCGTCTCCGGGGTTCGCCACCCAGGACGAGGTAGTGGATCTCAGCGGCGACATGAAGGCCGAGCTCGGCTACGTCTACGGCGAGGACGCGCAGGAACCCGAGGAGGAGGAGGAGGACGAGGAGGAGGAGGAGGAGGAGCCGGCTCCTGTTCCGACGAAGGGGCGACAGAAGAAGAAGAAGCGGGCGGCCAGGTCAGGCGAACCGCGCATCAAGTGGACGTCCAAGGAGGAGGAATCCCTGGCCGAAGCATGGAAAGTCGTCTGCCTCGACCCGACCACCGGCGCGAACCAGAGCTTGGAGACGTACTGGGACCGCATCAAGGCCGAGTTCGACGAGTGGAAGCTCCTCGACCCCTACTTCAAAGGCGTCTACATGCAGCGCGGCTCCAAGATGATGGCGAACCATTGGGGGCGTATCCAGTTGGTGTGCAATAAATGGCATGGAATCGTCGAGGAGGTCGCGGCTCGCCCGGAGAGCGGCGCCAGCGTTGAGGATCAGGTACGCACGCCGTTCGCCCGCATATCTTCGTCGTCTACGCCCGCCGCCCGCCAACTGTTCGTCCCTCTACGCAGCTGCTGCGTATGTTCGCCATGTATCAGGGCGACAACCAAGATGCCGACTTCAAGAACCTCCACGTCTACAAGCGCATTGACAAGTGTGAGAAGTGGGCGGAAGTTCGACGTGCCCTCGACAAGGCCAAGGAGACATACAAGCCGGACGCGATGACTCCGGGCGCGTCAGAGGGGCGGCCGGACGGCCACAAATTGGCAAAGAAGGGGGAAGACGCCGACGCGGCGACCGCGCGAGTGCAGGAGTCCATCGAGCATTGCCTCGCCGACGCCCAGGCCCGGGCCGTCCTACGCGAAGAGAAGACCGAGGCGCGGTGGTCGTCGCTGATGAAGAACAACGCCATCAAGCTCGACCTGCTCCGGACGAACGTCGCCGCGAAGAAGAGGAACACCGACATGGCTTTTATGATGGGCGGGGCGGACATGCTCCAGAGCAACGACGAGAAGCTCAAGGCGTGGTACCTGGTGCAGCGCGGCCTCATCCTGAGCGAGCTGCCAACGGCAACGCCGACGACGCCGACGATGCCCACGACCACACGGACGCCAAGCCCGAGCGACACCTCTACATCGCCGCCCAGCAGTGCCGAAGCCGCGCCGACACAGCCCAGCACCGAAGCAGCTCCGACACCGCCGAATCCGCGCACGCCGACTCCGCCAACGCCTGAAGCCGACCCCGCCGAATGAATCATTGCGCACGCGAACTTGCGGCGGCGGCGCTCTGTTTTTTGTAACGCCAGATTACGTCCGATCGCCGGATTTGCGGCGTCTTTTGAGAGCGGGAACGACCAAGTTTAAATTTCCCGCATCCTGGGACCGGCGCGTGGGGGCGTGACTGGGAGCTCGTCGCCTCCAGGGGCCGAACTAGCGCCGGCACGCCCCAGACCGCTTTATTTAGGCGCCCGGTGGGGGGGGGGGGGGCGAATGGCTGGAGATGCCCTTAGGCAACTGAGTAGAGGGGGGGGGGGGGGGGCGAATGGCTGGAGATGCCCTTAGGCAACTGAGTAGGGAGCGGTTGCACAAGGACGGGGCTCGCGTTAAGCCGAAAAAGCGAGGCCGTGTCACGTCGACACGCTCTTCACTTAGATGCATGCCAGTCGACGCTGCTGCTGCAGTGCATGCATGCACGTACGTCCTCTGGTCTGGTGGAGCCGTGGAGACTGTACGAGTCCAGTCCACCAGGTCCAGTCATCTTCCTTCTTTCCTCCCTTTAGCTCGAAATCATTCTCCGCACAGGGCCGGGGAACATCGCACGAACTCGGCAGCAAGTACACGCGCACGCACCACCTCCGGCGTTAGATTCTACCAGCGGCCTTGTAAAGGCATGGAACAGAAGCACGCACTGGCATCGGTGCCCAATAATTGCTGCTTGTACTGCCAGCTTGTACTACCACGTGTCGTCGTCGTCTCACGCCGCGGCACTGCACCGCATGCGCATGCACGGCCACAGTACAAGATAAATGGCGGGAGCACCTCATGCATGCATGGGCGACGGGTCTATACATGCGGCCGCGAGGCGAGTCGCACGAATGGCCACGAGCTGGATGGACAGGTACGGGGACGTCCAACTGACATGCATGTGCGGGAATGTCGACGGCGTGGCCGGTGCGGTGCACGGCCCGCGTGATGGCATTGGCACGGAAGATAGCTGGACGCCGGCGTGCGTACGGTGCGTCGGCAGGGCCTAGGCTTTCAGGTACGGCGCATGCAGACCGTCGGCGCGCGGCAGGGACCGGAATACGGCCGAGATGAGCACCGCCGGGGCGTGCTGCAGTGGCGCCGCTGCCCCCATCCGGCGCCGGATAGATGCGCCTTGCACGGGGCGCTGCAGAAGAAGAATGGACGGAAAGAAAGACTGTGCATCCATTGCTCGGATGCTCGGAGTCAACTACTGACAGCGTGCAACGCTCCAGCCGAGTTGTTTACTCGTTTATACTGCATGTGGCGTCCAGCATCTCCCGCCTTTTCCTCGTGTTTTGTCCTTTGCATCCTGCTATCAATGCTATCAAGATCTCGCGCGTAGTAGTATGCTTTCCACAAAGGCGTCGGCAGGAGCACGCGCTTTTCTTTCAGCGTTGGCCGACGAGGCGTAGGCGAGGCTGGATCGCGTTCGGCCAAATTCCTGGTCGACACGCCTCCACTTGAGCTGCACGCGGTCAGCCAGTTGACGCTGTGGGGTGGCGGTGGCCGGGCCACGTACGTACTGTGCGTGTCCAGGTCTCCAAGCATCTCCTTGATTCCCTTCTATCCATTTGACTCGAAATGGTTCTGCGCATGCACGGGAGCCCGGCCCGGCCGCGCGGGGAACATCGCACGAACACGGTACCAAGTAGAGGCACAGGCACCACCTCGTTCTCTAGATTCTACTGAGACGGCTGGCGTTGTAAAAGCATGCATGCATGGCATGGCATGGCATGGAATAGAGGCACGCACGGCTTAGCGTTGGTGGCGGCCAATAATTGTTGCCTGTACTTGGTATCGTCGTCGCCGTCCACGTCTAGAAGCAGGACACAGAGGCGGGCGACCATCATGGGCGGGCGACGGATCCATATTCTGTACGCGTGCGGCGACGAGTCTCGTCAATGGCGAGCTGGGCATTGGACAGATGGACGGGTGCAATGGCAAATCCATGTGTAGGAATCTTGACGATGATGAATGTACGTACGTACGTGCGCACTCGGAGGCCGGGAGGCGGTGCGGTGCGCCGTGCACGGCCGGCGTGAATTGATGGCATGGCACGGCAGATGGCTTGACGTACACGTACATACCCCGCCATTTTCCTTTTTCTCTTTTTTTCTTTTGAGGCAAATTTTCCTTGTTTCCCTTGACTCATGAGGTCCGGCTACTTCTCTGTGGTACAGCACCAACCGAGAGTGCCGGGCCGTGCTGCGGGGGCTTTGCACGAGTGCCGCACCAGGGCCGGCCCGTCAGACTAGGCCCGCTTTCCTTCTTCTTCAAATAACAATGTCAACATGTTTATTTGCTTTTTGGGTTTTTGTTTTTGGCCGGCTTTTTTCTGTTTTTATTCTTTCAAAATTCACGAGCTTATTCAAAATTTATGAACCTTTTCAATTATACCATTTTTTTCAAATTTGATGAACTTTTCTTTTAAATTGATGAACTTTTTTGAAAACCGATGAACTTTTTCAAATGCGATGAACTTTTCTTTAACTTCTATGTACTTTTCTCAAATTCGATGATTTTTTTCCAAATCCAATGAACTTTTTTAAATTTTCCTGACATTTTGTATATTCAATGATTTTTTTGTGAACTCTTTTAAAAGTTGGCGAACTTTAAAAAATTCCATGAACATTTTTTAATTCACTAGATTTTTCGCTTTTTGCGATTTTTTTTTCTTTTCTTCCATATTTTTAAAGTCAACACTTGACCAATCAACCGCGACCGCTAAAATGGGATCGAGCGACCTAGGTACACTGGTCAAGTCGATTGAGCACTCTCCATTTACATGGGCCGACCCACAAGCAGAGGGCCCGTGAGCGCCGGTTCCTCAAGTGGCGCTTAAGGCGCCACCCACATAGGAGCACCCATGGGTCCGCCCGTTTCTCTTGGTTCAGGGATGGCTGCATAACTAATCCTGTTCCGCGCCTTAAGTTTTTTTTTTGCATCTAAACACACTTTATTCATTCAACTATGTGTCTCAAAATTTGTAGTGCTACTTTCAAAGATGAAGTTGCAATATTGGAACTCATCAGGAGTGGGTCTAAATTCCTTGACTATGCTTGTGTATGTCTGTATGATCTACCAGTGTCATTCCGGACATCATAAGTCACTACCTAGCAATCTGAAGCCACCACCACAAGTGATAATAGGAGATCATGTGCAACTGTTAATGCCTCCCGACAACAAGTGCCTCAAGGGTGGTCAGATATGTTATACCCGAGCACTTGATGACCGAAGCGCCATGCACATACCTCTTGAGTCTTTGCAAACATCAATGTAAGATCCCTCATTCGAGCTCGTCGAGATTGCTCCATCTACCCGAATTTTTGCGAAACTGGCCACAGAAAGGATCCATCTATGGGATGGTTGTCTTGTCGCTGTAGAAGCCAGCACTTGCGCCTTCTTAGTTTGCAATCAGCAAGCTCCTTGATATAACTTCTAACAAAGCTATTCGTTTTCCATGGTGGCTTTGAAAGATCTGCTCGTGGAGAGCTTTGAGATGGGCATGCCAAATCACCCATAGCATGACTGTAATTTTGATGAAGTCGTCTTAAGCACCAACCGGCGCACACCCCTCCGATTGAGCGACCCAGCCCATTTAGGAATTGTTGTGCATTTTCTTCTGGCTTTTTTCCTTTTCTTTTTTATTTTCCTTTCAATTTTCATGTGCGCAAAATTTTCTAAAATTCTTGAAAAAAATCCTATTCATGAACTTTTTAAGGCCTTCTTTGTTTAGAGGAATGTTGTAGGAATTTCATAGGATAGGATTTCTATAGGAAAAACTCCTTTAGACCCCTTTGGTTTGTATGAATGGAATCCTATTCCTATGGAGGAATTCTTCCTATCCTCCACATTTCGTAGGAAAATAAATATTAGCCTAGACTCAATGGAAAAAATACTATGATGTGAATCAAAGGGCATCTCCTTTCCTATTCCTACTCATAGGATTTGAGATACATGTCATCTCATTTCCTATGTTTTTCCTATTCCTACGATTTTCCTACCCTATGAACCAAATAAGACACAAAAGTTAATGAACTTACTTTGAAACACATGAACTTTTTTTGAATACATGAATGCATTGTAATTCACAAACTTTTTCCGAACTCACGGCGGGTCGCTAAACCCTAACAGAGAGGGTAACTCAACCCGTCCAAATCTTCATCCTCTAGATTTTATTTTAGGCAAATCTTCATCCTCTAGTACCAGTTGCCCACTAGAACCCTGCTCCCTAGCGCAGGAAAGTGTCATAGTGGTCCGGCACATTAGTGGGCGCTGTGTATGCGAGCTACCGGCAGCAGCCACACTTTGGGCCGGCCCATTAGCTCTTTTCCGAATTTGGGTTCTCTCTATTGTTTTTCTACTTTTTTTTCCTTTTTTATATTTTTCATTTTCGTTTTTCCTTTTCTTTCTTTCCTTTTCATTTTTTATTTCTTTTACTTTTAGATTTCACTTCTTTTTAATTTTTCATTTTTTTGAAATCAAGAATATTTTCAAGCTCAAGAATATTTTTAAAATTTGTGGCCATTTTTTACAAATTCGCAAACATTTCTAAACATTGTAAACACTTTTTATGAAACTTGTGAAAATTTCTGAATTGATGAACATGTTTTCGAACTGCGAACAATTTTTGAAATCCAAGAATATTTTTTAGTTTTGACAAACGTTTTACAAATGCATGAAATATTTTCTGAATTGATAAACTTTGTGTAATTCATGAACATCTTTTGAATTCACACACATTTGTTCAAATTCACAAACTTACATTGAATACATGATCATTTTCTAAAAATCATGAACATTTTTTTTCAAATCACCAAAATTTTGAACATTGTTTTAAAATTGTCAGTTTTATTAATTTGGGACTTTTTGAAATCCCAAATTATTTAAAGGAAACAAACAGAAAAAACAAAATGAAAAAGGGCGCCCCACACATGGGCCCCGGGGGGGGGGGGAGGGGGTGGGGGCTGCCTCTCAACCGCCACAACATGTCGTGCCTCGCGTGCTGGGCGCTTCCTCAGTATTTTATTATTATGTACGTGTTTTTGGGTTTTAGATCCTTTTTTTTTGGCTTTTGAATTTTGCCCGATTTTCCTTAGGTTTTGGAAGGGAAAAATCAAACAAAAAATGTGGTTTTTTGCTTCCACGAGAGGCATAGATTTGCTTCTCGTGGAGGCACACGTTTTTTCTTCCGTGAAGGCATAGTTGTGCTTCTCAGAAAGGTAAATAACGCGTTTTTTTTTCACGAGAGGCACATACTTGCTTTTTGTGGAGGCACAGGTTTGCTTCCGCACTCCCGGGAAGCAGAAAAATGCGTTTTTTTGCTTCCGCGAATAGCACAGATTTTATTCATGAAGAAACTGTGCTTCCAGCTCATTTTTTCTTCTCAATTTTTTCGTGAAGAAAAGTTCGTCGAAACCTGTTAACATGGATATAGTTTCGAAAATCTCGACGCGGGAAATCAAACGATGAAAATGATCCACGATTTGGACACACGCTTTAAAAAGATAAAACGTTTGAATAAATAGATTTATGAAAAAGTTGAAACTCACAGATTGTTTTCTTGAGGGTTGTTAAAACTCACAGATTGCTGCGCCTTGCCGCAACTGGAAAGGTGGAGATGACGAACTACGACACATGCGTATCGGCCCTATACCTACTGCCCAGCCCAGCCCAGCACGGCCGCACCGCCGTACGAAGCCAGATCAAACGGGATGGACGCCCCAGATGCACCGAGCCTACTGATAAAGCCACCACGAAGTCCCCACGCCCACGGTCTCCAGCCCTAGCGCCTCCGCTCCTCTCCCCCGCCGCCACCCCTTCCCCGCATCGTCTCCCACGCCAAGACCGCCGCCGTTCGTCAAGATGGTACGGCGGGGATACATCGCGGCTTTGATCCCCTTCGATTTTTCCCGAATGTTTGCTCTTTCGTTTGATCCGAGACGTATGCATCTCCCGTGATCTAATCTGTCTGTGGTCTCAGGTGCTGCAGAACGACATCGACCTCCTCAACCCGCCGGCGGAGCTCGAGAAGCTCAAGCACAAGAAGAAGCGCCTCGTGCAGTCCCCCAACTCCTTCTTCATGGTACGTGCGCATCAGATCACGTAGGATTGATCTGTTGGTTCACGTTCCTTTGGTTGCTCTCCTGGCTCGGCCCTTAATCTTGTGCTTGTCTTTGTGTTCCTTGCGTGCAGGATGTCAAGTGCCAGGGCTGCTTCAACATGTAAGACCTTATGATCTTTTCGGCCCTTCAGTTTTGTGTTCATAGTTAATATACTGCTGTAGTACACAGTAACATTAAGAGGGTGGATTGGATTCTTGACTTGGCTACTTGATTTAAACAAGATGCTATCAATGATTTAGGTTGATCTGCTTTAAGAATGGCTTAAATGTTAAGTTTATGCACATAGAACTGCCTGCTGTATGACAGATTGTAGATTTAGCAATATATGTGCATCTTGTACTGTGGCATGGTTCGCTGATGCGCTCTTGTCGCCTCTGCTATTGCTGCAGTTAGTACTGAACCTGAACGAGTAGTTATTCTGCTTAATTTGCTAAGTTGGGTTAGTTTTCGTGCAGTTATAGAACATACACACTTCACCTGGTAGTTCAGCTCGAAATGTTGAGCTGATTGCTAATTTCTTCTGTCACCTCCTTGAGTGTCATGTTGTTTGTCTGCCCCTGACTTGAGTTATATCTATGTATCAACCAATTCCAGTTTATATTCATTATGACTGAAGCTTGCTCTGCTTGATTCACATATCATATATCTGTTCCATGGAAAATTCACATGATGATTAATGTTTCCAACCATCTATTGCCTTGTGACAGAACGACTGTGTTCAGCCACTCTCAGACCGTGGTGGTGTGCCCTGGCTGCCAGACGGTGCTCTGCCAACCCACCGGAGGAAAGGCGAGGCTCACCGAGGGATGCTCCTTCCGCCGGAAGGGCGACTAAGCTGCACGCCTGTTTATGGGAAAAATGAAGCCCCGCTGAACCTTACTTTTCAAGTAACTAGTTATCCCCGATGTGTACTGGTCAATTTTTTGTTAATTATGCCTGCCCGTTTGCCAGCCTGAACGTTGTAGCAACGTGTTCTATGTCATGCACTTTTGAGTCGCCTGTTGTTGGTTCTTCTGTTTGTCTGGCTGCCTGGTGATATCTAAGTTTGGTTCTTGTTATGTAGCAGTAATAGCCTGCTGCATTTTCTTGATGGTGTTCAGTGTTTGGTATCTATGCTCATTTATCTGTCCTTCATCACCTATAAGGTGAAGAAGATGAGAAACGTAGCGTGAGCATCTGCGCAGCAACATTCCTCCCTTCAGCAGCACGCACTAGAGTGCCACATAACTTTCTTCTAACTTCATGTGGCTTTTCGCCGTGACCGTGCCATCACCGTCTGCCATAGTGGATCAAGACAGGATCTTGCCCCTCTAACTTGGAGCGGTGATTCACATCTTGTAAAGAGAGGAGGAAGCCACCCAACATAGATGGAAAGTTCTCGTCTTGGGCTTTGACAAAGTATATCATGAGTTGAGGGGAATGTACATATGTCACATTGAGAGGTTTGTCTGAACGATTTTGTGTGGCCTGGGAACTGGCACGTAGAGGTCGTTACCATTTATTGGGCGAGTTTGAGTTAGCCTGGATCAAGTGGATGAACTCGGCGCTAGAGCAGCGACCCAATGGCGAAGTGTCTACATACTCTGCTATCAGGCAAGGTAAGAATTACTTGGACTTGAACAGCCGCACCGCAGCGGACGTGCACCACCTGGCTGGCGCTACTGCAGCCGCTGGCCTCGCCCCACGCCTGGCCGGTGTCGCGCCGTGCTTGCCATGCCTAGCCTCGCT
This sequence comes from Triticum urartu, assembly GCF_056163025.1. NCBI lineage: Eukaryota > Viridiplantae > Streptophyta > Magnoliopsida > Poales > Poaceae > Triticum > Triticum urartu. The sequence continues at coordinate 556,754,235 of NC_141876.1, forward strand.
CCGACCTCAAGCAGTAGGAACTGGTGGTCGCCGCCGTCAGGCACCTCTCGCACGCGCTCGCGTGGGTATCGCTTGTCTCGGCCATGGCCAATGTACGCTGGCGTTTGTGCCCGCTTGTAGGTCCTCGCGCTTGGCTTGGGGCAGCGCGCGGCGGCTGCTGCAACCTCGGCGAGCTCGCGGGCGAGCGCGGCCGAGCAGCAGCACGCGGTGGGGCGCGGGCGCGCGGGGCATGGGTAGGCGCGCAGGGAGCGGGGTGGGGTGCGGAGCACGGTGCAGGCGTGACGCAGAGCACGGGCAGGCGCGAGCACGTGACGCGGGGTGCGGGGCGCAGATATGAAGCGACTGATATGTCACAAATGCATCCGGCTGCGGTTGGGCACACCGGGCGACCATGAAAAAGTGGACAAATCTGTCCGCTCGGCCGAACCAAAAGGATAAAAAGCGACAAGTCGGACGTCCATTTGGATCGGCCTGTTGAAGTTGCTCTTACAGGAATTAAAATCCACTTGAGCCTCAAGAGTTGAGCCCGCGTAGGGCAGCTATATAAAAGGTCAACTCCTATCTGGGCGAAATAAAAACAAACGGGCCAGCCAGAAATACTAGAAGAACAACGGATATTCGTCCTTCAGGGTGGATTGCACCGCCGGAGAACTTCTCAAAACTCGATGTAGATGCTACTGTACATCGTAATGGGCATGTTGGAGTGGTCAGAGCTATCTGGCGTGACCGAGCAGGGGCTTTTCTTGGAGCTTCTGCTATGGTATTCAACAATGCAGATCCGGCTACTTTAGAGGCATTAGCTATTCGAGAAGGGCTAGCTCTGATTGCAGATTTGAATCTCCAGCAAATACAGGTGGCATCGGATTGCAAGGGTGTAGTCAAAGAAATTCAAGAGGGAAAGCGGAGCTACTTATGGGGCAATTATCAAGGAGATCAAGCAACAAAAATCTGCTTTTATTTCTTGTATTTTAGTTCATGAATTTAGGAGCTCAAATGCTGAGCTCACAACTTAGCGAGACATGCTTTAACTTTGGGGCCTGGCCGCCATGTCTGGTTAGACCAGCCCGTGGGGGTTCCGTTCGTCTATGTAAACATTGTGATTGTTTAAATGAAGCCTCGCAAGGTTGTCTAAAAAAAAGCTATATAAAAGATGGAGTGCACCAGATTAAGGCATGCGAGAGGTAACCAGTTTTTGGGATCCACTATAGGGTTTGGAGAAACCCTCCAGTTGTTGCTGGCATCTCCTTTCTTCGTCCTGCGTTGCCAACTTAGCTTCTAGGTCGTCAGTGCACTGGAATAGAATAACTCAAGGGCACAAGGGCGGTGGATTCCGAAGATTTGGTCAAGTTACCCAGTGAAGAGCAAATGTTTGTCTCTTGTGCACACGCCTTGTTTAATCGAGGGGTGTCATGTAAATGCCTAACTTTCAAGTTGATCTTCATTAGTGGCGAAAAAATTAGTCCACATTAGATGTTTGAGTCATCTTTAATTTCTTATGTCTATATAAGACCGATTCCTTGAGGAAACATCTCATGTTTTTCTTGGCTAATTATGAGTGACTAGTGATGTTTGATTGTGGAGCAGTTAATCTTACTCAAGGCCCTACTTAGTCCTACCAAACCTATAATTGGCAAATCATCAAGGTCAAGTGAAGCAACCAACTATGGTCAAACAAGTGAATGGAGGAAAAATAATAAGACTAAGAAATAGTTAATGGAAAAGAGGCCCAAGTCAATAAGGAAGCCCAAGAAAAGAAACCCACCTAGGTGGATAGATGAGAGGGATTGGTCCACCACGAGCTATTGACTCATCCTCTCTCCTAGTCCATCATGGAATTAAGGATCAAAGATTACCTCCATTACCCCTCCCACCGTGATTTCATTATCGTTTTGTATAGATCATTGTAGCTCTTCCAAGAACTAGTGATATATATGTATTGCCATAAGACGGCGCCAAGTGCTATACTAATGTTCTTATTAGTGAATTTAGTGAAACTAATATTCCTAGCATTGGTATCGCCTGGTATTGTTGCCATGGTTAAACTAGCAATGCCAATAAATCTTTCACCTTTTAATTAGTTATGTACAAAGAACCATATAGAAGACGAGGAATGAAGTTTCATGTAGCTGCCGTTGATAGAAAGGGAGGATGTAGTTTTTATGGCAAAGCGGGACAGATTCGAAGGCAGAGTGAGGGGTTGACAAAGAAAATGGCAGGAAGGAAGAATATGTTTCGCATGGTGGTGCTAACATATCTTCTATTTTGACACGAATAAGGCTTTTTTTTTGTTTCAATTGTCAGAGCTAAAGGCAGAGCCTACGTGTATGGTGTAGCTACATAAGCCCTGTGGTAACCTTAGTCTACATAAACCTTGTAGGTATGCAACTCATTCACCACCTGAATAAAATCGCACAAAAGAGCACTATAACTCCCAGACTCGTTCAAAAAACTGTAAGATCAAGTTCTAGGAGTCTCGTATGATTTGGTCCAATGTTGAGGAAAAGAAAATTTGGAGAGTGCCCAGGGCCTATAACTACACATCTCTCGGCGCCTTATCAACATAGGACTAACCCGCACTCTGTTGAGTATATATACTGCACCTATTTTTAAAATAATAAAAATATTAATATTACCGTTGTGTGCTGGGAAACAAGAGTAAGAAACGATGAAAATAAGGAAATACTCCCACCATAAAGAATGTTAGAGAATTTAGATCACTACTCTTATATTTCTTTACAGAGGGAGTATAATGTAAAGACACCTTTTTTTGAAAAGGGCAAAAGACTTGCGGCATTCATTAATTAAGAGAGAGTTTAGAACAGGTTTGGCTGGCCGCCCTAGGGCAAGTAGCCGGTAAAACAAAAGCCTACTCTCCCGACATAAGATTACACAAATGGGCTGCGCCTGCCAACCCCCAATTCTTCGCCCCGCACCGGATTTTGGCCATGATTACTGCCGACGTGGCGAACTTGTTGTTGAAGATTCTTGCGTTGCACTCGTTCCGTATCTCCCAAGACACAAGCATTGTAGTAGAAGCCATGGCCTTACGACGTCCAAAGCCGTCATGAACCATGGCTTACCACCAAGATTGGACATCTTCGAACCCAAAAGTATTTGGGTGTAACCCTTCAAGCTGAAGCCAGTCACGCACCATGGTCCACACCATTATGGAGAACCTACATTGAAAGAGTAGGTGTGACACCGACTCCGAAACTTGGTTGCACAACGAACAATTGCCACAATTTGGCCAACCACGTTTAACAAGGCAGCCAGCCGTCCTAACTCGGTTCTGAGTGATCAACTAGGCAAAGAACTTGCATTTTGGCGGTGCCCAGTTCTTCCAAATCATGCTCTTGAAGCTAGAAGCCATGATGCCGCAAAACTGTGCCTTGTATGCAGTGGCTGCCGAATAATGCCCTGAGGTGGTGAGCTTCCAAGTGATGGTGTCGGGGTGGTTGTCTTGTAGTTGCACCTGGGTCACCAAAGTCCAAAGCGAGATGAATTCTTGGATGTGCGCCACTGTTAGGCCATTTGAGAACCGAATTTTGTCCACCCAAGCACCATTCTGAATTGCCTTCCTTACACTCCAACTTTTGCTTCTGGAAATGTCAAAAATTAGTGGTGCAATGTGCTTAGGTCTAAACCCATCAAGCCAGGCGACTCACAGAAGCTCGCCTTGCGCCCATCTCCTATCGTGACCTTCGTGAGGGCGTGAAAAAGGCCCATGTCCTCCTTGTCGCAAGGGTTCCCGGTGCCCACCCAAGGTCTTTCCAGCGTGATCCACTCAAGCCATGGCCACCTTAGGCGGAGTGCACGAGCAAACTTTGCAAGGTGAAGGATACCAAGGCCACCGAGGATCATGGAGCGGCACACAGAAGTCAAGTTAATTTTGCATTTTGCCCTCAGAAACCTTGTCGGAACCCGCACAAATCAAGGCCCTCCGGATCTTTTCAATGGCTTGTAGAACCTCAGCTGGAATGACAAGCGTCGTGATTTGGTCCATGAGGTGCTGGAAGTGGCTCCTCTTTAAGCGCCTAATCGACAAGGGAAGCCCAAGGTAGCGCAAGGGGAACGTCGAGCGCACCGCGGGCATGCTTTGCATGATGTCTTCAAGGTCCAATCCTTCACACCGGATGGGTGCCACACAAAGCGTTTTTTGGAAATTTGTAGCCAGTCCGGTCACCTCTCCAAAGCTTTCCAAGACATATAGTGGAGATGGCCTGGACGTCCTCCTTGATCGGTGCAACAAATATTGCCGCGTCGTCCGCATAAAGCGATGTCCGGAGTTGCACCCCTCGACCACCCAAGTCACCGATGCATCCCTTCATTAAACTGTGGCAGCCGGCATCTGAGATCTGATGTATTGTCTAACTATCTGACACGCTGACAGCTGATGCACATGAAGATGTGGATACTTAAACATTATAGCAGATGCACATGAAGGTGTGGATACTGACATTATTGGCAGCTGCAGGAGCCGGGGTGCTAACCATACGATACGACCGAGAGGGTGAGAGCAATTGTTTACCATCTCCCACAAAACAAATGCATAAGACGAGGGCCTGAGCCAAAACCCACAAGTCCAGTCCATGCCCTGCACCGTACGCACACACCGAGGAAAAGAACTCCGGAGATGAGACGGCGGATGGGCGTCGGTAACCGCGACCGCATCCGAGACGCCGGGCCAAGGAGGAGGGAGCACATCGTCAAAGGGACCCTAGCAGCCTAGCTCCCCTCTTTTACTATCATCGCGCCTGCACTGCACCGGAGGTCCGCCCGCCGCGGCACGCCGTCTTTGTGTCTTTCTTTCGCTAGATTTAGGGTTGGTTCTCCATGCTTTACAGGTCGGAGGAGTCGGACAGACAAATCCTGCACCCCCGCACCGCATTGCTCCTAGAATCTTCTTTTTGTTTTTTACTTTCAATCACCCTTTGCGTTCTACGCTGCTCCCGCGTCTGTAGCAGAGCAATGCTACATCCACGCAAAGCTACGTAAGGTTTACGTAATGCTGCTGATTTTGCAAATTTTAATTGTAATAAGGGGAGTGAGGGGGGCCCACAGCCATGAAAATCAAGGTTACATAGGATCACGTAACAGGTCACGTAGATGTAGTATTATAGGCATGATGATCCTACTCCCTTCGTTCTTAAATATAAGTTTTTTTAAACATTTTAAATAAAATATAACATACGGATATATGTAGACATATTTTAGAATATAGATTCACTCATTTGACTGAGCCTGAAGGGAGAGAAAGATTTCATACCAAAAGAAAAACTGCCCCCGCGTCGTCCGCCTGGGCGACTCGGGCGGCTCGATCCGCTTTTTCCGGCGTCGTCCCTGTGCGCCCTCCCCTCGCCGCCGCCAGTCGGCGTCATCGAGCTTGCTCGGGCGGCTGACGGCGGCAGCAGGGTTCCGTTCCCGTGGATCTTTGGGCAACGTATTCAACGAGATGCAGATGGTGGCTGGCCGCTGTGAAGGTTGATGCTGCAGCGGCGGCTCCAGCGCTCCACGTATCTGGCGGAAGCATGGCTTGGGATAACTAGGTCAGCACCATGTGCGCTCGCGACGCAGTCATCTTCATCGACAGGACCACTGGAGCATGCACACCTGTTGCTCCTCTGCGTCTTGTGCTGTGACTTCCTCCGATGCATCCAACCTGAGAGCACACCCATGCTAGGGCCGCTGCTCCATGGGTGCATCTTTGGCGTTGGTGCGTAGTGCTCATGGTGGTTGTTCCCTCAGGTTCGGCCGTGAATCTGGTCCGCAGGCTGCTGTGTGGTTGTGGGCTAGACTGCTTACCTCAAGAGCTTCAAACCTGAATGATGTGCGTCCACTGGTGCGAAAACGCTTGAGGTAGTGGCAGCTCGTGGAGCTGTCGTCTGATACAGATCAGCCAACATCTGCTACTTGTGAGGATGGTGTAGGCCTTCAGAGTGTCCCCATCCCGGGATTTTGGTGGTGCCGACAGTCCTTCTTCCTGTCAGCACTAATCTTGATCGCAGCCTCATGCAGCGACCTGGCCGAGTCACGTTCATGCGTGAGTAGCGGCCGGGATTCCATCTACATGCATGGCTGGTTAGTTAGTGGGCTAGCTACAAAGCTGGGCGTGAGTGATTCTAGTATGCATGCTAGCTGAGTTGGTTAGTGCATGGAGGTGTGGCGTCATGGTAGTTAGTAAGTGTTGTTAGTGGCCGATGGAGGCGGCTAGGCTGTGCGTGGCCTTGCATATTTAAGTGGCTGCTGGTGTTGTGTAGAGAGAGAGGAGCCAGAGAGAGATGTAGCCTCTTGGAGTGTATGTGTGCTCGCCGTGGGATGGTGTGTGTGGCAGAGTTCGAGCTCGCCGGAAATACAAGGGGCTGTTCATGCGGCCGGAGGCATTTGTGCGCCGGGAAACCTCGTGTCCTCTCTCTCTCTTGTTTCTTCCTTGTCTCCGATGATCGCCGTGGTTCAATGAGTAGGCTAGACACCTACACTTCCCCGTCAAAGTCTTCGTCGGATGGTGGCGAGAGAAGATCTTGTCTCGTCTTGTCAGCTTGCTCGTACGGGTGTGGACATCCCCCGGCACAAGGACCGTGCGCATATGCAACTACTGGGATTGAGAAAAGTGGAGGAGAAGGCACAAGACTACTTCGATTGGGTGGTACTTCTGCAGTACCTAGTCTCGAGCTCCGTGGTGAAAACCATAGGTTTGACCCTAGTTGGTCATATCTGGCAATGGCGCGTTCTTTTGCGTTGTTACCCTGATGAGGGCATTGCTCGGAATTGGCTCGGACAACACCTTCAGGGTGAAAACCCATGATCTAACCTTGGTAGTTGGATTCGGCGGCGGCGGCGCTTCAACGTCGTTCCCTTTCTGAAGGCGTCGCTTTTGGAGAGCCTTTCTCGTAGTCCTTGTGTTGTGAAGAGATGGTTGACGCCGATGGTCACTGCTGTATATCGTTTATCGTTGCTTTCAATTCTTCGGGTTTTCTTTTCTTCACCTAGGCATAGCTTCGGTCTTTTATGACTTTGCTCTTTGCCGAAGTGACGTGTGGGTGCGTGTGTTGTGTTGGCTGTGTGCATCCTAATTGTGCAGAGGCCGTGTGTGTACTCGTTATGATTGTATCCCTCGATGCTACACTATGAGTCAATAAGAAAGCACCCTTTATCGAAAATGATTCATTTATTTTGCTCCGTATGTAGTCACTTGTTGAAATCTCAAAAAAGACTTATATTTAGAAACGAGGGAGTAGGTCGCATGATGATCCTCTAAAAAGAAAAGAGAGGCATCCAACCCCAACCCCAACCGCATGATTGTGTTGGGTTGTGCGTGGCAGCTTCCGCGGGTTTCTTCCTCTTCCTCTGGTTTGGAGGAATCTTGTAGGATTTTAGAGGATAGGATTTTTGTAAGAAAAATTTCTATGGAGCCCTTTGGTTTGTAGGAATGGATTCCTATTCCTATATAGGATAGGAATCAATCCTTCATATTTCAAAGGAAAAAAAATATTAGTCTAGACTTAATGGAAAAAATCATATCCTATGAATCAGATGACATCTCGCTTCATATAATTTTCCTATTCCTATGATATTCCTACCCTATGAACCAAAGGAGGCCTTAATCAAAAGAGTAGAGAATTCTTCTTCTTCGAGCTCGAGCTCGAGCTCCAGCTATGCTAGTGCACGCCTACATACTTTGCCTGTCAATAACTCGGCTTCATTATTAGGTCCACCTCTATGGTTTTCAGGATAATGCTCTGTCGGGCATGGAGCTGTCTGGCACCGGCCTCTGCAAAGGTTATCAGCGAGGACCAGTAGGCAGCCAGTCCACTGTCTTTAAGACTGAGCCACCATTCATGTTTGTTCTCTTTCTTTTTTTTTGAAAGAAAAGGCAGAACCAAAATCCCATTCATGTTTGTTCTCTTTCTTTTTTTTGAAAGAAAAGGCAGACCAAAATCCCATTCATGTTTGTTCTCTTTCTTTTTTTTGAAAGAAAAGGCAGACCAAAATCCCATTCATGTTTGTTCAGAGAGGAAACTGTCATGTCGATTATTTACCATGTTTCCTGCCATTTGCTTCTTTGTTTTCACATGACAATGAAGTTTTCTTCAGATTTCAGGCTCTTCGAGCACAAAATCACCAGCAAAACACGACTCAAGAACAAAGAGCAAGTGATCATCAGCATATTCATGCTCACAGCATGCACAATTAAAAGCAAGTATTTCAAAAGTAAGGATACAGCATCTTCTCTTCTTCAAGAAAGATGGCAGTGACACAGCCAAAACATACCGACGACACGAGCAAAAGAATGCATCAATCTTTTGCCTCTACTCTCCCTACACTCCATCTAGGACCAACCACAAATTACCAGCTGGTCGCTTTTGAACAATTCATGGAGATGCAGGGTAGAGCACCAATCCTAACCTGAATCACAATGCTAGAGATGGAATTCTAATCCTCCAGCGCCACGTCTACATCGAGTCGGTAGTACTTTACAGTTGAACTCTCACCTCCCCACATCACTTCCCATGTGCTTGATCGGTCACACACAAGGCTGCTGCGCCGTCTTTAAATTAGTCTAGTCGGAAGAGTCGCCTATGTACCGGGAGAACATACCGCCTCGACCGCCACCCTCTTCATCACATCCGGGCAGGGGTCTCCACCGAAGTTGTCGGGGGAGATGGCGACGGCGCACCTTTGCTTCCCAATGCATTTCTGTTCAAATGAACACAAGAAACATCAGCAAGTAGCATAACAATGTGAACATGGGCATTCTGTAGCACTCCGGTGCAGAGAATTCAAGCGGTCTAAAACTACTGAAAGAAATTAACTGACCTCAAGAACAGTCTGTGACTTGGTCGAATGGCACTCCCCTTGCTCGAAACTTCCGCAAGTCCCAGAGGGCGTCCCGAAGCTTGCAAACTTGATGGCAGAAATAGACTGCCCAGGCGCGCATCTTAGATGCACCTTCGACCTGTGTAACTCAGGCTTAGCTTCCCCTGAGCTCTCAGTCTGCCAGTTCTTGATACTTGGATGAAACTCTGATACATCAGCACAGACGCTTGACACTGATCTCTTCACAAGCGAAATCTTCGAAGTATCCCCGCCAAGTTCCTCGAAAACAACTAACAGATTTCTAGATGGCTGCAACCAGGATTTTGGCACATGATACCTGAATATATCAGTTTGAACAATTTAGTCAATGCAGTAGCAACAATACTTTACTAACGAGGGCAAAAAACAAAAAATAATTGGAAGTGAATGCTCCAGTTTTAATGGTGAAGGAAGACAAGTATCAAGCAGCATGATTTTGGATACTAAAAAAAGACGAGGCAGCGGGCTGATTATCTCTAATTCAAATGTTGTGGTAAATGGTCTTACCAGCGTTGTGTCGGCTGACCGCAACCTGCTTGACATTTGGTTGCCCGGAATGACCCAGTGTAACTGTAATTTTTGCAGTCCCCAGTTGCATATGCTAATGAGTACCGTCCAATGCTTTGTCCGTTTATCCAGATTTGTCCCTTACCCATGCTACCCATATCCAGAGCCAGAGGTTCATCACCACTTGGAGTATCAAAGTATGCCTATTAAAACAAGCAGTTGTAAGAGTGGGACTGAAAATATTATACCGCTAAAGGGTTCCTATCATAGATTGATTTTTTTCCTTACCCTATACCATGCCAATGGCATTTGGTTTTGTGCTATCAATGATCCTTGCATCCATTCAACTGAACTTGCACCTTCTAAGGAGTTCAGGTTCATTTGTTCACCTTTCAGACCAACCTAGAATGGATAAGGTACATTTATTTACCTTCTTTCTTACTTGAACATAAATTAGTCAACAACAAAGTTACTAGATGCTGCACTCACCTGATAGGTCCATGTCTGCCAGGTCAGATCTCGCGAACCTTCGTCCAAACCATGAAGCACAACAGGACCATTGACACCAGTATTCCATGTCTCGTAATGAACCCCGATATTCTACAGGGACAAGAATAGTTCAGTCATATATGCAAGATCATTAGCTGTAAGTTTATAAATTCATGCAGCGATGAGGGAACGAACCGGCAGCCCGCAAGCAACACTCAGCAGTGAAATTTTGTTAGTACCGGCACGAAGGTTAACATTGCCCTTGTATGAGATTCTTTTATCTTCCCTGGTTCCAGAAGCAGAACCTACACCAGAACAAAAATTATTTTATTCACTATTCAGTTTCCACAGTGCTGGTGTTGTATAGACAAGAGAGCAGTTTCAAGTGGAAAACCTTGTAGCTGTCCATTGATAAAGATATGCAAGGCATGGCCAGCAGATTGCACAGAGAGAGACAAAGGCTTGCCACCTTGTAGAAACTTCTCAGAGGGGCTTACATCCACACTACAATAATCATTTTAAGCATATTATGTTTCAGCATGAAAGGATGCAGAGGCCAGTGATAATCCTCCTTTTCTAAAACAAAAAGCATGAACCTCGCTTTTTCATAAACAGAAAACGAAGAAAGTTTTACAAACAGATCAAACTCCCATGAAGTTGGATTTAGAGGCCTGTAACTTATTCGTGTGGCAATTACCTGGTCATGTACCAAAGATAATCACTGGTGTCTCTTGTGACGTTAAGCTGTTCCAGTAGACCAGTTGTGGTGAGCAATGGAGCAGCTGCCAGTGAACCAACCTCCTCATCATACCTCTCCCACATCATTGAAGAGGCCCCATCGGACCACATTTGCATTTGAGATGTCTGAACACCAACCTGTGGAGATAAAGCAGTTTGGACCAGCTAAACAACCTCCACATATAATGGATTGAAATAACAAGACCGGAGAACGACGTAATACCATACTCATAAGCACAAGTGGAACTTACTGTTGCAGTATTATAAACAACTGTTTTGCAATCAGGAAGGATGCTGATTGACCAAGGTGGTAGACTGTAATGCTCATTGTCGAAGACAACTTTCGCATGAGAGTTAGAATTATAGTTTGCGAGAAAAACTGCACAACCAGATGGAGATCGGTAGACATGGGCCTGAATTATAGGTTGTAGATGTAAGTGACAGATCAAGCCATATAGGATATATGCACTTCAGTGATGGGAAAAGGTAATCAAGACAAACCTCTTGCATACTTCCAAGGGAAGTCACAGTTGGATCAACAGAAACCAATGCCGGCTCACATAACTTAATAGCTCTATGAAGTTCTTTAAGATGTCCATACTTTGGTTCTCTTGCAAGTCCTGGTTAATAACAAAGCAGAGTTTGGGTAAGAATTATCTAGCCCATTTAGCAAAAATTCAATTATTTATATGTCAAAAGTCACCACCATGCTCAAAATAGACAAATAATAGATACAGATAGTGACCATACTGACAGCAACACTATATTTCTAAACTTACCATATTCATCAAGTGGAGCGTCATAATCATAGCTTGTTGTAATGAAGGGACCCCCAGCGGTGCGCCCAAAATTTGTTCCACCATGATACTTTGTTCAGAAGAAAAAACGTGAATATCTCCCCGCAGGAAGCTTCAAGAAAACTTACGAATGGTAATAAGCATATCTACAACTTGTTTTCTGTCATACCATGTAGTAGTTGATAAAAGAACCACCCTTCTGCACGAAGCGAGCAACAGCAAATGAAAGATCTTCAACTGGTCGTTTACGGATGGTCCCACCAAATTCAGTAAACCTACATTATTGTTCATATTAATGCAATTGTACAAAGAAACACTAGGATCAACAGAATCTAAATGATGAACATGTGAACTGCATCAATGAAAACTGTAGCTGTATACTTCTCACAGTAGATTGGATATTTCCCTCGAAAGAGAACTTACCAACCAGTCCAAGCTTCAGTCCACATCGTAGGCTTGGAAGGCGCATTCGGTGTAAATGCATCACAGTAGAAACCATTGCATGCGTTTATCTGTACAAAGGACAATTAAATGTAATTTGAACTACTAGTTCAACAAGTTCGACAAGATGTAGCATACAAACTGATTTGATTATAGTTGTAAAACGAGTCTATATTCTGTATACGAACTGGAACCAGGTATTTTAGAAACCTAAAACACTAAATGGAATGCCTTATGGATATAACCTGCACTGAGCTCACAGAAATAAACACGTGAACTTACATGACCAAAAAAGAAAAAGAAAAATACCCTTAAGAATCTAAGATGTCAAATAATCATCAGTTTGCTACATTTGCGCCATGATCCTTTTAATTCGGCATGGGACAAGATCAACATACCACTGGATCTGGTGCGTCTTCCTGCTTGCACATCACCCACGGCACACCGGTGTCCAATCCCACGGCCATCTTTGCCGCCCAGTCACTGTATGACTTGCCAGCAGCCCCAAACTCTTTCTCTTCTGGCCCATACTCATTCTCAATCTGCACTCCAAATAACAACAGCCAACACCATGAGCAACCAGGGAAAATATGCAGATTAAGACAAACCATGTTGACAAATGCTGAATCACTAACTTCAAGCAAGAAAAGAAGGCAACAATAAGCAGAGCACTTGCAACAAATGAATGAGCAGTTTCGCGTGTCATGGAAGAAAATTTATTTATTTCAGCGTTATGTACAATGGCAAGTTGGCAACTATCTCAACATGCAGTAAACAACCATGCCATGTCAAAGATTTGCATTTAGCTCGAAGAGAATGTTTATACACACTTGCCTGAGAAAGGATAATAGGGCCACCTTGGGAAGCAAAGAGCTCCTCGCTCTTCATCATCCCCACAATCTTCTCAGTGAACCCCTGCATTGCCGCCTGCAAAAACAAAGGGTCATTGCCACAAACCTAAGCAAAAGAAGACCTGCATCCCAGACAAGATCCAGAAATTGTGGAGGACTCCCACGGACCTTGAAAGGCTCGTTGTCCGTCCTGAAGCTGATGCCCGGAACATACTTGAGCCAGACCGGAAAGCCGCTGCATAAATTGCATGTGGACAGACACAAGTCAAGTGAAGTGAGTGACAAACAAAAGCAAATCACACGCATTCACCAAACTGGAAGCAGCAGCACAATGCCAGTAAATAGTGCCATTTCTACTGTGCTGGTGATTCATCTTAACAAGTGGTGGCGAGGAGTAAATGTGCATACCCAAAATTCCACTCCCCGCAAATGTAGGGACCGATGCGGAGATGCACGAACAGCCCGGCCTTCTGGGCCGTCTTAATGAACTTGACCAAATCGTACCTCCCCTCGAAGTTGTACTGCACCAAGCGAGAAAATTACCACTGGAATTCCACACCTCTTATAGTAGCAGCTCACACTGAATGTCTGAATGGTAGGTGATGATAAGTGTGGATGCAGTACGTTTCCGGGGGTTGGTTCGTGGCCGTTCCAGAAGACGTAGGTCTGGATCACGTCCAAGCCTCCGTCTTTCGCCTTCTGAATCAGCCCTTCCCACATCTGATGGACAGGAGCAGCGTCAATGGGCAGTCAGTGGTCGGTCAATCAGCCAGAGATTCGGAAATATGTGAACGAAAATCTAGTAACAAGCTACTATAGATTATTAGCGGTGCTGGGGAAGCAAAATGCCCCAAAAATGGTCGCAGGAGCAAGCAAAACGAGCAGCATTTCAAGAAAATCTACAAAAAAAGGAGCCCGCAAGGATAGGGAAATGTCGATATCTGTCGCTTGAAAGCATTGAGCGCAAAGCAAAGAGGGGGAAACGTACGGGCAAGCAAGCGGCATTTCACTTTTCTTTCATGGCAGCTCTACCAAGCAAGAAACCGGGAACCGCGCCATTAACCAGCCACACACGAAACCCCCGTCCCCTTCCCCGGAAAAAGCAAGAAAAGGAAAGGAAAAGGAGACGGTCTCCGAAGAACGCAGCTGGGGGCTACCTCTGGGGTGCTCCGGGGGTAATGTATGGATCCGGAGAAGAGGATCCGCCTCTGCCCGCCGATGAGCACCGCCTTCCGGTCGTAGGTGACCGCGGCCGCCAGCACGGACGCCGCCGCCGCCGCCGCCGCCGCCGCCGCCAGGACGGCCAGGCACAGCAGGGCCGCAGCCGCCCGCCGCCGCGCCATCACTGTCCGGGAAGGCGGCGGTCGGAGGAGGAAGGAGAAGACAGCACGCGAGGACGGGCGCACGCAAATGCGCCTGTGCCTTGCGTGGTCTTCACTGGTCTTCTTCCCTTCCCTCCACCACCACCACGGACGGACCTGGCTGGCCTGTGTTTTGCTGGTGGGTTTCTTGGATTCTAGGATTCCTTGGCGAGGTTCTCGGGAGGAGCGTCGGCCGGTGGGGGCAGCGGCTCACTGGAGCTTTTGGCCCATCGTGATATTATAATCTCTACACCGAGCGAGCGAAACTGCTTGGACGGAGAGAGTGAGAGAGGGTGGAGGGAGGGAGAGGGAAGAAAAGAGAAGAGTCCCACCCACTGTAGGCGCGTGTGTGTGTGGGACAGCGCGGAGTAGTGGCGCTAGCAATGGTACAAACATGGCAGCTCATCATGCGATGCATGCCATGGTGGCCTCCCTCCCCGTGCCTGCGCGGTGTTGATGACCTAGATGGACGTGGCCAGCTCTGGCACGGCGAGCCACTGACACCGGGCTCGTCTTTCCGTCACAGAGCGAGTACACACTCTGTCCGTTTATCAAAAGGAGCTTCACAACTGCGTGTGTTGTGCCTGCTAAAAACATGATTACTGGCAACTATAGTAATTGTAAGCGTGTCACGCATGGATATTCTGGGTGTAGCCAAGATAAGACGCAGCCACGAGGCTGCAACGTACTACTGCTGCTGTGCTCGTAGGTGTAGCTTAGGAGCTAAGCTTGGTTGCATCCAGCAAGCAATGGAGGCCATGGCCATGCGGTGCTCGTTGAGTGTTTGGCGCCGGAACCCGCTTTCGTCCCGTTCCAACAAAAGAAAGTGGCGAGCGAAAGCGGCAGCGGCTCTGCTGCCTCTTACACAGACGCCTCGCTCTCGCTGCTGCTACTTCCACATTGGGAAGCCTGACTGACTGGTTGGTTACCGGCCGTTTTGATGCAACGGGAACGAAAGAAAAGAAAAGAGGAAGAGAAAGAGAAAGGCATCTTTCGGTACGGCGAGGCCTCTGGACGAGGGCACATGGGACGAACGAGAGTGACCCAGCGAGCAGAGCGCGGTAGGTTGTAGAGACCATCCATCGCCGCATTCCTCCTCTGTGTGTCTAAACGGTGGCACAGGAGCCTGGAGAGAGCGTATGTCGTCATTATGCAAGCGCATTGAATTCACTCGTCGTGGCCGAGCGAGCCTGGAAATGCAGGTCGAGGTCAGGCTACGTTGCACCGATGTAGGCATGGTGTAGGCGTGTGTAGCGGCAGGCAGTGCAAGGGAAAGGCAAAGGCGTCAGTGGACGGACATACGAAGATGGATCGGACGAAGATGGATGCACATTCGCATCGCGAAGATGCACCGGAAACAGCACGCACGCACGCACGCTTGCGCCCACCGATCCCTTCCCCGGCCGCTGACGACAAACACCAGAGAGGATGCAGCGCCTTTGTGCAAAGCGGGGCGGATTAAAAGGAGGAAAAGAGAGAGGTCGGAGGCGATTCATTAGTGGCGGCACAGGCGGCCCACCACGCTGTGCTGAACCAACGACCCAAAGCACATTTGCATGCACGGTGCACGCCGTTCCCCATGATCGGTCACCGCGGCCGTGTGTGTGCCGTGGCCACACCGTTTGCCACCACGCCCCGTGATCCCGAGCCCCAACCACCAGGGCAGAGCAGAGCAGGGCATACCCATCCCACCCGCTCGCGCTCGCCTCGTGTCCAGGCGGGACGTACCTGCGCGCGCACGCCAGCCATTTGTGCCCATCTCCCCCTCCGCGTCGTGTGCAGTGCCAGTACTAGCGGTGCTCTCGTGGTGGCCTGGGCCTGCTCGGTGGCCGGCGTGGCGCGTCACGGCGCGCAGCGCCCACGCTCGGCGCCAAGGGCCGCCTGGGAACGGAGAGCGCGGCGGCATGGGGACGGCCAGGCGCGTGTACGTTCCACTGCGGCGCACGTCCAGTCATTGACCAGAGCATCCTCACAGGTCGCAACAGGACGAGGCGGTGCCGACGCGGCCGTGCGGTGCTGCCTGCGCGGCGATCGGTGGGCGAGGGTGCTCGATCGATCACTCGTAGGCGTCCAACCATCCGTTTCAAATGTATGTTGTTGTCACATGCACAGCGTATGCGCGCCTGCGTACGCCGTGTTGTTGCACGTGTACGATCAAACAGGGACAGTTGTGTGGACGCGTCGCGGTCGACGTCCGTGGTCCAGGCTCCTGAGTACGAAATATGGCTTGGGATTTGCTGGATGCGTCGGCACGGTCGTGGATGATTGCAGACTTGGAGCTGGGCGGGTGGGAGCATGGTAAAAGCGACGTGTAAATAGGACACGGCAAACGTTGTCACAGTGGCCGTCCAGGTGCAGGCCCGTGTTCCGCGCATGCATGTGGTGCTCCGAGTCAGCTCTTGACCGCCACGGCCACATGCCCGCGCAGAGGAGAGGAGCCCCTCCCTCCCGGGTCCATCGGGCAGGCGGCCCCCAACAATGTGTGGGCAGATCCATTTCAAACGCAAACTTACGCCGGGTTTAGGTCGCGACGGACACCAAACGGACGGGCGCCTCGTCCGTGTCAGGGCCGCGTGGCAGACGGCCACCTACCTCTCACCCGCCCACATCAATGCACACGAACGGGCGGCCCCACTTGTCATCCACACGTCGAACGGTCGCCGTCCTTCTTTAAGTGGGAAGTATGGACGGGTCGTCGTCCACACTGTCTCACACCATCCCGCGTCCTCCTCGAAACCCGACAGCCCCAGTCCCAAACCCTAGGCAACACCTCGCCGGCCGGCCGCCCGCAGCCATGGGCCGCAAAGGCATGCACGACCGCGAGGCTGGTTCCTCGTCGGGACGCCGCCGCGGCTCGCCATCGCCACCACGCCGGGCCCCCGCACCGCCCGCCTTCTCCATCGCGCCCACGTTCACCGGCGAGCGCGACCGGCATTACGTCCGCTCGTCGGTGTGCCGCCGTTATTGGGAGACGAGGACGCCGCTCCCCTGGAGCGACGTCCATCTCCCCAATAACTGGCATCTCTCCGCTGACCGGGTCCCGATCCCGCCGGTCCCGACGAGCGGCCGTGCGCGCGACAAGGAGATTGAGCGCCGCCGCCGCCGCCTCCCCGACGACCTCTTCTACGACTGCAGGTACGCCCCGACTCCGGGCTCTGGGACACCTGCTTTTGTGACGAGCACGACACCAGGCGCGCGTCGTTCTTCGCCGGCACCTCGACGGGGCCGCGGCGGCCACGACAGGAGCGGGGGCGTACCTGGGTGCGCGGCCTGACGCTCACGTCGTCGCCTTCCCCCTCTCCGTCGCCACCTCCCCCTCCTCGCATGACAGCGGAGGAGGAGGCCCGTCTCCTGCAGCATGTCATGGACGACTCCATGAACACGCACGACGAGCGGCAGTGGAACGGCCTGGAGAAGACCATGGCCCTCTCTGCCGCCGGGGACGTCGCCTTCCCGGAGCTGCAGATGGCGGCCGTCACGGAGGAGGCGACGGAGGAGGCGATGCCGGCCGCGTTCCAACAGCTGCTGGGCCAGGGGTGGGGCTGGTCCTGCACTGCTCCGGAGATGGCCGCCGGCGTGGGCGTGAACTGGTGCCCCACTCCGCCGCAGTCACCGGAGCGGGAGGCGTCGCCCCGGGAGGAGGTGGTGCAGGCACCTCCGGTCGTCCAACCCGCCCCCGTCTACCACGCACCGCCGGCCCACCTGTGGACACCGTCGGCCTACGTCGACCTCGTCAGCGACGACGACGACACCGGCGGCCAGTGAAGACGGCGATGGCCACGGCACCGACGGGCACGGCAGGAGCGCGCGGGAGGCTTTTTTTATTATTTTTTATATGTTAATTATGAAACTGGGCATTTTAAGTGGCCGTGGAAACTGGGCCGTTATGTGGCCAACCCCTATATATGTTTTATGTTTTTTTAAATGCGTTTATTTACTTTTTTAGTTATCTCATTCTAGTTTTTATATTTTTTTATCCACGTCCATCCCGGACACGATTTGGGGTGCGGCCCCGCGGTGGGCACACGCACGACCCGTCCGACAAAGCCGGACACGGGCGAATCCATCGGAGCCCAAAGAGACAAAATCCGATCAATCCGGACGTCCGTTTGAGGTCGCGTGATGGAATTGGCCTAAAAAACCTCGTTATTCTACTACTACTACTACTACTCCAGCATGTTTTACTACACCAGATGCCCCAGGCAGTAACACACAAAGCTGATAGCATACCACTAGATAGCACTTCCATGTCCAAAAGCGGATGGTCAAACAAATCTGCGTGCTCCAACCGGTCAAGCAAGCACGGCGCCGTGGTGTCTTTAGAGAGAAAGTGTGATCACAGATTCAGCATGCACACACGCGCGCGCGCGCAAGCCAACGGTAAAACAACAAGGAAAGTAAACGGTGCCCCTGATGAACCTCAAGTAAATAATGTCCTGCTCGTGTCGTGTGTATCTCAGGTCCCAGCCCGACTCGCGTCTGTGCAAAGTGGGATCCATCGTCCGGCGGGACGCAGGCTCTGCCCTGCCGCCGCACCCGTCGGCAGCAAATCTGGTCGGGATCTCGGCGCGGGAACTCGTCTCAGATTTTTTTTTTTTGAATGTTGGCAAGAGAACTGCCAAATTCATTGATCAGAAGAAGAAGTTACAAGAATTCTCAGAGGAGGAAAGCACTGAAAAAACAGTGCGAAAAGAAAAATAAATAAAAAGGACCTGTCGGCAGCACCACGAACCCAAACTCTACCATCAATCGTGAACACCATCGGATCCATCGTCGGGATTCTCCAAGGTGACGTCCCCAAGAAGGAAAACGATGTTGAGAACACCGCCGTCACCCGATCTGGCACTGCCTGATCTTAGGTTTTCACCCGAAGATCTCACACCGTTGGGTAGGAAGGGCAAGCGGCTCCACAACGATACCTTCAAGGAGGACGACGACATCCGTGGATGCCGCTACCGCCGGCAACGACAATGTCGATGCATGATTTTCATCTGGAGCCGAGTCTTCCACCAACAAATCCAGGATCCGAGGCCACCAGCGCCACGGAGCATCACAGCCCCATGCGAACACTACCAATAACGAGTATGTCGAAGCCGCACGCAGAAACTCGGTGAGCACACGCCAACCTGGCCGGTCCACATAGCCGCTCGCAGACCCTGGGCGAGCCAAGCCGGATCTGGCCATTCTCTATCTCCGTGCGCAGAACTGGGCGATCCTCCGCACCGCAGCGCACAAAGAAGGCAGAGGGAAAGCCGGACATAGCCGGTCCGCACCGCAGCACGCAGAACTGGGCAGGATCCAAGCCAAATTGTGCCGTCCGCACCACCGCGCGCAAGGCCAAGAGTGCTCGTGCTGGATCTGGTTTGCGCAAGCCTCGTGAAGCCCCAAGCAAACTGGAAGGCGCCACCACTCAAGGGAGCTGGCGTGTACGCACTTGAAGGAGAGACACCACCAGCAACCCCGACTCCACCGCTACTGCCTCCACACGCCAAAAACGCAGGCGACCCAGACACGAAACGCAGCCATCCGACTAGCAGGCCCGCGGCGCCAAACCATCCCACCCTGAGCGAGCTAACGGCCAGATCTGGCCGGCCGACCCCGTTCCTATGGCCTCAGAGGCCTCCTCGCGCCAACGGCGCGCGCGCTGGCACCCCCGCTTGCCCTTCCACAAGCCAGCACAGGCTAGATTTGCCCCGACCGACCGCAGGGACCCCGCGCCTGTCGGACCCGCGACCTCCTCTCGCCGGCGGCGCGCGCTCCGCCACTCGCCGCCATGGCGCGCCGGGCAACGCCAGCCCTCGCCTTCGCTAAGCGCAGAAGCCCCGCGCAGCCCGCCTCGCTTGCAGGGGAGGAAAACCCGCCGCCGCTGACACCGCGCGTGCTTTGCCCGGCGGCGCTCGCCGGCGACGGCGGGGAGAGGAAGGCTGGAGGTGCGGCGGCGACCGGCGGCTAGGGTTAGCGCCCGGGTCGCTCGCGGGGAGCGACACAGGGCTCGTTTCACTAGGCCGGTCTTGCCCGTAGATAGACGCTCTGGAACCCATAACTCGTCTCTGATTGAGAGAGACTGATCAGTGATCACCACCAGGTGAACAGCGTGAGTTTGCGCACTGTGTCGCGTGCAGGCCGTCTTCTGCTCTCCGGTCTAGAGGACCGCAGACCAGTATTTTAGCATGCCAATGGTATACGTGCGAGGCCGATCACCGTGTCACGCAGTGGCGAATCTAGAAAAAAATGGAGGGCGGGCTGGGCTGCCTGGGTCATGCAAATATGTGTTGGATTGGGTTTGCAAGTAGTTGGGCTGGGCCTTAAAACTAGTAGTAGAAACAAATTTTACAGTGCTGGAGGGGGGGCTTGAGCCTGTTAAAGGCCCCCAGTAGAATCGCCCCTGGTGTCACGTACGTACCCCATCCCATCCCATAGTTACATAGCTGGGTGAAACCAAGCTTTCACATTCATCGGAGGTTCTAGACCGTTAGATATGTTTTCCAGTGTCATTGGCCGTCGGAACTTGGGCTGGCTTGCTGTGAGCGTTGCATATTTCACCGGTCAATCTGGGCCGTTAGATTTGTCTTTTTAGCACTCTAGGTTTGCCAATTTTGTTTATGCCACACTAAAAAATGATGTTTTACTTTTGTCACCCTTAGCTCTTGACAATGTATCACAATTGTCATTCCGTAACAAAAGTGAAATAATATCATTTCACTTTTGTCACTCTTAGCTTTTGAAATAGTATCATAATTGACACTCTAAAAATTTTGCTTTTGCCATGAAGATGTATTGTCAACAGCTAGGAGTAACAGAAGCGAAACATCAAAAGCTAGAGTAACATAAGAAAGATTGGCAAAAGCTAGAGTGGAAAATATAAAAAAAATCCCTTCATTTTATATGCAATGCTTCAATGACTTTGTTACGTGTTGGATATGACGGGCTCCCGGCTTGGGTGCGGCAAGCCGCACATCCTACCTAATACCTTTAGAAGCACATGATCATCGGATACATATGAGATACATGTGTACCGTGTACAGGCGTCAATGGGTGTTACCTACAAAGCTTGTCGTGACCCGAAGCCAAGTCCAAGCCAAAATGGCCATGGTTATCTATGTGCATCAACGACATGTTGTCGTTATTGCGCATGCAACTACGAAATGGTTCGCTCTCACCTTGATTACATGTGTGATGGGCGTCTGAAGGCTACTAGAATTTTGGGGTGAAGCAAGAGCATTGAAGAGAAGCACGCACCCATGAGCTCCTTTCCTTTCCCATGAAGCAACTGAGGTAGAGGAGGAAGAAGAGCCTGGGGAAGAACTAGATACATGACAACACAATGAGCTCACGTTAATTATCCCACTCGGGCTACTATAAATCGATACCAAGGACCAGATCGCCCAGGTTACTTTGGTCGTTCGTGCATGCGTTTCTACGCATTGGATGTGTTTGGTTACTCGCATGGATTTTGGGCACTTTGCATCTGTCGCCAGTAGAGCCTGTTTAAGGGTTTTCAGGCTCTAGACCACCTTCTGCACATTGTTTGGAACCTTGCATTGCACCATCGAGCATTTGAATGTCTAGCATCTGGTTGCTCGCGTATGTGCTTTAGGGGTGAGCAACTGCAAATCATAATTGTTTGGCTGTGTGCGAATTTTCCAATGTGCTCACCCCTTTTAAATGTGGCGGGCTTACCACCACACTACACAAGAACAACACAACAGCAAAGAACAACAAACACACATTATGCAGAAATAAGCAACAACACAACAAATTCAGAACTAGACATACATGACTAAGCACGTCAGCAGCTTAGTAGGGGGTGTTTATGAAGGAAATATGCCCTAGAGGCAATAATAAAGTTATTATTTATTTCCTTATATCATGATAAATGTTTATTATTCATGCTAGAATTGTATTAACCGGAAACATAATACATGTGTGAATACATAGACAAACAGAGTGTCACTAGTATGCCTCTACTTGACTAGCTCGTTAATCAAAGATGGTTATGTTTCCTAACCATGGTACAAAGAGTTGTTATTTGATTAACGGGATCACATCATTAGGTGAATGATCTGATTGACATGACCCATTCCATTAGCTTAGCACCCGATCGTTTAGTATGTTGCTATTGCTTTCTTCATGACTTATACATGTTCCTATGACTATGAGATTATGCAACTCCCGTTTGCCGGAGGAACACTTTGTGTGCTACCAAATGTCACAACGTAACTGGGTGATTATAAAGGTGCTCTACAGGTGTCTCCAAAGGTACATGTTGGGTTGGCGTATTTCGAGATTAGGATTTGTCACTCCGATTGTCGGAGAGGTATCTCTGGGCCCTCTCGGTAATGCACATCACATAAAGCCTTGCAAGCATTGCAACTAATGAGTTAGTTGTGAGATGATGTATTACGGAACGAGTAAAGAGACTTGCCGGTAACGAGATTGAACTAGGTATTGGATACTGACGATCGAATCTCGGGCAAGTAACATACCGATGACAAAGGAAACAACGTATGTTGTTATGCGGTCTGACCGATAAAAGATCTTCGTAGAATATGTAGGAGCCAATATGAGCATCCAGGTTCCGCTATTGGTTATTGACCGGAGACGTGTCTCGGTCATGTCTACATTGTTCTCGAACCCGTAGGGTCCGCACGCTTAAGGTTTCGATGACAGTTATATTATGAGTTTATGAGTTTTGATGAACCGAAGGAGTTCGGAGTCCCGGATGAGATCGGGGACATGACGAGGAGTCTCGAAATGGTCGAGACGTAAAGATCGATATATTGGACGACTATATTCGGACATCGGAAAGGTTCCGAGTGATTCAGGTATTTTTCGGAGTACCGGAGAGTTACGGGAATTCGCCGGGGAGTATATGGGCCTTATTGGGCCATACGGGAATAGAGGAGAGAGGCCAAAAGGAAGGAGGCATGCGCCCCCCCTCTGGTCCGAATTGGACAAGGGGCGCAGCCCCCTTTTCCTTTTTCCTCTCCCCCTCTTTCCCCTTCTCCTACTCCAACAAGGAAGGAAGGAGTCCTACTCCAGTGGGAGTAGGACTCCCCTTGGCGCGCCCCCTTCTAGGCCGGCCGCCCCCTCCCCCTTGCTCCTTTATATACGGGGGCAAGGGGGCACCTCTAGACACACAAGTTGATCTTCGTGATCGTTCCTTAGCCGTGTGCGGTGCCCCCCTCCACCATATTCCACCTCGGTCATATTGTAGCGGTGCTTAGGCGAAGCCCTGCGACGGTAGAACATCAAAATCGTCACCACGCCGTCGTGCTGACGGAACTCCTCCCCTACGCTTTGCTGGATCGGAGCCCGGGGATCGTCATCGAGCTGAACGTGTGCCAAGAACTCGGAGGTGCCGAAGTAACGGTGCTTGGATCGGTCGGATCGTGAAGACGTACGACTACATCAACCGCGTTGTCACAACGCTTCCGCTGTCAGTCTACAAGGGTACGTAGATCACACTCTCCCCTCTCGTTGCTATGCATCACCATGATCTTGCGTGTGCGTAGGAAATTTTTTGAAATTACTACGTTCCCCAACAGTGGCATCCGAGCCAGGTTTTTATATGTTGATGTTATATGCACGAGTAGAACACAAGTGAGTTGTGGGCGATACAAGTCGTACTGCTTACCAGCATGTCATACTTTGGTTCGGCGGTATTGTTGGACGAAGCGGCCCGGACCGACATTACGCGTACGCTTACGCGAGACCGGTTCTCCCGACGTGCTTTGCACATAGGTGACTTGCGGGTGACAGTTTCTCCAACTTTAGTTGAACCGAGTGTGGCTACGCTCGGTCCTTGCGAAGGTTAAAACAACACCAACTTGACAAACTATCGTTGTGGTTTTGATGCGTAGGTAAGATTGGTTCTTGCTTAAGCCCGTAGCAGCCACGTAAAACTTGCAACAACAAAGTAGAGGACGTCTAACTTGTTTTTGCAGGGCATGTTGTGATGTGATATTGTCAAGACATGATGCTAAATTTTATTGTATGAGATGATCATGTTTTGTAACCGAGTTATCGGCAACTGGCAGGAGCCATATGGTTGTCGCTTTATTGTATGCAATGCAATCACCCTGTAATGCTTTACTTTATCACTAAGCGGTAGCGATAGTCGTAGAAGCATAAGATTGGCGAGACGACAACGATGCTACGATGGAGATCAAGGTGTCGCGCCGGTGACGATGGTGATCACGACGGTGCTTCAAGGATGGAGATCACAAGCACAAGATGATGATGGCCATATCATATCACTTATATTGATTGCATGTGATGTTTATCTTTTATGCATCTTATCTTAGTTTGATTAACGGTGGCATTATAAGATGATCTCTCACTAAATTTCAAGATAAAAGTGTTCTCGCTGAGTATGCACCGTTGCCAAAGTTCGTCGTGCCCAGACACCACGTGATGATTGGGTGTGATAAGCTCTACGTCCATCTACAACGGGTGCAAGCCAGTTTTGCACACGCGGAATACTCAGGTTAAACTTGACGAGCCTAGCATATGCAGATATGGCCTCGGAACACTGAGATCGAAAGATCGAGCGTGAATCATATAGTAGATATCATCAATATAGCGATGTTCACCAATGAAACTACTCCATCTCACGTGATGATCGGACATGGTTTAGTTGATTTGGATCACGTAATCACTTAGGGGATTAGAGGGATGTCTATCTAAGTGGGAGTTCTTAAGTAATATGATTAATTGAACTTAAATTTATCATGAACTTAGTCCTGGTAGTATTTTGCAAATTATGTTGTAGATCAATAGCTCGCGTTGTTGCTTCCCTGTGTTTATTTCGATATGTTCCTAGAGAAAATTGTGTTGAAAGATGTTAGTAGCAATGATGCGGATTGGATCCGTGATCTGAGATTTATCCTCATTGCTGCACAGAAGAATTATGTCCTTGATGCACCGCTAGGTGACGGACCTATTGCAGGAGCAGATGCAGACGTTATGAACGTTTGGCTAGCTCAATATGATGACTACTTGATAGTTTAGTGCACCATGCTTAATGGCTTAGAATCGGGACTTCAAAGACGTTTTGAACGTCATGGAGCATATGAGATGTTCCGGGAGTTGAAGTTAATATTTCAAGCAAATACCCGAGTTGAGAGATATGAAGTCTCCAACAAGTTCTATAGCTAAAAGATGGAGGAGAATCGCTCAACTAGTGAGCATGTGCCCAGATTGTCTGAGTACTACAATCGCTTGAATCAAGTGGGAGTTAATCTTCCAGATAAGATAGTGATTGACAGAATTCTCTAGTCACCATCACCAAGTTAGTAGAACTTCGTGATGAACTATGATATGCAAGGGATAACAGAAACGATTCCCAAGCTCTTCGTAATGCGGAAATTGACGAAGGTAGAAATCGAGAAAAACATCAAGTGTTGATGGTAGACAAGACCACTAGTTTCAAGAAAAGGGCAGAGGGAAGAAGGGGAACTTCAAGAAGAACAGCAAGCAAGTTGCTGCTCAAGTGAAGAAGCCCAAGTCTGGTCCTAATCCTGAGACTAAGTGTTTCTACTGCAAAGGGACTGGTCACTGGAAGCGAAACTACCCCAAGTGATTGGCAGATAAGAAGGATGGCAAAGTGAACATAAGTATATTTGATATACATGTTATTGATGTGTACTTTACTAGTGTTTATAGCAACCCCTCAGTATTTGATACTAGTTCAGTTGCTAAGATTAGTAACTTGAAACGGGAGTTGCAGAATAAACAGAGACTAGTTAAGGGTGAAGTGACGATGTGTGTTGGAAGTGGTTCCAAGATTGATATGATCATCATCGCACACTCCCTATACTTTCGGGATTAGTGTTGAACCTGAATAAGTGTCATTTGGTGTTTGCGTTAAGCATGAATATGATTTGATCATGTTTATTGTAATACAGTTATTCATTTAAGTAAGAGAATAAATTGTTGTTCTGTTTACATGAATAAAACCTTATATGGTTACACACCCAATGAAAATAGTTCGTTGGATCTCGATCGTAGTGATACACATAATCATAATATTGAAACCAAAAGATGCAAAGTTAATAATGATAGTGCAACTTATTTGTAGCACTGCCGTTTAGGTCATATTGGTGTAAAGCGCATGAAGAAACTCCATGCTGATGGGATTTTGGAATCACTTGATTATGAATCACTTGATGCTTGCGAACCATGCCTGATGGGCAAGATGACTAAGACTCCGTTCTCCGGAGCGAGCAACTGACTTATTGGAAATAATACATACTGATGTATGCGGTCCGATGAGTGTTAAGGCTCACGGCAAGTATCGTTATTTTCTGAACTTCATAGTTGATTTGAGCAGATATGGGTATATCTACTTGATGAAACATAAGTCTGGAACATTTGAAAAGATCAAAGAATTTCAGAGTGAAGTGGAAAATCATCGTGACAAGAAAATAAAGTTTCTACGATCTGATCGCGGAGACAAATATTTGAGTTACGATTTTGGTCTTCAATTAAAACAATGTGGAATAGTTTCACAAACTCATGCCACATGGAACACCACAGCATAATGGTGTGTCCGAACGTCATAACCGTACTTTATTAGATATAGTGCAATCTATGATGTCTCTTACCGATCTACCACTATCGTTTTGGGGTTATGCATTAGAGACAGCTGCATTCACGTTAAAAGGGCACCATCTAAATCTGTTGAGACGACACCGTATGAACTGTGGTTTGGCAAGAAACCAAAGTTGTCGTTTCTTAAAGTTTGGGGTTGCAATGCTTATGTGAAATCATCCTGATAAGCTCAAACCCAAATCGGAAAAGTGTGTCTTCATAGGATACCCCAAAAGTTACTATTGGGTACACCTTCTATCACAGATCCAAAGGCAAGACATTCGTTGCTAAGAATGGATCCTTTCTAGAGAAGGAGGTTCTCTCGAAAGAAGTGAGTGGAAGGAAAGTAGAACTTGATAAGGTAATTGTACCTTCTCCCTTATTGGAAAGTAGTTCATCACAGAAATCTATTCCTGTGACTACTACACCAATTAGTGAGGAAGCTAATGATGATGATCATGTAACTTCAGATCAACTTACTACCGAATCTCGTAGGTAAACTAGAGTGAGATCCGCACCAGAGTGGTACGGTAATCCTGTTCTGGAGGTCATGCTACTTGATCATGACGAACCTACGAACTATGAAGAAGCGATGGTGAGCCCAGATTCCGCAAAATGGCTTGAGGCCATGAAATCTGAGATGGGATCCATGTGTGAGAACAAAGTATGACTTTGGTTGACTTGCTCGATGATCGGCAAGCAATTGAGAATAAATGGATCTTCAAGAGGAAGACGGACGCTGATAGTAGTGTTACTATCTACAAAGCTAGAATTGTCGCAAAAGGTTTTCGACAAGTTCAAGGTGTTGACTACGATGAGAGTTTCTCACTCGTATCTATGCTTAAGTCTGTCCGAATCATGTTAGCAATTGCCGCATTTTATGAAATCTGGCAAATGGATAAACAAAACTGCATTCCTTAATAGATTTATTAAAGAAGAGTTGTATATGATACAACCAGAAGGTTTTGTCAATCCTAAAGGTGCTAACAAAATATGCAAGCTCCAGCGATTCATCTATGGACTGGTGCAAGCATCTCGGAGTTGGAATATACGCTTTGATAAGTTGATGAAAGCATATAGTTTTATACAGACTTGCGATGAAGCATGTATTTACAAGAAAGTGAGTGGGAGCACTACAACATTTCTGATAAGTATATGTGAATGACATATTGTTGATCGGAAATAATGTAGAATTATTCTGCAAAGCATAAATGAGTGTTTGAAAGGAATTTTCCAAAGAAAGACCTCGGTGAAGCTGCTGACATATTGAACATCAAGATCTATAGAGATAGATCAAGACGCTTGATAAGTTTTTTTTCAATGAGTACATACCTTGACAAGATTTTGAAGTAGTTCAAAATAGAACAGTCAAAGAAAGAGTTCTTGTCTGTGTTACAAGGTGTGAAATTGAGTAAGACTCAAAAACCCGACCACGACAGAAGATAGAAAGAGAATGAAAGTCATTCCCTATGCCTCAGCCATAGGTTCTATAAAGTATGCCATGCTATGTACCAGATCTATTGTATACCCTACACTGATTTTGGCAAGGTAGTACAATAGTGATCTAGGAGTAGATCACTGGACAGCGGTCAAAATTATCCATAGTGGAATAAGGATATGTTTCTCGATTATGGAGGTGACAAAAAGGTTCGTCGTAAAGGGTTACGTCGATGCAAGTTTTGACACTAATCCAGATGACTCTAAGTCTCAATCTGGATACATATTGAAAGTGGGAGCAATTAGCTAGAGTAGCTCTGTGCAGAGCATTGTTGACATAGAAATTTGCAAAATACATACGGATCTGAATGTGGCAGGCCCGTTGACTAAACTTCTCTCACAAGCAAAACATGATCACACCTTAGTACTCTTTAGGTGTTAATCGCATAGCGATGTGAACTAGATTACTGAATCTAGTAAACCCTTTGGGTGTTGGTCACATGAAGATGTGAACTAATCACATAAAGATGTGAACTATTAGTGTTAAATCACATGGTGATGTGAATTAGATTATTGACTCTAGTGCAAGTGGGAGACTGAAGGAAATATGCCCTAGAGGCAATAATAAAGTTATTATTTGTTTCCTTATATCATGATAAATGTTTATTATTCATGCTAGAATTGTATTAACCGGAAACATAATACATGTGTGAATACATAGACAAACAGAGTGTCACTAGTATGCCTCTACTTGACTAGCTCGTTAATCAAAGATGGTTATGTTTCCTAACCATGGACAAAGAGTTGTTATTTGATTAACGGGATCACATCATTAGGTGAATGATCTGATTGACATGACCCATTCCATTAAATTAGCACCCGATCGTTTAGTATGTTGCTATTGCTTTCTTCATGACTTATACATGTTCCTATGACTATGAGATTATGCAACTCCCGTTTGTCGGAGGAACACTTTGTGTGCTACCAAACGTCACAACGTAACTGGGTGATTATAAAGGTGCTCTACAGGTGTCTCCAAAGGTACATGTTGGGTTGGCGTATTTCGAGATTAGGATTTGTCACTCCGATTGTCGGAGATGTATCTCTGGGCTCTCTTGGTAATGCACATCACATAAAGCCTTGCAAGCATTGCAACTAATGAGTTAGTTGTGAGATGATGTATTACGGAACGAGTAAAGAGACTTGCCGGTAACGAGATTGAACTAGGTATTGGATACCGACGATCGAATCTCGGGCAAGTAACATACCGATGACAAAGGAAACAACGTATGTTGTTATGCGGTCTGACCGATAAAAGATCTTCGTAGAATATGTAGGAGCCAATATGAGCATCCAGGTTCCGCTATTGGTTATTGACCGGAGACGTGTCTCGGTCATGTCTACATTGTTCTCGAACCCGTAGGGTCCACACGCTTAAGGTTTCGATGACAGTTATATTATGAGTTTATGAGTTTTGATGTACCGAAGGAGTTCAGAGTCCCGGATGAGATCGGGGACATGACGAGGAGTCTCGAAATGGTCGAGACGTAAAGATCGATATATTGGACGACTATATTCGGGCATCGGAAAGGTTCCGAGTGATTCGGGTATTTTTCGGAGTACCGGAGAGTTACGGGAATTCGCCGGGGAGTATATGGGCCTTATTGGGCCATACGGGAATAGAGGAGAGAGGCCAAAAGGAAGGAGGCCTGCGCCCCCCCTCTGGTCCGAATTGGACAAGGGGCGCAGCCCCCTTTTCCTTTTTCCTCTCCCCCTCTTTCCCCTTCTCCTACTCCAACAAGGAAGGAAGGAGTCCTACTCCCAGTGGGAGTAGGACTCCCCTTAGCGCGCCCCCTTCTAGGCCGGCCGCCCCCTCTCCCTTGCTCCTTTATATACGGGGGCAAGGGGGCACCTCTAGACACACAAGTTGATCTTCGTGATCGTTCCTTAGCCGTGTGCGGTGCCCCCCTCCACCATATTCCACCTCGGTCATATTGTAGCGGTGCTTAGGCAAAGCCCTGCGACGGTAGAACATCAAAATCGTCACCACGCCATCGTGCTGACGGAACTCCTCCCCGACGCTTTGCTGGATCGGAGCCCGGGGATCGTCATCGAGCTGAACGTGTGCCAAGAACTCGGAGGTGTCGAAGTAACGGTGCTTGGATCGGTCGGATCGTGAAGACGTACGACTACATCAACCGCGTTGTCACAACGCTTCCGCTGTCGGTCTACAAGGGTACGTAGATCACACTCTCCCCTCTTGTTGCTATGCATCACCATGATCTTGCGTGTGCGTAGGATTTTTTTTGAAATTACTACGTTCCCCAACAGTTTAAAGCCAACATGGGCATCACATGCCCCTGCACGAACCCAGGGTGGTGTTTCCCTAACCAAAATGCACAGTTTAAACATCAACAAACGACGGTTTAACAGCTAACATGTCGAGACAACTAGACAGGCAATAGGACCACGTAGAACTTTGGAAGGCGGTATCATATGGGCCTCGACAGACGAACTTGTGGCATATGTACATGGTGATGGTAGACTTCCGCGTCGTAGACCTGCACTTTGAACCCCCAGGTTCGAGAGCTTGAAGCTGAGGAGGTCGTCGAGGAGGATCTTATGCTTGTGGCAAAGTAATCCCACCCCATGCCTAGCATGATCTGGCCCCGAAACCACTCCACACGCACCTAGTAGTTGCACGTCTTGTTCGCCGACAACTTCACCACACGAAGGATAGGGATGTAGATCCATTTCTTGATCATCGACTGGAAAAGGCTTGGGGATGACCAACATGGCCATGTCCTCGTGGTGTCGGTGATCGACATATAAAACCGATGAGCCTGAATGGATGCATGCTCATGGCCTAGCCTTGGATGATACCTCAATGTCGACCTGGGCTTGGACATCTCCAGTATCCTCCCCGTCACCTTCTTCCTCATGTAACACTTGTTGTGCGGGATCCAGTCCTCACCGATCTCCACACCTTGAACCACGACGGGAGCGCGTCCAACTCGCCCCCAATCAGTCTTCATGATCTTGTCAGATCGGAAAGACATCCGTTAGTAATGTGCTTGGTCGTATCAAAGGCATTCTGCACTTATCAGTGGACTGATCGAACCTTATGGCTAATGTAAGTGGCCTTGATCAGTGCATCAGATGAAGGTTGTTGTCCAATGACAATGGCCTTGATCAATGCAATGATCAAGGCCATAACGTAATGGCAACAGCATGATCAGTGCACTGATCAAGCCTTACGACCAATGGCATTGTCCATGATCAGTGCACAATGTCTTAACAACAAGCACAAATCATAGACCGTCAACTGTGCCAGTGGCAGAGCTATTTAGGCTCCTGGGCCAACATTGAACCAACTTGTGAAGAAAAAAAATATTGCGAGGGGTAGTCGGATAGATGAGTACTTTTTTTTAGCTTTTGGTCCCCCTGAACCAATTATATTTTACATTTCACCCCCCAGGAGATGTTGTCTAGCTCCACCACTGAATTGTGCTACCTATTACGCCTTTTTTAATTGTGCTACCTACTACGGGTCTCTTTGATTCAAAGGATCTTCATAGGATTTTTGAAGGATTAGAATACTTAGGAATTTTTTCTACGTTGGTCGTTTGATTCGTAGGATTAAGGCCTCCTTTGGTTTAGAGGAATCTTGTAGGAATTTCATAGGATAGGATTTCTATAGGAAAAATTTCTTTAGAGCCCTTTGGTTTGTAGGATTGGAATCCTATTCCTGTGGAGGAATTCGTCCTATCCTTCACATTTCATAGGAAAATAAACATTATCCTAGACTCAATGGAAAAAAAATCCTATGATGTAAATCAAAGAGCATCTCCTTTCCTATTCCTACTCATAGGATTTGAAATACATGTCATCTCATTTCCTATGACTTTCCTATTCCTATAATTTTCCTACCCTATGAACCAAAAGAGGCCTAAATCTTGTAGGATTTTTTCCTAAGGATTTATCTGTACTACATTTTACAGGAATTCTAATATCCACTCCAACCTCTTGGAAGAAATCCTTTGCTTTTTCCATGACACAATCAAACAAACTCAAATCCTATATGAATCCAATGGACATGCCATTTCAATCATACATTTTCGTATTCTCGTGTTTTTGCAATCCTACGAATCAAAGAGGCCCTACGCTTTTGCTCAATTGGAATGACATGATAAGTGCATTGATCAAGTCATATG
Source organism: Triticum urartu (assembly GCF_056163025.1). Lineage (NCBI taxonomy): Eukaryota > Viridiplantae > Streptophyta > Magnoliopsida > Poales > Poaceae > Triticum > Triticum urartu. Next base: position 556,786,517 of record NC_141876.1, read on the forward strand.
GCAAATGTCGGTGGCCTTGATCATTGATGCGGGCTGTTGTCCAATGACAATGGCCTTGGTAAATGCAATGATCAAGCCCATAACACAATGGCAGTGGCATGATTAGTGCACTGTTCAAGCCTTCCGGCCAATGACATTAGTCATGATCAATGCAAAAATCTCCAAATTTGTAGATGTATCGGTCGCCGCCATCCACAAACCCTAGGCTTTGGTCAGGAGTGGGGGTAGAAAACCCCTGAATGGGGGTGAAAATGGCGACATCGGGCTCACCCGATGCGCCTCCCGCCGCCGCCGAAGAACTAGTACCTGCCCCCATCACCTCCGAAGAACCGTCATCGGCCAGTGTGCCAATGGTCGAGGACCGCGTCCGTCGTGCGCAGAACGGCGACAACGACCAGATTGCGGCCAAAATGTCGGCGTCCGACCTGGTCATGCCGTCGAGCCACCAGTTGCGGGCCGACGTAGAGCGAGGGAGGTGAGGTGGAAGGGAGGGAGGGAGTGAGCTCGAGGGTCAGCCATGGGAAACCGAGAGTGCGGGTGATGAAAGGGAGGGAAGAGTGTGGTGTGAATTCAACGGTGGCCGGTGAGGGGAGTGAACGATGATAGTTATGAAGCGTCCCGTCGCTCTCCTGCGTTTACCCATGCGTGCATGCGAGTGGCATACGTGGCTGGTCCGGGCCTGGCTTAGGGAAAACGGCCGATTTGGCCCTTCCCACTCAACCTAGCCCGGGACTATTTTGAGGTTGGTGCGGCGCAAGATTTTTATACAACCCAGCCATCCAAACGGTTCGATTTTGTATCCAGCGGGTCGGGACGAGTAACCAAACGCATCCATAGTCATTATCGGGCCCCGAGCAAACGCGTGCCCGCTGAGAAAACGAGACGCGAGCTCGGGCAGGTGCTTGCGGAGTGCGATGATGAGACGCACGAACGCACTGCCGCGCCCTCGTCGGCGCCAGATCTGGTCGGCGCGGGAGGATCAGGAGGGTCAAGTAGCGCGGGAGGATCCGGTTGCAGCTGAGTTTGACAAGCATCTGCTGTGCTCCACCATAACCACGCAGGTGCTTGTGCCACGCCACTCAATTGGTTGGAGACGACGCACATCATGCACCTAGAGCAACAACGGCCACAGCAAGTGAGGAAGCCAGCCACAGCCAGGCAGCTCGGCGTGCGTGCGGCAATGAGCGGCGAGGACAACAACAGGGGGATTTGGAATCGCATAGCTCGCGGCGGAGGGCACGGCACCTGCTGGTGTTCCGCGTCATGAAACGACGTACTCCTACCCGGAGCAGTATGGTTTGTTTCTCCATCGGCGATACGATTGCGTCGGTGGGGGGCAACGTCAACGGCAGCAGTAGCGGAATTATGATTGGATCTCTTGTTTGCGCTTCAAGGGACGGACATGGCACGGCGCGGGATGAGGACGAGATAGGTAGCTTCCATCGGCCGCCACTTGTGTTAATAATGCGAGCTGGCCGCCGCGTACGGATCTGGATCTTGCCGGCGGTCTCGTGCGATTTGATGTACAGTAATTAATATTAATCGGGCGAGCAATGCTAATGGTAGGAGGCTAGGAGCTAATATAGAATGGCGGTTTCTCACATGCTTAGCGTACGGATCGGGTCCTCGCATGGCGTCGATTTGGGCATTCAAGGCCTGCAGATCGTGTTGAATTCTGTGGGCAGCAGCACGGGTCAGGAGCTAGCGGCTGGTCGGGACCGGCAGCACGCCAGTTCGGGGGGGACGATGCACGCGCGCCATGCGCAGTTCATGTGCTAAATTTTGATTGCTTAATTATTACTTCTTCCGTCTCATAAACGATCTATTCGCAAAATAAAGAAATAAAATAAATGATATTATATTATGGGACGGAGGTTCTTGTTTCATTTTACAAAGCCATGCATAGTGCGACCAATGATTTCTCGGGAAAAAGGACACAAAACAAATAACTTATTTTTCTTTGTGAATACATAAAGATTAAGTATCATTCCATTGATAAAAGAATAAAAATTAATACAAGGGACAATGGTTAAATCGAACTCACCACAATATTAGCTCCGTGCTCATTCGCAATGGCAAAAGCACGTCTTTTTTTTTACAAGAAACATGGTTAATTCGGACCACCCTAGCCTTCATCTTTCCTAATCCGTACTGCAACAATCTTAAGCCAACCCCTTTACTGTCCATCTAAACTGGAGCACACTCATTAAATTTTCAACAAATTCCATTAAACAAAAATAATCTGACCTAAATCTAAAGTGGCACACGTCCTCCGAGTCCCTGTTGTTTCGTCTGTGCCCATGTCGGGCGGCCAGCTGAGCCCCTCGGAGTGAGGTGCGGTCGCCGGCGAGGAAGAGTAGGCCATGGGACACGGACCGGCTCACATGACTCATGGCCTCACCGCCTCCCATGCCCTACTGCTCCTCATCGGAGTACGTGACCTATTCGTCGCCGGTGGACGTGAGATGGATGGTGGATGTGGATGGGGCGGCACGCTCGTCGTTCCACCGACGCTAACGAAGTGTCGTTGGCAGCGTGAAGGACGTGCAGCTGCCAGCGTTCTCATCCACGATTGCCTAAGCCGCCAACGTCGCCTTCGTGTTCGACTACGACGCGATCATGTTGTGAGCGGCTTTCTCGGTGCCATGCACCGAGGATGGCTTCTCCAAGGGGAGCCTGACAAGATGAAGACAAGAAGGGGTCCAGGACGACCCATAAGAGTCTCTGGGACAATGGTGGACTCCAAACCAAGGAGGACGGCATGACAGATCACATCTCCCTCCTCTAGCTCCCACCGTGTATATAAGGGGAAGCTAGGGGCTCTTAGATCTATTCTCTAGTAGAAGAACTCTCGGTAGCCATAGACAGAAATATTTCAACCTGTATTTGGAAAAAACTCTTCAAATGAGTATATGAAAAAAATGGTAATCATGTATTTAAAATGTTAAACATATATAAAAAATGTCTTAGATGTATATGAAAATTTTACAATATGCATGGAAAAAAGTAAGTATCAAAACATGTATTTCAAAAAAATGTAATCATGTATATGAAAAATATTAAACATGTATTAAAAATGTTCATAATGAATACAAAAAATGTAAAATATGTATAAAAAGTTATATATATTCTGAAAAAAAGAAGAAAAATAGTGAAAACCGAAGAAAAAAAGAAATGAAAAGCGAAAAATACCAGAGGAAAGCCGTAGTACAAACAGTGGACAAATGAAAAAAAGGGTAAACACTCATGTTCAGGTTCAGCGTAATAATATATTTGGAAAAATTGCATTTGACAAATATGAAACATGTATAAAAAAATGTTTCTGATGTATGCAAAAAAACGTACAATGTGTATGAAAAAATGTAGACATGTGTTGAAAAAGAAAGAAAGAAAAAACCCAAAGAAAACCGATGCAACTAGTGAAAATCGATAAGAAAATACAAATAGAGAAAAAAAATCGAGTCAGAGATGCTACAGTACTAGGCCGGCCCACTCCCTCGTGCGCAGAGACGAGACCGAGTTACGTCTCGGTACGGGCAATATATAGCCTTGGCGTATGGCATTGCCCTTGGATGTGGGCAAATCCTAAACGGCGCTCGCTGCGTCCGTTACAGTACTATGTGCAATCGGGCGCACACCCCCCTGCTGCGCTGGGCCGGCCCATTGTCATTTGTTTTTTCTTCTGTTTGCCCTTGGATGTGGGCAAATCCTAAACGGCGCTCGCTGCGCCCGTTACAGTACTATGTACAATCGGGCGCATACCCCCCTGCTGCGCTGGGCCGGCCCGTTGTCATTTGTTTTTTCTTCTGTTTCAAACTGAAGCAACGCAAAAAGGGAGTGCTTGAGGTGGGGTTTGAGTCCAGGTTCTCCACGTTCAAAGAGCAGCGCCCCAACCACTACGACAAGCAAACCGATGTGTCAAAATGCTTTCTTTGTTTTATTTATTCTTTGTATATATAAACGTCGCGGAATCCTGGTTTCTTTTCTTGGAACGGTTTTTTACTTTACTTTTCTCATTTTATGTTTCTTTTTTCCTTTACTAAATGCGTGAACTATTTACAATTAGTGATTATTTTTTAAAATTCCTCATTTTGTTTGGAATGGTTTTGTTCGGTGTTTTTTTTCTTTTGTTCACCTGAATGTACTATTTTTCAAAATTGATGAACTTTTTTTGAATTGGATGAACTTTTTCCAAATTTGATGAACTTTTTTCCAAATTTGATGAAATTTTTTCAAATTCGATGAACTTTTTTCCAATATTGATGAACTTTTTTTTTTCAAATTTGATGAACCCTTTTCCAAAATGATGATTTTTTTTCCAAAATCGATGAATGTTTTTCAAATTTGTGAACTATTTTTCAAAATTGATTTTGTGAATTTTTTTAAGTCGATGAACTTTTTTGAAAATCGATAAACTCTTTTTGAGGATCGATGAACTTTTCTAAAAATCAATGAACTTCTTCAGATTTTGTGAAGTTTTTGTAAATGGATGAAATTTATTCTAATTCGTGATTCTTTCTAAAATATGTGAACTTTCAAAAAAAATGCGAGTTTTGTCAGAAGAAATCACGTTTTTTCAAAATGTTTGCAATTAATTCAAATTTCTACCTGGCTACAGTGTTTTGTTCTTATACATCGTCGCGCTGCAGTATTTCTGAAATGTGTATTTGCTCGAGTGGTTAGCCAACCAGTAAGTTGAGTCAAGGGTTGCGAGTTGGATTCCTCGGAACGCCATAATTTCTGAGTACTTTTTTTCGCGCTACTACTACATCAAACTGCTGCATGTTCGTGGGCCTGGCCCATAATAGGAGTCGCGTGGGCGTGTTCATGGGCCTGGCCCATAATAGGAGTCGCGTGGGCGTGTTCATGGGCCTGGCTCATAATAGGAGTCGGGTGGGCGCCAGAAACTTCAACTGGCGCCTTTAGCGCCGGTTAGGAGCTCCCATGGATGTGTCCGTGTAGTTTTTCATCACACACTAGATAAGTTGGCATGTGGGCCCATGGTATCTGAAGAGTCTTTGTTCTATACTTACATATTCCGTCCAATCCAAAGCATAAGATCCATATAAATATAGATGTGGTTAATGTTTTAAAATTTTGAGTGCAAACACATGCATGTTTATATAGCCTTCGTGAACAAGCGTATATAAGACTTTATCTCTGTATAAACTATTTGTATGTCATACATCATTTTACTAATAAATTTACACTCATATTAAGTGAAAACCGTAGCCAAAATTGTGAATTATTTCTGAAAATACGAGAAGTCGAATGCACCTTATAAATTAAAGATATTTTATACAAAAGCCATTGGAATGTTAAAGACCACATTTTCTACTTCCAAATATGCATATTGTACTCTATATACTCGGTACAAAGTATGTGTCACAATTACATAAGATTTGTTCATACGCATGGATAATACATCTATTTATTTCGGCCACTTATGTTTTGATACCATTACCATGTGCCTTTTGAAAATGTTATACATCTGGAGGGGATAATGAGCAACATGATGCAATAATAGCTCAACCTTCCTACTAATGGTGATCCCAAACACCTCTGTTATGTCTATTTCCTTAGGCTCAATACCCCGTGAAGGTCCCAATCAAAATGGTAAATAAGACTAGCTCGAGCAATTTCCATAATTGCATACACAAATACTATACCTGGGCAAATCCTCCGCCCTATCCCAAAAGGAGTAAACTCAAAGTGGACACCATCCTCGTCCTTAAATCTCTCTTTTATGAACTTATCTGGCTCATTTGAGTACTTCCGATCCCTAGATATTGCCCATATTTTTTTTATCACGATTATGCCATGACGCACGTCATATCCTTGAAATATTGCAATCTTGTAAACATATTCTAGGCATTAACAGACTATAGGTTGCAACCGTAAGGTTTCCTTGATAACCTCTCTTAGGTAGACCAGGCCATTTAGGCAAACCTCGTGTGCTCTAGCTTGTCCTACAAGAATGTGAAAGGTCTTTGATTGGGCTTTCTCCATCACCCTCAATTCCTAGATACAATTTCAATTCTTTATTGGCTTTAAGAACATAAAATGTTGCTCGTTAATTATGTATGTGCTTTGAGTAGTGCATGTTACAAAATTTCTACCAACTTATATTCTAAAAAATCTTGTATTTATGCTATGCGTTGATGTGGCATTTGGTGGAAATATACACTAGTAATGTTGAATTGTTGATGTCGGGGTGAATAGACTTTTGAAATCTCGCAACGACATCTAATAAAAATACCATTATTTGATAAATGAATCGTAAATGCAAATTTAGTAACAAAAGTGTGTAGAGTTCTTAACACAAATGCATCCACGCGTGTACTATGATTTTACTTTAGAAATGCAATCTTATCATTATTAACAAATGCATATTCAATAATATAAAAAGTAATCAGTAAGAGTAATAAGATTGGGAAAATAATCAATCATAACTATTGTCATGTGAATATTTATTTATTTTATATTTAAAAAGTAATTGTATGATGTGGGGGAGAACCTACATATATGTGTCATTTGGAAAAATAAAATAGATGACTAAGATCTGAAAGATGATGTGGAACCCCGCATGTGTAATAAAAGAGTTGTCTAATGTCTTGTAATGATGTTTATCTTTATACATATATGTACTAGTATAGATACTAATATATGATGATACTTAATATTCAACTCATGGCTATACCTTCTATGAAACAATGCACCATCGATGAATTGGTTGACTTCTCTAAGATTGTGGGCGGGCATATCTTATGAGTGAATACTCTCTTGGTGGTAAACAATAGTGAAGCTTGAAAAGTCCAACTGAGGGTCGAGGTGGGGGCATGCTTGTTTTTCTAGTCTAAGCTCTCTCAGAAAAAATCTTTCTGGGAAGGGGGGCATTGCCCCCCCTCACACCGACACATACTAAGAGCTATAAGTGGCGGTGAACACCATTTTGACGTGAGTCATGCTCAGAATAGGCGCACACGGTTATTCTATGGTCACCATCCATTGACCTGCTTGATCTTTCTCGGTGCCACCACCTTGTTCTTACCGATCATATCATATGTTGTCTCCACTATTCGTAACTAGTATATCATGATTGTTCTATCCAACTAGAAGATATTAACATGGATCTGCCTATGGGCAGCATGTCTTCCTTGTGTTAGTGTGGACCGGCCTTGTTCAAATTGTCAGTCAATACCAGCACAATAGTTCTCATTGATCAAAGGGAGCATCGAGGCATTGCTCCCCATGTGGTGCAGGTTCTTCAAGTAGTATAGACTTCCTACCTTCCTATCTACACTGTATGAGGTGGAGTCCCGGAGGGATTCTACATGCCCGAGTTCCGGAGCAATCTTCCAACCGAAAGCATATTGATCCTACTTTGTTTGTTCTTTTCTTTGCCAAAATTTTTTCAACTATTATGAGTTTTATGAGGCTAAGCGACCATTTGCACTTGGAAGCAACCGTTTATTGTCAGGTATATGAAGAAACTATAGGATACAGTATAAGCCAACAATAAGTGGATGAGAATATATCAACTCCACTTATAGTTACATGGGATTACATTGCACATCAGAAGAACCATCCTCGTGGTTACTACATTAAATAAATAATATTCACCCAGGTGATATAATACAAATGATCAATGATGGCCTAGTGAAATGTTCAAAAAAGTGACCATGGATAATGTTTGGCAGGTGTATGACATGATTCTTCACTTGATACCACAAGATCATCCACTCAAAGACTTGTGTTTCTCGTTTGCACTATTCAAGTTGTCGTGGTGCCGATTAGCAAGATACCAAATTGCTAGCGTTGATTTCATGTAAGCCCGCAGTGGCGGAACTATGCACATATTAGGGGTGGGGGCATTGCCCCCTGGATTAGGCGGAATCAATGAAGAAGTTTTTTAGACGGCCTTAGATTGAAGTAAAAAGTCTCACCTCCACACCCAAAACAACCATATTTTCCCTTTTGCCCCCTTGCCATTCCCGGCTAGCACCGTCTATGGAGGTTTGTAACTTATTTTCCCATGTGTTGCTCAATGATACTAGAGATACTAAAAGAGTATTTGGGATGATTGCAAATGCGCTTTCCTTTCTTCATGTTTTTTACTATTCCTCGTGACCAATCTCCTATTTAGAGTGTTGGACACGCGTCCTCAATATTTTGGTCTCACTCTTAAGCATCACTCGCTGCTTTGTTCTTGTGACTTACCAAACCTTATTGGTTGTCGCTAAGAGCAGCATATGGCAGCTACGGTGTCAGGTTAGAGCATCTCCAGCCATTGGCCTTCCAGGAGGCGCTAAAAATCACCGCCTAGGGGCGTATCGGCGCTAACCGCGTGCTGGGGGCATGATGCCCCCTAGTCGCCGCGCCCACATTTTTTAAAACAAAATCCGGCACAAACAAGGCGCAAATTCAACCAAACTTCGGCGATTTCATAACATATTTAAAATATTTTACAAAAGAAGAAAGAACACTACTAGACCCGCCGTCGTCCTCGCCGTTCCTCGCCGCCCGCCGCCCTTGAAGCTCTACATGCCGAGGAGCCTATAGAACTTCGTGTAGTCACCGCCGCCGCCGCCGTCGCCTCCTCCGCGGCCGTCGTCCCTGCTGCTCCCCTGCCCAGGGCCGTGGACGCGCGGCGGGTTGGATGGACCGGGGGCGTCCTCGTCCTCGTCGCTGTCGAGGACCACCACGCCGTTCTTGTCCTCACGCCCACGCTAGCGGGCGGCTATCTCCTCCAGGGCTCGGCGCTGCCGGACCATATCGTCGCAGAGGTAGTCGCCCCGTGCCCACTTTAGGGCCTCCTCGTCGGAGAAGCCACGCCGGACTATGACCTCGTACTCCGCGGGAAGGCCGGGCTCCACCTTCGGCCTGACGAGCCGGGCAGAGGTGGGGGAGGGCTCGGCGATGCGGACGCCGGAGCTGCAGGTGCGCTGGCTGACCGGCGCGTCCTGGGTGCCGTCTCCATGCGTCTCGGCGTCCACGAGCTCCCACGCCGGCGGGATAAGGAGGGGGGAGCGGGGTACTCCAGGATGGGCGTGTTGCCGCCTTCGATGTAATCGAGGACGACCTCCAGCGTGCGTCCAGGCTTGCCCCACCATCGGCGGCAGTGTCGAAGTTGAGCCTTCCGGAGGGCAAGACGCCATTGGTGGCCTCGAGCTGCTTGGCGTGGCGGCGACGGAAGTACTGCTCCCATAGCGGGCTGTCGGAGACATACCTCGGCCCTTCCCTCGTCGCCTGCGGCAGAGAGGCATGGATACGGGCGATCTCCGCACGACGCGCCGCCCCGGTGGGCGTCGGTGGCACCGAGACCCCGCTGGCGCTGATCCTTCATGCCCCGGGCACCCGCATGTCCGCGGAATCGGGAACTCGGCCTCATAGAGAAGCTGAGCTTCGTCCTCGTGAAGGTGGCGGCGGCTAAAGCCGCCGCCGCGCCGTCGCCTAGAAAGCGCTTGACCATTGGGTGAACTGAAAACGGCGAGAAGAGAGTGAGGAGCGGGGACTTCGAGGAACAGGGGCGTCGGCGATGGAGAGCTTGTGTGTCACCGGTGCGGGAGGGGTTGGCTTATATAGGCGGCGCTCGCGTGGCCGCCGTGTGTATGCGTGGCGGGCGAGGGACGCGCGTCGTCCCGTCTGAAAGAACATGCGGTTCCCCCATGTTTGGTTTTGGTAATTGATGACAATCTCTATGGACTAATGGTTACCTTGATTTATATTTGAAGGTTTTGTCCATAGGCTTTTCTTGGAGTACATTTGTTGGTTTCAAGGAGAGTTTGTGATGACCAAGGTGCTATTCAAGGAATTACCTAAAGATTGGTCTTGTGAGAGGTTGATCAAGACTAAGTAAAAGAGTGAATCAATTTGATCAACACACAAAGCGTAGAAGATGTACCGAGAGGGATCAAGCGATCCCATGGTATGGTAAGCATTGTCAACTACGCTTTGTGTACTAACCCATGATCTTCATGAGAGTTCTTTGTGGGGTTAGGTTGCGGTGTGCAAATTCAAGTGAAGCATTACGAAGAGATCAAATGCTTGAAGCTTGCAGTCCATTGTGGGGACAATGAACTTGTGAAGATGTGCGGAAGAGTGGCTCACCCATAGTGGAGTATGGGGGAGCAATCAACTAGTCTTCATCGAGCCAACGCAATCAAGAAAGGTAGTCCAACTTGAGGGAGTCAAGATCGTCATCATCTAGCTCAAGTGGACCATGTGCAAGGCAAAGGTTTGCCCTTGATAGGTTTTCTATTTTACCGGTCTCATGATGGTAGTTGGGAGACCGGGTTATAGGATCGATTGTCGTACTATCAAGGGGGGCTTTCGATGAGTAACTTGATCGTATCATTCATAGAGAGCTCAAACCATTGCATCCTTGCATCATCTTTCTTGGTTCTTTTTGGTTCTCTTTGTGAGTCTTAGAGCTTATGGTCATCTTGATGACAAGCTTGAGTTCATCGAAAACGGAGTTCGCATGCATCTTCTATGATGTTTTCGGTGTTGGAGGTTTTACCGGTCTTATTCGAGGAAGGGTTCTCACCATTTTATTATGGGACTTTTCTAATTTTTTTTATTGTTATTTCTCTCAAGATTATGTTAGCCCATGTCATTAACTTTTCAACAAACTTGGTTTCATTGAATTCGGAGTCCGTTTGCAGAAGTTGTGGCTGTTTTGATAAAGGCTGCAGCGGTACTACCGTGGCTAGAGCGGATGTAATTTTTTATTACCACTCCAGAGCGGTAGCGGTAGTACCGCTCCAGAGCAGTACTACCGTGGCTCCTAAGCGGTAGTACCGCTCCGGACCAAAATCTCGTGTTTTGCTCAGCGGAGGTAGGCACGGAAGTATTTTTTTGTACCGCTCGCAAGAAGTAGTACCGCTACCATTTGCGGTAGTACCGTGAGGTCGAGTGGTAGTACCGTGAGGAAGAGCGGTAGTACTGCTCCGGCGGTTCTACTGGCCTTTTGCCTCCTCGCTGTTCTTTTTCGAAGGGGTACTAGCGGTAGTACCGCTCCTTGGAGCGGTAGTACCGCTCTGTGCGGGCTGTGAGCATAACGGTTGGATTTTTCCCCACCTATAAAAGGGGGTCTTCTTCCCCAATGAACCTTAATCCTTTGAGCTCATGTTATTCCCCATTGTTGACCTTCTCCGAGCTTGCTAACTCTCAATCCCTCCATGGATTCTTGCTAGTTTTTGAGGGAAAAGAGAGAGGAGATCTAGATCCACATTTCCACCAATCACTTTCTCCTCTATGTGAGGGGAACCCCTTGGATCTAGATCTTGGAGTTCTTGGTGTTCTCCTTCTTATTCTTCCTCTCACTTTCCTCCCTAGCATTAGTTGCTTTGGTGGGATTTGGGAGAGAAGGACTTGGGCACTCCGTGTGCCCTTGCCATTGCATTTGGTGCATCGATTTGAGTTCTCCACGGTGATACGTGGAAATTACAAGTTGAGAAGCTTATTACTCTTGGGTGCTTGGTACCCTTGAGATTGTTCCTCTTGGGTGCTTGGGCGCCCTAGACGGTTGGTGGTGTTCGGTGCTCAATAATTGTGGTGCAAAGCTCGGGGCAAGCGTCGGGGTCTCCAATTATACACTACAAAAAAATACACTTCCATGATGATATGTGTTTGTCACAGTAGGTCGCTTTTTTGTCATGGATGTACATCCATGACAAATTTATGACAGAATCAAGATAGTCATACCTGTGCTGTCGTAGAAGTGTTCCATGACATTACCAAAATTATCATCACAAAAATGTCCACTTCCATGACGATAAATCACGCGTCACAGAAGTGCTTTCGTTAAGGGTGACCGACATGTGGCATCCACCGTAACAGAACGCCGTTAAGCTATCGAGTCGGGTTTTGTATCCGATAACCTGTTAACAGCACCGACCAATGGGAAATTTCCACATGTAAAATTCTTATTGGTCGGACAAAACACGTGTCAGCTCGTCAGTGGGTCAGATAGGCGCCTATGATACGTCGACACGTGGCATGACCCAACAGAGGCCCATTCCTGTGAAAAGGCCGGTCCGTTTGACTTGGTCAAGAGGTGGTGGGCCGGCCCATGGAAAGCCTGTTAACGGCCTGTTCGCATATAGCCCATTTACAGCCCGCTAACCCAAGGCCCGTTACGCCCTATCCAAATTAGGCCCAGTAGCGTCATCTGGGCCATCCAATATGATTCCAGCCTGTTTTCACTTCTGGCCCATGTATGGCCCATGACGTCTTTCGGCCCATATGAGGCCTTATGTAACTCTTGGCCTATTAACGGCCCATGGTGAAACTGGCCCGTAATGAACAGTGTATCACTTTACACCCATTAATGGCCCGTGGTGAAACTGGCCCGTAATGAACAGTGTATCACTTTATACCTATTAACGGCCCGTTATTCCGTTGGGCCGTTTCCAGCCCATGTTATCTTTCGGCCTTCTCAGAGCCCATTTATTCTTGGGCTCATTTCCAGCATTCGTTTACTTACGGCCCGTTACTGTCATTTTCTGCTTGTTGGCCAAATTCAGCCCGTGGTTACAGTCGGCCCGTTTGTGGTCCGTTAATACGTTGGGCCGTTTCATAGCGTCATCAAATACGGCCTATTAACGATGGCCCGTTACGGTCGGCCCATGAACGGACGATTTCAACTCTAGCCCGTTTACGGCCATAATGCGGCCTGTTATTGGCCCATGTTTGGCCAATTGATCATACGACCTGTATAAGGCCCATTGTTTCTACGGCCCGTAGAAGGCCTACTGTTTCTACGGCCCATAGAAGGCCTACTGTTTCTACGGCCCGTAGAAGGCCCACTGTTTCTACGACCCGTAGAAGGCCCAGTGTCACTACAGTAAATATTAGCCAATGGTTATTGTGGCCTAGTTTTAAAAAATAGGTTATTGCAGCCACTAGTTAACCGCGGAAAAAGAACTGCAATGACTACAAGCAAACAAATAAACAAGACAACAAGGAAATAAATAAGCAAGCAACTAACGCTAGGCTATCACGGCTATTACACATATTACATCCACTGGGCATCAAAGTTCGCCACCAGTGCAAATATAGGGAACAAAGCAGCATATCATATACACTGGCTGTCAAAATTGGCCACCAGTGTAAATAAATGCAGCAGCAAAACAAGAGCATAACTGAAACAACTTTAGAAGAGCTCAAGAAACGTTATCCTGGGTATCCACCATGCTGGCAATAAGCTTAGCAAGTTGATTAGCTTTGTCCTGTTTGGCGCTAAAATCCTCCAACGCTTGCTGTTGCACCAGAAAGTATGCATCTAAATGCTCTAGGGACTTCTGCAGTTCTTCCGCTTCTTGTCGCAGCACAGCTGATCGATGTCTTTCAGCTTGTAGTAATATTGTACTTGTACGTACCAAATCAATTCGCACTTAGGAACGTGCTTGTCCAAAATGTAGGGTGTGTTACAAAAGTACCCCCCACCGATTTGAACTAGCGTCCCTTTTGGGTCAGGGTTAGAAGGGGGATTTCGCGTGTCGGGATTTGGCAGCTGGAGGGAGTTTTCACGCGCGTTGTAATTTCGGGGTAGCAAGGCGCGGGTTGTGAAGGCGCCAGTTTTGGGAGCACGATATTTGAATTTTTGGGATATAACAAGACGCGGGTTGAATTTTAGGGATAAGCCTAACATGTAGTACTATTGTACTTGTACGTACCAAATCAATTCGCACTTCCCTCAACCAAAAAGAAAACGAAAAAATAAAACTATTCACACCACACAAAGAGAGAGTCTTGCCCCGTTTTACTATACAAATGCTATTCAAAGCTACTCCCTCCTTTCATCTATATAGGGCCTAATGCGTTTTTCGATGCTAACTTTGACCAAATATTAGAGCAATGATATATGACATGCAACTTACACAAAGCACACCGTTAAATTTGTCTGTGAAAGGTTCTTCCAATGATATAATTTTCACATTGCGCATGTCATGTACTATTAATCTCGTCAATAGTCAAAGGCGATCTTAAAAATCTCATTACGCCCTATATAGACGGAAGGAGGGAGTATGAATCCATGTTATGTCCGATTAAATTTTTTCGCTTGCTGTATAATGCATGTAACCTACTCATACCAACATTTTAGTGCATTCCAAATGTCTATACTACCGCTGCAATTCGAACTAAATTTGAATTTGTTTCTCTAATTCAATAAGAATCTATAATCATGATTGTTGCCAACTTCAACCATCATAGTTTCCTTGCTATCGCCAGATATAAATCAGACGACCTATAATGCAGGATGGCAGGCACACCATCATCAACAACTCCGTTTTTTTATAAGAGTAGCGATAAAATATATTAAATATAGTATACCATGTTCATAACCACACCATGTGTATCACCATTATATATATTCACACATCCGTCGGTTTGAAACACTATGATAAATTCTTCAAATATCCGAATTCGCTTTTTATAATGAAGTATATATGATCTCTATTCGTCTTTTACACCCACACAACCCTCTTATCTTTGTAGCTAGCGCTAACTTTCTCTTGTGCATGCACACGCCGCATCCCTCTCACCCTCCCTCAGCATTCTCTAGCTCCATCGCGCAAATTCGTCTTTTCACTTTAGGTCGTTCACCCACGGTGTGTGTAGGCCCCCAGCTCCTTCTTTACGGCACACATCGATCAATATGCCTCTCTAGCCAGGTGTGCCTAGCACAAACACAAGCTTCCCCTCTTCTCTTGTCACCGTCCATGCCTCGCTCCCACCACTCTTTTCATCGTTCTCGTACTCGCACACTCCTCCCCCTCGATATAGCATGCCTCTCGTACCACCTCCTACATGCATCCCTCTCTCTCTATCCTTCTCCTCGTGCCTCATTTGCTTCTAACACACACATGCATGTATACCGATCGATCTCCCAACATATACCTAGATCGCCTTTAACTACCCCCCATCGATCGACGTACCTCACAAGTTATGTCTCTCCTTTCTCTTACAAAGGGCGATTGATCTTCCTATGTAGTTACGTCTGCTTACCACAGCCACATCGTCCCCCCTCATCATTCGTGCATGCCTCCTGACCGGTCTCTCACACGCACGTGCACAGACAACAAGCAGCCATCTCCTCTCTTATTGATATTGCGGGCGTGCCCTCCGTTTGTCTAGCAAGCCTATCCCACCATTTGTTAGAAGCAACTCCACTACCACCCCCTCCAACACTCTAGCTCTATCTCTCTCCCAACCTTATTCATCTCTTGCACATATGCACGGATGCCGACCGATCTCCCTTAATACATGAGGCAGATCGATCTCCTTAATAGATGAGGTAGGCCTCTCTCCTCCTCCACACATATACCAGCCATTGTACCTATGTAGTTAATTGGGCCTCCCTCTTCCCCCACCACACACTGATAGTCGAGCGCTGCAGGTAGGTATCCATGCCACAGAGACAAACTGCACATGTCCCATCTCACGTTCCAGTAGGCCAGCCACTCTATATCTTTGACGTGGGCACACACAAATTCGATGGCACTCTTTATCGATCGCGCGCGCACACACACACATCATCCCTCTCTTCGATTCTATGGACACCTCAAGCCGATGATACCTCCACTCTCTTCTCGTGGATCGCCCCCTCTATATATATGTTATATACAGGACTCTATTTCACACACATTGCATATGTTAAAATTTTTGATTGACCCCCCCTCCCCACAAAAAAACTCTCAAGAACCCACACGCTATATCTCTCTAGCTTTGTATCTCTCTCACACAACCCCACGTAGGTGGTGTACGTATACAAGAAGAGAATAGGTGCACCGTGCACGTACTCACGCTTCGTGCCCAGCCACACCCGCGTGGGTACACGGTGGAGCTCATTTCTCCGCAGAAGTTGAATTTGTTTTTGAAACATTAAGTGGCCAGAGACTTGAAAACTTATTTGCCCATGAGTGACTTGTCAGGGCGGTGGATTTTAGTTTGTACGATAATGCCGCATCCACCTAAAGTAATGAAAGTTCTTACATAAACTTCCTAGTAATTCCCTCTTCGTAGGTGCAACATTACTCCTAACATTTGTAATATTAGTTTGAAACTTGTAATATTGCCGTGTCCTATTCCTGCATTTTCAAAATCCCGCGAATCAAACAGGTCCTGAGTTGGTGATGATGTTGTGCCTCCCATCTTTCACCAATAGCCATCGGATCTAGATCTGACGCATACAAACCAATCTTCTCCATTTTTGCAAAAAGATGCCTGCACTTGTTCCGTATTTACAAACAACTCCTTGTCTCTCACAATTTAGGAGTAAAAGGCCGTGGAAAAATCTGGTGCGATGGCCGCTGCCGGAGCCGTCCACCCCCAATCTTGGTGTTTCGTGCAATGCACGAGCATCTACGCACGGGAAATTATGTCGAACAGGGCTAGTTGTAAGCAGGCTAGCTCTACAGCCATGATGATAGTGACTGCAGACGGTGAGGCTGACTATGGTATGCCGAACACGTCGCCTATACTCAGGGCCGTATCCGAGAGAATGGAGGCCCGGTGCGAAATAAAAATTGAGGCCCTCGACATAACAAATAGCAATTAGAAAACAAAATTTTCTACACTAAAAATAGACTTTGTTATATATATCATCCTTCTGACATGTTTTAGTACTCATCCTATGATCGCCAGGAACCTCATGAGCACTACTAGTATGTAAACCTTGATTTTTCTGAAGAAACATTTGACTCTTTTACTAAACACTTATCATGAACGTCTTTTTGATGTCGAGTGAGTTTTTCAATATTTTTCCTTTTCTTGTGTTTTCATGTTGCAACTCAAAATTTCTAATTCTAGAACGGGAGGAAATCAGAAAAAAAACTAAGAAGCAAATACCATGCACTAAAAACTAAACATAGAAACAAAGAGGGATGAATTAGCCTTCCGTTAACTTGGGAAGAGAACCATGTGGCGGCACCATGTGTGGCTTTGATAGTCCGCTTGATCTTCTTGATGAATTGGTGATCTAGCACTCTTGCCCTCACAGGTCCAGCGACAAGCAACAAGAGGATTTAAAGTAGTAGATGAGAGATTTGAGAAATTGAGTTAGGAAAAGAAGACACCAGAATAAATAGATGGACGATGATGGAGCTGCCATACTACTAAAACTACAGATTGAAGAAGACACCGAATAAATTGCATCAAAAGACTGTTTTGGGGAGAATGCGAATGAATTAATCTACAGGAGTAGAATCGGGAGCTGCTATAGGACCATGGGAAGACGCACTAAGAGAAAGAGATCAGAGAGAGAAGAGGAGGAGCCGTGCGTGAGATACGGTCTTGAGAGTAATTTGTTGTGGATTCCTACGTACTTAGTGTTTACTGATTAATTGACTAATCATGGCTTTTTTATGGGAGAATTAGCCACGGCTAAACTGGTCATTAGTTAGAAAATTGGGGCCCTGCTAAATTGGGGGCCCTGTTCGGTCGAACACCCTGCACATGGGTGCAGTATGGGCCTGCCTATACTCAGGTGTCATCTCCGACGCAGGGTCTTGTCACTTCACTGTGAGGAGCAGCACGTAATAATTTGACCAACGGGTAGTACAGTGCTAGTACTCCTACTATACTACATTGGTAGTACTACTACTAGTACTAGTAGCACCACCGTCTGGATTTAGGAGTACTACCACGTCCACCGGCACCGAGGAACGTCTCCAGGTAGTATTGCTTGAGGCCGCCAGGGCGAGGGGCCGCTTGGACGACAGCTTCGTCTCCTTGTTCGACGAGTTCCTCCTCGGTTTCCTCGACAAGTTCACCATCGTCAAGAAGCTTGCGGACGACTTTGACGTAAGCCTCTAGCCGACGCGCCCAGGCTCTGCGATGCCCGCCACCCTCAACGGCCACTATGGCAACAACCTCTTCGACGCACTGGTGGCCCTGCGACTGCCCGCCGTCGCGCCGGAGAATGTCCACCTCGAGGTCGCGCTCGCCGTGCAGCGCCTGGCGTAGCAAGACACCATCGACATAATAACCCACGTCTACGCGCAAATCGTCCACAAGGACTACTACATGCAAGAGGAGGATGATAGGACGCTGGCCTTCTTGGAGCACAGGGCAACCTTGGACGGCACTGTTCAGAAGCACGTTGAGCTCGCCGCCAACATTGCTGCTCCTCACACGTCGGTTGGTGACCCGGCGCACTAGGGCGTGAGGATGTCGTTGAATGTTGATGGATCCGTTTTTATCTTTCCGTCAAATCCATGTAGTAGTATATGATACTACAGTAATTATCTTACCGTTCGCATCAACTTCATAATTTTCGTACGTACTCCATGCATGAACGGCGCCAGAACCAAACTTCTCATTACTCTAGGCAAAATCGTTATTTTCTATCTATCGGTCACGCCATGGAGCAGAACCAAATTTTACAAGTTACGAGTTCAAAAGGAAAAGCCTGTCGTGTTCGCGTCGCACCCCCACACGGTTGGTCCGGCACGCCGCTCAAGCGGGAATGTGTGCGGTGTTGCATTTTCACTTACAAGTGGGACCGCAGTTGAGCAAACCGACTATCGGCAAACCCCCACCCCGCCCACCGTGTGATGGCTGAGAAAACAGGAGGGAGAAGAGATGGCTGTAGCACAAAATCCAAGAAAATTGGTGTCGGATGGGACTCGTGTGGGTGGCGTGTGCTGTACTGCTAGACGTGAATGCTACTGAGTTATGGCCCATGCCACCCCACTATATCGAGCTTATATCGAGGTACGTAGAACAAATTTCTTGCAGTCCATGCTCAGCCCTCCTCTATCTCTCTTCTCAGCCAGCCAACGGACGCGCGGAGCCCATCGTCTGTTTGCTCACATGCGGCCCCACATGTCAGTGAAAACGCAAGAGGACCCACTGAACCTGCACATCTTTCACCTCGATGTGCTAGTGATGAAAAACAAATCCAATAAAGATCTTCAGTGGCCGCTTTTGGAGTTACTCAAGAGTAGTAAGATTCTATTTACAGTTTAACCCAAGATGGACATCTCGTGGCTTTAACTACCACTCTGTTTTCTTTCATGACACGACCTGGATGCTGGATGTCCCACGTGTCGGCAAAAGGA
Organism: Triticum urartu; assembly: GCF_056163025.1. Lineage (NCBI taxonomy): Eukaryota > Viridiplantae > Streptophyta > Magnoliopsida > Poales > Poaceae > Triticum > Triticum urartu. Next base: position 556,805,587 of record NC_141876.1, read on the forward strand.
GGAAGAACCCGACCAAATCTTCGGTTCTGCTCTCGGATGAGATTAGTGCACTTGTTGATACTCCTACTAGAATAGAGGCTAGACATGAGACTAGATGCGAGGAAGCAACGTCTACTTCTTTACACTCGAAGAAGAAAGAAGCACGCAAGATCGAGCCTCCGCAGATCAACAATGAATGCATCGAGAAGGCACTAATCCAACTTAGAGGAGTAGTAAAATGTATTCTTGTGGTTCTTGTTTTCTTTGGTCTTGCTTTTCTAGTCAAAATTATCGTTGGAGTTCGTGCAAAACGGAGGTCTGTTTGGGGTCGTGCGTTGGAGTTGGCCTTACAAGTGGGACCGCAGTTAAGGAAACCGACTATCGACAAACCCCCACCTCGCCCGCCGCGTGATGGCTGAAGTTAGAGAAACGACGAGGTAGAAGAGATTGCTCTAGCACGGACTCCAAGAAATAATATGGTGTTAGATGGATGTCGTGGTGGTGGCGTGTGCCGTACTCCTGGACGTGAATGCTTATTCTGGCCCATGCCACCCTACTACTCCTACTAGTATATAGTACTAGTATCGAGGATTCGAGGTGCTGGTTATGTACAACGAACACATTAACATATGGCTACAGTAAAAACACCCGCCCGCCGCGCGAAGCATGTGAAGCCAGTAGTACAAATTTAGAGAAGCGACTCGAAAGCCATTCATAAATTTAGTAAGTTTATCACAGGCATATCATTTTATTACATACAACAGGTCATCAACCCACATCGATAATGAGGATACATTATAAATACTAAAGTTTTCACCACACAACAAATAACAAGCCATGAAATGAACTTCAACTCAACCATTCCGCGGCGTTGGAAACGCTTGCTTTGAACCACAAGTGATTCTCTGGGACGGGCCATCCGTTGTCGATCTGGAGACCAACGCAGGACTGATCATCCAGGCTGAAGCGGCCTACTATATCAGTACCAGGGTAGGGAGCCACCCAAATGTCCGAGGTATAGACACAGTTGCTTCTCATAAATGTGTCAACAGCAGTTGGATCACCTTTCACCATCATCGGATAGTTTTGTCTAAGGAAGAGCGAGTTTTCTCCAAGACTATCAATTCTGTGCCAGGGAGAAGGAGTTGGCGCTAGCACACTAGTATCCATCCCGAATACCATGCAACGGGTGTTGGAATAGGTCCGGAGAGTGCGACCATGGGAGACACCTGCTTCCTTAGCAGTAACATCATCAGTGGGCTGTATACACACAAGAAGAGGTGATCCATCGGAATTAGTTGTCAGGCGCCACAGAGTATATCGGCGCTGCTCGTGATCATCACCATCGGCATCTCCCCCTTGGTTATAATTTTTTTCAAGTATAGATGGTGGGATGTTCACGGGACCTTGGAAACACAAGAAGAAGGTTAATTAGTAAAGGGAAACTTGCTAACCCGCATGCATGTGGATGAAACAATTATAATTACGGTGGAAGACAAACGTACCGAAACTACGAGGATACCATGCAAAAAGAGTGCCACGAGTGGTGGCAGCAAACACAAGGCCCTCGTATTGAATTGCATCACATTACTCATTCATGCACAGAAACTGATTTTTGAGCAATGTCCATCGAGTCAAACCACTAAGGATGGCAACAAGCTTGTCGAAGATAGCAACAACTTCATAGTTGTTGTAATTCCAAGAGCGGTTGGGAACTCGACAAATTGCTATCTTCCGTATAAGACAGTCACCATGATCATATTTGAACGCGCGTACATTACCGGTGTGCTCAACCTCTGGGCAGTGTGCTGAGATTTTTGGAAGTGGAACCCGGTGACGAGTGTACACATTCACAAGTTCCCACTCGCAGTTGGACCCAATGTAAACAACCCAATCTCCATTTGCGCCCGCCCAAGCCTTGCCCTTAAGCGATGGCATCTTAACATCATATGTATCATTATCAAGCGGCATCAACTTGCACAGGGCGAGGCCTCAGTCGTGCCGGTGCCAGTCATCAGGGTCACAGCGAAGAAGATAGGGGAGATCAAACCGCTCCTTGACTCTTGGGTTCTTTGTAATGATGTTATTAATTGAGTCGAGAATGGGCTTGAACGAACCTGCCATGCTAGCCGAGGTGATGATGTCGCACCGATCAATGAGTTCCTCCACCACGTCATCTTTCAGATCAGGGCAAGAATAACGGGGTCGTTTCCGGCCTGTTCCCTCCGTGGAGAAGACGATCGAACAATGGCAGAAGAAAGGGTGAAGGGCTGAAGGAAAATGGAGGAGGGAGAGGAAGAGCGTGCGACAGTAGTTCCAAATCGAGAGGGAAAGGCGAAGAGTCGGTGGACGGTTGCGAGTTTGCCACGGTTCATGAAGAGGCGCCTCGGCCTACACCTCTGTTCGGAAATACTCATACTACTCGCCGTCGTCTCACTGATATGTTGGAACGGGACCACATGTCAATGAAACATGGTGTGTAATTTCTCGTGCAAAATGCAATCTGGCCGCGTTCGCCCGAGGTGCCACATTAGTTATCGACCTTTATTTTTTTAATGGCATGCCGATCAGTTTTGAAGCACGACTAACCGGTACTGTACGTAGAGAGGATGACAACAGGGACCCGCCAAGGTCATGGCAGTACGCAAGCAAGTGCCTCCTTATTTCAAACCAATAAAAAAATGGCTCCTCCTAGTGGATTTCTGACATCTGGGTCCCATGCCATTGTCAACGTAGTCAATAAACGAGAGAATTGCACAACGAGCGGCTGACACCAGGGACCCAGCAGCTTGCCCAGTTATTTTTATTTTGGGTTAATTTGATAAATGCCACTCCAAATCTGGTGTATCCGAGAAATGCCATTGCAATTTTCAAACTTTGAAAAATGCCATTTCATGCCATTTCTAGTGGCATTTTTCAAAGTCTGGAGTGGCGTTTTTCAAAGTTTGCAAACTGCAGTGGCGTTTTTCAAAGTTTGCAAAAATTGCAGTGGCATTTTTCAAAGTTTGGAAATTGCAGTGACATTTTTATGAATCTCCATAATTGGACTGGCATTTATCTAATTTGTTTTTGAGACGGAAGCAGGGTGTCAACTGGGCTGTGCGGGACACTCTGGCCTGTCTAGACAACCTTTTCTTTTATGTTTACCACAGACCAGCCCAGTAGTTTTTTTTCTTTCTGAAAATGGCTAGCCCAGTTCTTTTGTGATTTGTCAAGTAAGTCGCTTTATCAGGCCGGCTGGGCTGCAAATCTTTCAAGACGAGGAGAGCTTCATTCGGCTGGCCAAGAAAATGGCCTATCAGTAATGAGAAATGGGCTGTACATTTTTAAAATACATCAAACCGGCAATTATTTTCAAATATCCTTTTTTCATTTCAAGATTTTAAATTGCATTGATTTTTATGCGTGGACAATTTATTGAATTTTATATTGATATACATTTATTTTTAAAATCAGTCTGAATGTGACTCGAAATTTTGGGATTAAAAACAGTTCAGACCGCACCGACATATGCAAAATTTCGTATAATTTTTTAACTATGGCCACAATATGGGTTGTAATGCTAACATAAAGAATATGGGCTCCAAAAAACCCCGTAAGAATTAGCAAATGGGCTGTAAATTATTTGAAATAATGGCAGATGGGCTCTATGCTGTTTTCCACAAATTTGAGGCTTTCCACAGATGGCCTGTATACTGTTGGCTGTCCATCCAACGGCCGTCGTGCTTCTTCAATCTCTGCTCTTTCTGCTCCAGCCGCTCAAACAAGTGCCGGCGGGACTACCTGCTCCCTCCTCCCCGTGGCCGGCTGTGCTACCGCGCAGGCCTCACCGCCCCACCGTACTCCCATCGCTAGCCTAGCCATCCCTCTACTCACCCACACCTGCTGTTATTCTCCGGCGATGGCAGACAAACCAGTAAACCCTTGTATAGTCGTACTCCCCTCCGCGTGGGAAACAAAAACAACGGCCGAGTCTTCCTTGCCTCCGTGTCGTTCCCTTCCTAGGCCTCGCCGTCGTCCACCGCCCTGGTGCTCTCGGCGTGGCATGGTCAGCGTGGTCAACGACCGACATGCATCTGAAGTGGACTGTACGTGGAGAGGCTGACAGCTGGGTCCACGGCCGCATGCAAGGAAATGCCTCCTTATTATGCGCAAAATAATGATTTCCTCCACCTGACATCTGGGACCCACCGAAACGACCTCTGTATTTCGCGAAAAAATGTTATCGCCGCTGACAGCTCGGACCCACCAGCTATATCTTCGCACGCAAGGAAGTGCCTCCTTATTACGCACAAAAAAATGGATACTCCCCCTGCTAGCTGGGACCCAATATAGTGGGCCTACTAAGTTGACTGGGATGAAGGGCTTTGTCAACTTAGTCAATATGCACGATTCTAGCTCGACTGACCGTACGATGTCCATCCAACGGCCATAGTGCTTCTTCAACCTCTGGTCTTCTTGCTCCAGCCGCCCAAAGCAGCACCGGTCGTGCCACCTGCTCCTGCCTCCCGTGGCTGGCTGTGCTGCCGCGGAAGCCTCACCGCCCCCATACTACTCCCACCGCTGGCCAGGCCATCCCTCCACTCCACTCACCCACACCCCCTGTTATTCTGTGGCCACGGCAGCGCAGCCGAACCAGTGAACCCTCGTACTCCTCTCCGTGTGGGCATCCACTACCGCGTCTTCCCCGGCTCCGCGTTGTCCCCTTCCTAGGCCTCGCCGTCGTCCACTGCCCTGGTGCTCTCGGCGCGGCGTGGTCAACGTGGTCAAGGAACGGCTTCCATCGGACGTGGACTGTACGTGGAGAGGCTGGCAGCTGGGTCCACGACCGCAGCAAGGAAGTACCTCCTTATTACGAGCAAAATAATTATTCCTCCACCTGACAGCGGGGACCCACCGGACGGGCCACCAGTATTTTGCGAAAAAAATCGTTTCCCCCTGACTGCTGGGACCCACCGGACGGGCCACCGTATTTCGCGAAAAAACGTTCCCCCTGCTGTCAGCTCGGACCCACCGGAAGTGCCTCCTTATTACGCACAAAAAAATGAATACCCCCTGCTAGCTGGGACCCACCTTAGTGGCAGGCTAACTTGTGGGCGTACTAAGTTGACGGGGACGGAGGGCTTTGTCAACTTAGTCAATATGCACGATTCTAGCTCCAGTGACCGTACGATGTCCATCCAACGACCGTAGTGCTTCTTCAACCTCTGGTCTTCTTGCTCCTGCCACCCAAACCAGCGCTAGTCGTGCCTCGTGCTCCTACCTCCCGTGGCCGGCTGCGATGCGGCGGAGGCCTCACCGCCCCCTACTACTCCCACCGTTGGCCAGGCCATCCCTCTACTCACCCACACCCCTGTTATTCTATGGCGACGGCAACCTCACACCGCAGCGAACCAGTGAACCCTCGTACTCCTCTACGCGTGGGCATCTACTGCCGCGTCTTCCCCGGCTCCGCGTCGTCCCCTTCCTAGGCCTCGCCGTCGTCCACCGCCCTGGTGCTCTTGGCGCGGCGTGGTCAACGTGGTCAAGGAACGGCTTCCATCGGACGTGGACTGTACGTGGAGAGGCTGGCAGCTGGGTCCACGACCGCAGCAAGGAAGTGCCTCCTTATTACGAGCAAAATAATTATTCCTCCACCTGACAGCGGGGACCCACCGGACGGGCCACCAGTATTTTGCGAAAAAAATCGTTTCCCCCTGACTATTGGGACCCACCGGACGGGCCACCGTATTTCGCGAAAAAAACGTCCCCCCACTGTCAGCTCGGACCCACCGGAAGTGCCCCCTTATTACGCACAAAAAAATGAATACTCCCCCGGCTAGCTGGGACCCACCTTGCTGGGAGGCTGACTTGTGGGCCTACTAAGTTGACGGGGACGAAGGTCTTTGTCAACTTAGTCAATATGAACGATTCTAGCTCCAGTGACCGTACGATGTCCATCCAACGGCCGTAGTGCTTCTTCAACCTCTGGTCTTCTTGCTCCAGCCGCCCAAAGCAGCGCCGGTCATGCCGCATGCTCCTGCTTCCCGTGGCCGGCTGTGCTGCCGCAGAGGCCTCACCGCCCCCTACTATTCCCACCACTGGCCAGGCCCTGCGGCGACGGCAGCCTCACACCGCAGCCGAACCAGTGAACCCTCCTAGTCCTCTCTGCGCGGGCTTCCACTTCCGCGTCGTCCCTTCCTAGGCCTCGCCGTCGTCCACCGCCGTGGTGCTCTCCGCGCGGCGTGGTCAACGTGGTCAAGGAACGACTTCCATCGGAAGAGTACTGTACGTGGAGAGGCTGACAGCTGGGTCCACGGCCACAACCCAGTTTTTTTGTGATTTGCCAAGTAAGTCGGTTTGTCAGGCCTGTTGGGCTGCAAATCTTTCAAGATGAGGAGAGCTTTCATTCGGCTGGCCGAGAAAATGGCCCATCAGTAATGAGAAATGGGTTGTACATTTTTAAAACACATCAAACCAGCAATTAGTTTCAAATATCTTTTTTTTCATTTCAAGATTTTAAATTACATTAATTTTTATGCGTGGAGAATTTGTTGGATTTTATATTGACTAGCAAAAGAGCCCGTGCGTTGCAACGGGAGAAAAAAATACCAAACGCCCTAACCCAATAAATTAAATTAGTGACGTTGCAATAACAATGTCCATGTGCGTGACATAACGTGATATACCTTTCTTCAAAATTATAGTTTTGCAGGACAATATAAATGGCTTTAAAATTCCAACTGTGCTCTGCCCACACACTTGTGTTTTGCAAGATAGACAAACAACCAGATTATGAATGGATACTATACAACACCTAGTTTGATGATGCACTTGTTCTTGGAGTAACCTACAACAAAAACAACCGTTCATTTCCATCTTCAGTTAGAGATAGGGGTTTGCTCTACTGCGGGTACTACTACAGTACAAGGATTAAGATTCTTTATGGTTCTTTCTTGTCTAAAAACAAATAAGAAAAATTATATCTTCATCAGTGATGTTGGCAAAATTCCGTGAAGTCCTTCTAGCTGGTAAAGCATCCAAACTAATGGAGTTGTTTACCTGCCACTATGAAAGAGGGGGAAAATTTAGGAGCGTAAATAATCATCCTGCATAGTCTATGATTATAATCAAATAATCTTCGTTCCCACGATGCAAGTTGGTGCCAGAACAATATTTATTATATTATGTACCTTGGTTAACGGGATCAGAACCCCCTCTGAGCAAGTTCAGTCAAAGCCGAGCAACCTTTATGCCTAGAACCATCACCTTCAGTATTCAGAATGCACAGGTTAATTACTTTTAAGTAATTCAGTGACACTAACTAAGAAAAGCTGCAATTTTGAAAGATAGAAAAGAAGCTACAAAACTCTTCAAATAAACAAAGGGTGCTTTGAAGTGTATATGTTACGTACCTAGACAACATACACAATAATTCCGCTTCCACCTGTTTAAGATTATACTCAAAACAACTTAGCACATGTGGACATGAGTCACACAAAGATATGTCGAGCTAGAATTTTCAAGATACGTTGCGGCTTGGCCCCACATAACAGAGTATCTGAGAATAAATTATACCTCTGACAAAGCAATTTGGGGTAATAAACAATATTTAGTACTGCAGAAGTATGCACTCAGCATTCCCATAAAACAATTGGTACTCTTACCCCTGCATAATTTGTGTAGGATGACAATAAAAATTCACCAAGAATAAGACTAATTAATTAAGCAAAGAAGTAGTGATCAACTCAATTTCTGCCCTCTTACTCCTGCATAATTTGTGTAGGATGACAATAAAAATTCACCCAGAATAAGACTAATTAATTAAGTAAAGAAGTAGCGATCAACTCAATTTTTGCCCTCTAGTCAGTATCAACATTTTTCCAGTCAAAAGAGCAAGTCAGTCTTCAAACAACACAATGATATGATTATCTACTACGAACTTGTAGATTTAATAATGGATCACCCCTACATAAAAGATGATGATTATAAAAGTTTCTATTTTCTTCAAAGTAATATAGAATAAGCTTGTACACAGTAAGAAATAGATCAAACATTTCGCTTAGGGAAAAAAATTATATTAACATGATTTTGTGTGCATTCAAGCAAGGCATGCACCCCTGTCAGCTACTCTTACAAAGTGATATAAAGATGATTTAGGACATATTACAGTACTTTATTTTTTGAGCCTATAGGGAAATCAGATCAACCTCAGAGCTATACAAAGAGACCATAGACATACACCAAGATGTTTGAGATAATGTGGGAATTTTTACAGTTTGTACTCCTTACGATGGACAGAGAAATATAGAAATACATGCCACTTGCATTGGAATTGGTTAACCTAGAATTATAAATCTGTAATCTTGATGCAGAACAAAATCTAAAGCTAGCTGAGCAGGACCGTCTGATGCCCCGCTGGCTAGCTTTCTTTTACGATGGAGGTACCACATGTTCAATATAGAATTTTGATTTACCTGCATTCGCCTTAGCCACACTGGTCGCCTCATGAATGAAATAAGCAACCGGGTGGCTGAGATGCTTAGATGATGGAATGGTTAGTTGCTCAATAACTAAATTCGTGCATGACCATGGGAAACATCCAAAATCCCAAATCATTGTGTACTCTATAGGCTTCTTTTCCCAAAAAATATGACAAACGTGTACACGTGTTTCTTCTATGAAAATCTGATGAAAACATACAAACAGATGCTTCTAGATAATTGTTCAACATAGAGTAAACAAAACATAAAATAACAAAGAAACAAAATGCTCAGGTGAATAAGCAAAAAGGACATGCTTTGTTGGTCATACCCTAGAACAGGACATCCCAAATCAACAGATTGACAGCAACATACGCCTTGTCCCTCTCCGGCCTGCCGATCAAGCCGTCGAGCAGACATTTTACGTTTGATGATTGTTCCACTGACTTGGCGCCATCATCCCGAGTCCATTTCTCACACTTAAGCTCACCTTCAACTAAAAGGTCGAAACCAGCATCTTAAAATTCAGATAAGTGGCAAGCAAATTCAATTTGCATGTAGAACCTGGAAATTCATGGCAAAATTTAGACTCTGCAATCAAAGCTCACCCCTGTTGTCGTCGGGCCATGACGCCCAGCGCCCACTACATGCGCACAGGTGTTGAGCTTGATGAATCGCCCCTGATCCTGGGGTTGAAGTGCAGTATCCTGGGACGCTCCTTCCCCTTCACAGCCTTGGTGCCCACCAGCTCCACCATGAACTATGACGCCGATGCCGCCCCATCCTTTTTCCTTGGCCGGGCCACCACCATGACCCGCGAGCCTAGGACCATCCCGCACGGTAGTTTGATGGCCACGGTGGGAGGGCAGGACGGGGGGCTGACGAGGAGGGGGAAGGAGATGAGAAGGAGGTGGAAGGGGAGGGAGAGAGGAGGCGGGGAAGGAAGGGACCCGCGGCGGCGAAGGCGGAAACGTCGATGGAAGTGGAGTTGGGGCTGCGGTGGAAGCGGATGGAGGAAAGGGGAGGCGGGAGCGGCGCAGAGGGTAGGGGTCGAGAAGGTGCGTGTGTGGGGCCGGAGCGGCGCGGCAGTCGAGGAGGAGGAGGAGCACGCCTCGAGCTTGCGGCGGTGGGCGACATAGGACGATGGTGGCGGCGCGCGGCGGTGGGCGACAGGGGACGGTGGTGGCGGCGCGCGGCGGATGGGCGGGGGTGTGGTGTTTTTTCTTCTCTCTTTTCTGTTTCCTGAACCAGTTCGGATTGACTTACAGAAGGATTGCGGGTTGATTTAAGAAAAAGCTAGGGATGTTTTTGCAAAAACACCACGACGGTGAACCCGGAGACTCAATCCGTGCTTTATTATTAGGGAGAGATATACATTTATTTCTAAAATTAGTTTGAATGTGAGTCGAAATTTCGGGATTAAAAACAGTTCGGACCGCACCGAAATATGCAAAATTTCGTATAATTTTTTAACCGTTGCCACAATATGGGCTGTAATGCTAACAAAAAGAATATGGGCTCCAAAAAAACCTTAAGAATTAGCAAATGGGCTGTAAATTATTAGAAATAATGGCAGATGGGTTGTATGCTGTTTTCCACAGATTTGAGGCTTTCCTAAAAAAGGTTGACGCACAAGCACTGACTACTGGATGTCCATCCAACGGTCATCGTGCTTCTTCAATCTCTGCTCTTCCTGCTCCAGCCGCTCAAACGAGCGCTGGCGGGACTGCCTGCTCCCTCCTCGCGGCCGGCTGTGCTGCCGCGCAGGCCTCACTGCCCCACCGTACTCCCATCGCTGGCCTAGCCATCCCTCTACTCACCCACACCTGCTGTTATTCTCCTGCGATGGCAGACGAACCAGTAAACCTTCGTACAGTCGTACTCCCCTCCGCGTGGGAAACAACTGCCGAGTCTTCCCTGCCTCCGTGTCGTCCCCTTCCTAGGCCTCGCCGTCGTCCACCGCCCTGGTGCTCTCGGCGCGGCGTGGTTAATGTGGTCAAGGAACGACTTCCATCGAACGTGGACTGTACGTGGAGAGGCTGACAGCTGGGTCCACGGCCGCAGCAAAGAAGTGCCTCCTTATTACGCGGAAAATAATGATTCCTCCACCTGATAGCTGGGACCCACCGGACGGGCCACTGTATTTCGCGAAAAAAATGTTTCCCCCTGACTGCTGGGACCCACCAGCTACATCTTCGCATGCAAGGAAGTGCGTTCGGGCAAAAAAAATGATTCGCCCCTGACTGTTGGGACCCACCAGCTACATCTTTGCAGGCAAGGAAGTGCCTGACAGTCGGGACCCACCTGGTCGAAGCGTACATAGCATTGTCATTCTGGTCGCGAACGTGTACGTACATACTGGTCGATGTAGAGGCGCGCACGTGTCGTAGTAGAGGCGCGCACGTAGCATGTACACGTACGTACAACAGCCAGGGTGCAAGAAAGAAAATACGGCCACGTATGTGTACATACGGGCGGGGTCTCGAACGCCTACTCGCGCATACGTACGGCGAGGGCTCGTGTACATGGCTGGGTCGGAACGGAGAAATAGCGTCGTCGTCGTGTTCATGGGGAGGCACTGGAATGCGTCGTGTTCATGGGGAGGCAACGGAATGCGTCGTGTTCATGGGGAGGCAACGGAATGCGTCGTGTTCATCGGGAGGCCACGGAACGCGTGGGAGCCAACCGGCTGGGTCGGAACAGAATGCGTGGTCGTGTTCATCAGGAGGGCTTGGACGGAACAGGCGATGGAAACGAGGCCTGGCGTACCGCACAACGGAGGAAACTGACCTCCTACGTTCGGAACGGGGTCCTGTTGATCGGGAGGGGTCTGGCGTACCGCAAAACAGAGGAAACGGACCTCCTACGGTCGAAACGGGGGTCCTGTTCATCGGGAGGGGTGTGGCGTACCGTAAAACGGAGGAAACGGACTTGTGTTGGAGCGCTATGGTCGAAACGGGGGTCCTGTTCATCGGGAGGGGTGTGGCGTACCGCAAAACGGGACTCCACGGGATACTGTTCATCTCCACCATCGACCCCCTCCAGCCTCCACGAGCTACTGTTCATCCACCGTCGATCTCCTCCAGCCTCCACCTGCGACTGTTCATCCACGGGCTCCTGTTCATCCAGCCTCCACCGCGCGCTACTCCACCGGCTACTGTTCAACCAGCCCTCTCCACGGGCTCCTGTTCAACCACCCCTCCACAGGCTACTGTTCATCCTGCCCTCCACCGTCTACTGTTCATCTGGCCCTCCACGGGGTGGTCCTGTTCATCCAGCCCTCCACGGGGTCCTATTCATCTAGCCCCAACCGGCTCGATCGATCGGGGTCCTGTTCATCCAGAGGCAACACCACGGGGTCCTGTTCATCCACCCCACCGGGAACTATTCATCCAAACCCCCCCGCAACGCTCACTATTCATCCAGAGGCAGCATCGACCGGTTTCAGTTAGCAGCAGTAGCGAAGGAATCGCTCGATCGGGTTCAGTTAACAGCCATCGATCGATCGCTCGGGTTCAGTAACGCGTAGCCTGCAGTGCAATCGCTCGGGTTCAGTTAGAGCCCAAGGCTTCGCTCGGGTTCAGTTAGAGCCAACGCCTCGCACACACGCACGTACGTGTACGAGAGAAGCGCGCATCGCTCGGCCCCCGACCTCCCACCGTAACTGGGAACTCCCCGAAATTTTCCTCGCCCTCGCTTCTACCATGGTTTTTTCCGTCATGGACGGCCCAAAGAATGTCATGCAGCTGCGTCTCCGGCCCGCCCAGGACGAAAAGCCCATTTTCTGTCATGATTTTTGTCATAGAAGTAGGAGCCCACCACATCTATGATGATACCGGGTTTTGTCACAATTATCGTCATAGAAGTGTCATATGTATGACAGAATTTTTTTCGTTCGGCCCAAAATGTCACGGATGTGTCTTTTTTTTGTAGTGATTAGGTTGTGGAGATCGCCCCGAGAAATTTGACGGGTACCAGTGATCGCCCCCAAGGGTTGCCAATTTGTACAGGTTCGGTGACCGCCCTCAAGGGTCCCTTAGTGGAATCACGTCATCTTGCATTGTGCGAGGGCGTGAGGAGATTACGGTGGACCTAGTGGCTTCTTGGGGAGCATTGTGCCTCCACACTGCTCCAAACGGAGATTAGCATCCGCAAGGGTGTGAACTTCGGGATACATCGTCGACTCCGCATGCCTCAGTTATCTCTTACCTGAGCTCTTTACTTATGCACTTTACTTTGTGATAGCCATATTGTTTCTTGTCATATATCTTGCTATCACATAGTAGTTTATCTTGCTTAGCATAGGTTGTTGGTGCACATAGGTGAGCCTAGTTGTTGTAGGTTTTGCGCTTGACAAATTAACCGCTAGGTTTATTCCGCATTTGTTCAAGCCTAAACCGTAATTATTTTAGAACGTCTATTCACCCCCCCTCTAGGCAACATCCATGATCTTTCAATTGGTATCAGAGCCTCGTCTCTCTTTATCAGGCTTAACCGCCTAGAGAGTAAAGATGTCGACTAGAGGATTAGGATTCTCTGACACTCTTAGTTTTGATGGCACAAATTTTGATGTTTGGGTAATTCGCATGCTTAATCTCTTTAGGGTCATGGACCCAAATTTAGAGCGAATTGTAGATATGGGTTTTTCTCCTCCAAAGGATCCCCAAAGATTATCTTTAGAGGACGAGAAAAACTCTTATCTCAATGCTTAAGCTTCTAATGTGCTTTTCGATGCTTTGAGCAATGTAGTTATGTTTCAACTCATGCCGTTCCAGGATGCTCATGAGTTGTGGACAAAGCTTCAAGATAAATATGGCGTGTCCAAGTTTTGTGGGGATGATTGTTCTCCCTCCACATCCGGCCGTATAGTCTTCTCAACTTCTTCTACTTCACCTACATGTGGTTTGCCACAAGCTAATGATATGGTGAGTAGTGTTGGTCATTGCAATGATGATAGTATGCTTATTGTGGATGATCCTTCATCACTATCTTATTGCAATGCTTCTTCTTTGGACTTTAACACTCCGAGTACCATACATGTTTCACATGCTTGTGTTGATAGTCCGTGCATATCTTGTAGAAATTGTTTGACTAAATCTCATGATGATATGCTTGCTATATCTTGTTGCCATGATAAAAATGCTTGTATTTCCTCGAGTTGTGGTGCTAACAATGTAGAGGAAACCCAACACTCCATGGAACAAGATGTGGTTTTAAATGGTGCTTCAAGGGATCCTACATTATCATCTATTGCTTTTTGCCTTATGGATAAGGCTTCAAAGGTATCTCCTACTTTGAAACCCAATATGTCTCTTGATGATGATGTTGACGCTAATGATGATGAGGATAATGATGAAGAGAATGATAATGTAGCCTCCTTAAAAATTAAGGGGGAAATGGTTTTTAAAGCTCTTAATAAAAATAAAATTGCTCGTTCCAACTTCATGGAAATCATGTCCATTGCCATTGAGGGCAAGAAATATATTGATGAGTTGGAATCTCGTCTTGAGGAGCATGAGGTCACCATTGATAAAATGGAAGGTCATGACCGTGATTACGCTAATGAGATCGCGGACCTCTCCCAAGCTCTCGAACTTGAACAAACCACCAAGGAATCTCTTGAGGAGACTTTTGCTCTAGAATTATCTAGAGTGAGGGAATCTCGTGATAGAGCACTTGAGGTGGCCAATGGTATTAAAAATGAGTAGCTTGAAGTTGCACATGCTAAACTCCTTGAGGACTATGAGCACCTCGAAAATGGCTCAAGGGTCATTAAGAGTGAGCTCATCAAACTCACCGAGTCTCATGCTCAACTTAAAGCTTCGTATTCAAAAGAGCTTGCCAAGGTGTCCTCTCCTCTTGTTGTTCATGATGATGCTTGTGCTACTAACTCTATCTCTTGTGAAGCATCCATTTTGAAGGAAAATGTTGAGCTAAGGGCTCAACTTGAGTTGCTATCTAGCAATTATGGTATGTTGGAAGAAAATCATGTAAAGCTCACAAGCTCTCATGATGATCTTCTAGTATCCCATAATATGCTAAAGTTAGCTCATGAGGCCATGCTTGCTAAGGTAACATCTAGTGAGCCTCATGTGGATACTAGCACTACTTTTATTCAAAATGCTATATTGCCTTGTGCTAGTCCTTGCGATTCATCCATCCATAACATTGGTACATCTTGTGATGAATTTCTTTCCTTGCCTTGTTGCTCTAACGATGAAGCTTATACTTCCTAGTATTTGTATTGAGACTAACCATGTAGAGGAAATCAAAGAGCTCAAGGCCCAAGTCACTTCTTTGAAGAAAGACTTGGAAAAGAGTCATGAAGGGAAATCCACACTCAACAATATCTTGAGTGTGCAAAAATCCCCCAATGACAAAGGTGGACTTGGATTCAACTACAATAAGAAGAAGAAGTCCAAGATGATCAAGAAGAAGGGCCAAAAACAAGTCAAGAGTTCGGACAAGATTATTTGCTTCAAGTGCAAAATTGAAGGGCAACATGTTAGATCTTGCCCATTGAAGAAGAAGGCCATTAGTGACAAGCAACAAGGGAAGTGGCTACAAGTGCATTCTCATGCTCATCCTCAAGTTGAAGAAAGGCCTCTTCCCAAGAAGACTCAAGCTTCTCAAGTTGAGAAATCAAGTGAGAAGAAAGTGAAGAGTAGACGTTGCTACCTATGTCGTGAGAAAGGTCACCTCGCTTCTTCATGCACTAGTGGTAACTTATCCAACCCAATTATTATTGATGATGTCTATTCTCTTGGGAAGGATAAGGTTGGCAATGTGGTTGCCAAGTTTGTTGGTACTCAAAGTGGTTTGAAGCAAAGAACCATTTGGGTAGCCAAGCCTATTGTGACTAACCTCTTAGGACCCAACTTGGTTGGGGACCAACAAGCTCAAACATGATCAATAGGTGATGTTGGAGGGCATTGGAGACTTGGCTACATTATGAAGAATTAAGGGGACTTCATCATTCCTATTGTCTCAAGCCAACTCATTCGGATTATCAAGTTTCTATCATATATCCAATGTTCCTCCTTGCGGTAACTCATGTTTAAATTGTTTACATTGAAAGTTACTTGCCCCTTTGCATGTTTGGTTTCGTTCCTTGCATGTGCTTGTATATGTTGTGCTTCCAACTTGATTATCTTGAGCAATCAAGTATGTGTGTGTTGGTTTGCACATCATGTACGTGTGTGTCGTGCGTAGAGCCTTTATGCTTCTTGTTTGTATCTTAGTTGGCTCTCGTGAGAGATTAATGGAATATCCCATTATGGGGGAGTGATGTGCTTTGTGCACCTCACAATCCTATAAATGTGTGTACATGAGGAATACCATCTAGTATTGATATTATGAGATTATCTAGTTGCTATGTGGTACGTCTTCTCATGAGAAATTCAAATTCTAAATAGTCCATTAATTATCTCTTGTTGGATCCTCTTATTGCCTCTTGTTAAGTTTTTATTGGTATCACATTATGGGGGAGTAATGTGCTATGTGCATATTACAAGCCTAAAAATGTGTACATTTGAGATATTGTCATCTAGAATTGATATTGTAACTTATCTTGTTCCTAGGTGGCATGTTAGCTCTACAAGTTGCAATTTGGTTGTGTTTGGTGTAAAGATGATGTTGGATATCCTTGCTATCTACCACCGGGAATTATTTCCATTTACTGCTTGTCTTTGACAATTGGTACTCACTTTTGTGGTAGAATTTATTGATCATCTTTACATTGGCTTTTGCTTTTTATTTGCCTTTTCTCTTGCCAAGGATTGTATCAACTCCCTTTGTCTTCCATACCACTTGTGGATCTTGTTTATTTCTTGATCTTGTCTAGTGTTTTCTAGATATAGTGAAAGTGGTGATCCCACCTTGTGCATTTTGTATTCAAATGCAATTTCTCTATAATGCACTAGTCTTGGGGGAGCTATCCTATTTTCTATAAAACACTCATCTTGTGATCCTTATCAAGTGTGTGTTGGTGGAAGGCAAGTCATTTCTTTTGGGTACTTTGTGCCATCATGCAACTTTGTAGAGAGCTTGGTTTGTTTGGAACCATCCTCTCTTTTGGGGGTTTGATATCTTTTATTTAGTGGGTATCAATGGATATCTCATTCCTTGATGTATATTTTATTGATATCCTCCAAGTGATGATTTATTCATTTGGTATCTTTTCTTCACTTGGTATTTCTTTGTCATTTGGTATCGGTTCTTGAAAGTCTTGAGCATGGATATTAACTTCGTGTAGTATCTTTGGCATGCTTTCTTTCTTTGACCCAATATATAGGGGAAACTCCACCAAGTCTCAAATTGGATGAGATGTGCATGAAATTCATTTTCATATCTATATGCACATTTTATGTGGAGTTTGTCCTATGTATTGTTGGTTCTCTAACTCTTTGGTCCCAATGAGTTTGGGTACCATTTTGTTTGTGTTGTTGTTCTAGGAACAATTGGAGATACATTGGATGCTCGGCTCACTCACAAGGAAGGTGTTGTCATCATGTGCTTATTGGAGTTGAGCTAGGATGATCAATGAACTACTATCTACCTTCAATTGGTATCTACTACATCCTTCCAATGTTAACACGGTAACAAGTATCTTCATATTCTTCATGCACACATTTCTTGCATCAACCTTGTGTAGGTTGTATCATGGCATGTTATTCATTCATTGTGATACTTGTTTCCTTTCTCAAAGCATCCCAACAACGATCTATTGTTGCTAGTTGTGATGTCTTTGTTGTTCGTGTGTGGACTTCATTTATATACAATAAGACCATATCTAGCCATGTGCTATGCTTCCAAGAAAATATCTTATTGGTATATGTATGACCTCCCTTTGGATATCTTGTTCCTCGTGTTGTAACTATTTCGGCTGTACATCCTTCTTTGTAGATATATATCATCATGATTTCGTCTACCCAGAATCTTATACACTTGAGAGAAGTTGCATATCTAGTTGATATCCTTTCTTTCATGTCCACCTTGTCTTTCTTATGTTATTTCTTTGGTGGCTCTGTGAAAGATTTTGCCTTGAGTGCGTGTCTTCTATCGTTTCATCTTGATGCACTCTTGTGTGGTGAAGATTATTTTCCTCATGCTTATATTTATGAGGCTTCTGCCATCTTAATTGGTATCCCTCGTCTTGATGAGGCTTTCATCTTCTATCTTCACCACGGGTTGTCACAAGCATAGGTTATTTATATGCTTATTAGTAAGCTTGTGAACCCATTTGCTAGTTGTGTGTGGGAATGATAGGCCTTGCACCGTGTGCCTCATTCTTTCAAGACTTTATTGATGCTTAATGCTCATCCGTACATTAGTCTTCTCAAGTGCATTGCCTTGACTCACACACATCATTTTGGTTGAGCCCATTCTTAAGTTGCCTCTTTTACTTGTTGCTCAACCATGTGTTTGTTGCAAGTACTAGGCTTAGTTTCCTATATGCTCACTTGCACTTGGTGTAAGTTTCTATTGATTTTGGGGGAGCTATGATCCTATTTTGTGTACTATGTATCCAAATACAAAAATTCTTGTGGGCACAAATCATGGGGAACTTCTCTAGTTTCTTTAGAACACTACTTTGCTCATATCGTAATATCCTTTATTCTTGTGGCACGTAGGATCATTGGTCTAGTTGGTTCAATTGGTATCTTTTGATAGCTTGCTTCAATTGGTATCTTTTGATCGCTTGATTGTTTGTGTCTCTGTCGGTTATGTCTTTGTGGCATATCTTCCTTTAGCAATCTTGGTGCCTCAATATAGTTGGTCTTCCTCCAAGTGTTACCTTTGGATTTGTGTATGGCATGCCACTCTCTTTTGAGAAATACACAATTTATGGAGGAACTCAATCTATATTGGCCTTCTAAGCTTTTCGCCCATTTTGGCAATCGATGCCAATGGGGGAGAAGTTTCAGAGAGTTTTGTGGAGAAGTCTTCAGAGTTTTCTCCTTACTTTGGTTTTGTTCATAAGCATTTGCATCTCATACGCATGCATTATTGGTTGTTGCATTCCATGGTGATGCATAATTCCTTGTATAAACTCTCTTGAAAGTGTTTGTCATCAATTACCAAAATGGGGGAGATTGAAAGAACATGCGGTTCCCCCATGTTTGGTTTTGGTAATTGATGACAATCTCTATGGACTAATGGTTACCTTGAGTTATATTTGAAGGTTTTGCCCATAGGCTTTTCTTGGAGTACATTTGTTGGTTTCAAGGAGAGTTTGTGATGACCAAGGTGCTATTCAAGGAATTACCTAAAGATTGGTCTTGTGAGAGGTTGATCAAGACTAAGTAAAAGAGTGAATCAAGTTGATCAACACACAAAGCGTAGAAGATGTACCGAGAGGGATCAAGCGATCCCATTGTATGGTAAGCATTGTCAACTACGCTTTGTGTACTAACCCATGATCTTCGTGAGAGTTCTTTGTGGGTTTAGGTTGCGGTGTGCAAATTCAAGTGAAGCATCACGAAGAGATCAAATTCTTGAAGCTTGCCATCCATTGTGGGGACAATGGACTTTGGAAGATGTGCGGAAGAGTGGCTCACCCATAGTGGAGTATGGGGGAGCAATCAACTAGTCTTCATCGAGCCAACGCAATCAAGAAAGGTGGTCCAACTTGAGGGAGTCAAGATCATAACCATCTAGCTTAAGTGGACCATGTGCAAGGCAAAGGTTTGCCCTTGATAGGTTTTCTATTTTACCGGTCTCATGATGGTAGTTGGGAGACCGGGTTATAGGATTGATTGCCGTACTATCAAGGGGGGCTCTCGATGAGTAGCTTGATCGTATCATTCATAGAGAGATCAAACCATTGCATCCTTACATCATCTTTCTTGGTTCTTGTTTGGTTCTCTTTGTGAGTCTTAGAGCTTATGGTCATCTTGATGACAAGATTGAGTTCATCGAAAACGGAGTTCGCATGCATCTTCTATGATGTTTTCGGTGTTGGAGGTTTTACCGGTATTATTCAAGGAAGGGTTCTCACCATTTTATTATGGGCCTTTTATAATTTTCTTTTTATTGTTATTTCTCTCAAGATTGTGTTAGCCCATGTCATTAGCTTTCCAAAAAACTTGGTTTCGTTGAATTCGGAGTCCGTTTGCAGAAGTTGTGGCTGTTTTGGTAAAGGCTGCAGCGGTACTACCGTGGCTAGAGTGGATGTAATTTTTTACTACCGCTCCAGAGCGGTACTACCGCGGCTCCTGAGCGGTAGTACCACTCCAGAGCAGTACTACCGTGGCTCCTAAGCGGTAGTACCGCTCCGGACCAAAATCTCGTGTTTTGCTCAGCGGAGGTAGGCACGGAAGTATTTTTTTGTACCGCTCGCAAGCAGTAGTACCGCCACCATTTGCAGTAGTACCGTGAGGACGAGCGCTAGTACCGCTCCGGCGGTTCTACTGGCCTTTTTCCTCCTTGGTGTTGTTTTTCAAAGGGTTACTAGCGGTAGTACCGCTCCTTGGAGCGGTAGTACCGCTCTGTGCGGGCTGTGAGCATAACGGTTGGATTTTTTTCCCACCTATAAAAGGGGGTCTTCTTCTCCAATGAACCTTAATCCTTTGAGCTCATGTTTTTCCCCCATTGTTGACCTTCTTCGAGCTTGCTAACTCTCAATCCCTCCATGGATTCTTGCTAGTTTTTGAGGGAAAAGAGAGAGGAGATCTAGATCCACATTTCCACCAATCACTTTCTCCTCTATGTGAGGGGAACCCCTTGGATCTAGATCTTGGAGTTCTTGGTGTTCTCCATCTTGTTCTTCCTCTCACTTTCCTCCCTAGCATTAGTTGCTTTGGTGGGATTTGGGAGAGAAGGACTTGGGCACTCCATGTGCCCTTGCCATTGCATTTGGTGCATCGGTTTGAGTTCTTCACGGTGATACGTGGAAGTTACAAGTTGAGAAGCTTATTATTCTTGGGTGCTTGGTACCCTTGAGCTTATTCCCCTTGGGTGCTTGGGCGCCCTAGATGGTTGGTGGTGTTCGGAGCTCAATCATTGTGGTGCAAAGCTCCGGGCAAGCGTCGGGGTCTCCAATTAGGTCATGGGGATCACCCCGAGCAATTTGACGGGTATCGGTGACCGCCCCCATGGGTTGCCAATTTGTACGGGTTTGGTGACCGCCCTCAAGGGTCCCTTAGTGGAATCACGGTATCTTGCATTGTGCGAGGGCGTGAGGAGATTACGGTGGCCCTAGTGGCTTCTTGGGGAGCATTTTGCCTCCACACCGCTCCAAACTAAGATTAGCATCCGCAAGGGTGTGAACTTCGGGATACAACGTTGTCTCCGCGTGCCTTGGTTATCTCTTACCGGAGCTCTTTACTTATGCACTTTACTTTGTGATAGCCATATTGTTTCTTGTCATATATCTTGCTATCACCTAGTAGTTTATCTTGCTTAGCATAAGTTGTTGGTGCACATAGGTGAGCCTAGTTGTTGTAGGTTTTGTGCTTGACAAATTAACCGCTAGGTTTATTCCGCATTTGTTCAAGCCTAAACCATAATTATTTTAAAATGCCTATTCACCCCCCTCTAGGCGACATCCACGATCTTTCACCATCTTCACTGCGCCGCCCATGAGGCATCAATGAAGGAGGCTGACTGGCGCGGCAGCGCGCGGCAGCTTTGGCATTGATTCCACTGCGGGAACCGAGGCGATGAGGACGACGAAGCGACGAGAAGAGCCGAGTCGTTGCCAAGGAGGGCCCGCCGATTTTCGCGCGAAAAACGATTCAGCCGGCGCCCCCAAGCCCGCCAGGTTCGGACTGTGTCCGCCGGCGCCAATTTCGGGCCGAGCCGGCGAAAAAAGGGCCTTTGGGGACGCGAATGGGCCGATTTTTTGGCGTCGGTGGCCGAAAAATCGCCTGGGGGCCTTGTTGGTGGCGCGGCTGGAGATGCTCTTACAAGCGGGGCTAACAATGCTCCACATCTACGAGGATTTGCAAGTTTGTTGTTTGATCTGGTGTCAGTTTTCACTTGCTGCAATAGTAATTCTTGTCGAGGCGCGGCATATTATTTAATTCATCTATTCAGAATGGATCAAATTATCTATAGTTTTCCATTATTTAAACGAGGCATCCTGGCATAAATCCCCTACCATGTGAAATTAATTGGATTGGATGTTTATTGCAATGCAAATGCAATCAGATGAAACCATTGGTGGATTGGTCTTGTGCTCTCATAAAGAAAAAAACTACTTTAATGGTTCTTCTTAGGTATCTCCTCCATCTTACTTGTCAGGGAAAATGAAGAACGTCAAGGTGCTTGGAGCGGTCAAGGCCACCATTACCGACAAAATGTGAAACATGTATGGAAGACTCAGTAGTTCGGTGATATCTTTGCGGTGTACAACGTTGATCGCCAACGACTTGCTCTGGCAGTGCAATGTTCCAGTGGCAATGGCATAGCTGATACCTTGCTTGTGTTCCACATAGCCACGATAATCATTGATGCGAGGCACCCGCAAGAACCACAATTAGAAGGGGATCAAATTAACAAGATTATAGCAATTCCCGTGACATGCTTGCATGCACCTCGTGATCAACTTGCCTCAGCTACTTCATGATGATGATAAATGGTGCAACACCTTGTACACCGCTATCAAGAAGGACAGAAAATGTATTCTCGCTGATCATTGCAATTTGGTGTCATCGACCCGGCCCAACACCAGATTTGTGTACAAGTCAGGGGGGCACTACCCCCCCCGACAGCTCCTCCATTGTTGATCCCGAAGGCAGAGTTTCGGTAGCTTGTGGACCCATTGGCTAGGAAGTCGGAGCATGAAGTGCTCAAGAATGATGGTAAGACTCGAGAAGGGTTGGCAAGTTAATGAGAGACCCTAGAAAAAAAATCAATACTCCTCCCAGGTGGGAGCCGTCTTTCAATATTGCATAACGGAACAATGTCCAGCCAAATACAAAATAAACCAACCTAATAGATAGTTCAATCAATAGGAAACACCACAAACATTATCCATCTAAAATGCCTGTAGAACACACGCACGCAATAACAAGAGCTCCCACAAAGTAGTTTTTTTTAAAGAGACACCAAAACAAGTTACCCATCTAGGGGGAAAGGGGCGAAAAAGAACGCATGCCCTGAGCAAACATCACCCCTTCAAGCATCGAGTCATCATCTTATGTAGAGCCATCCTCATCCCTAGTTTCCGCGGGTTTAGATTGATTGACATGATGTTAGGTGACTTAAGGTCACTGACACGTGGGCCATCTGGTTTTGCGGCCCCACATGTCAGTGACCCTAAGTCAGCCAATCCTATCCGTGTTTCTTCAGCTTCGATGGTGCGGAGTTGTTTTCCAGCAGATGCAATACGAGATGTGTCATGTATATATCCTCAAGGCCAAGCGGGGTTGAGCCTTCCGGCTTCTTAGCAAAACATTACTTTGTTACGAAATTTTCATGGGACCAGCAGAATGCAGCAAGTCCAATCACATGAAAGACCCTGTAAAATTTTTGACTGGAGTTAATAATGTACGTCGCCCCTCCCTTGGATCACCTGGACGGGCACTCTGCGGCAGTCGCCCAGGACGGTGAGCTGATAACTATTCTCTGATCACCCATGCCGGGATAGTCAGGAGGAGCAAGGATGTTATAGCTTCTCCTTCCGTCGTCGTTCAAGTGTTCCATGTATTCATTCATGTCCATTTCGCGGTTGGGTTTTGCTTGGTTACTTGTATCCTGTTCTTGCTTCTATGCTAGTTCATGATGGTGTTTTTTTCTTTGGAGAATACGCCAAGGCATACCATATTTTTATAGAAGGCAGAAAACAATTACAAGATACTACAACTTGCTGCGAACAACAAGTGCAGTTTAAACTCCACACTTCATCGTGACGAGTACAAACACAACAGAAAAGAGCCTGCCTAAGCCAATGAACTAGCCGCGTCACATAAAAACCGGTAGCCTCAAAGAGCAACATCTCCAACCGGATTTCCCTTGCCAACGCACTACCACCCTTGAATGCCTAAGAAGAGACGGCGAGTGGATAGCGGGACTCGGTCAGCCCTGAGAAAGCCATTGTCTTGGAATCACCGGCAGCTGCATACATAGTGCCGATGAAGATCGACTCGGGCAGCAGCAAGCACCGGAGAACCACAGACAGAAACAAGGCCAGGTATCCACAAGCGATGCTCTCAACAGAGTAACGACGCCACATCGCCGGTCCTACAACGGACAAAGCTTTCGCCTGAAGACCACAATCCGATCAAGGAGGGGAGATGCCGACACACTCGACGACGCCTCCAAAGAGGAAAACGACACCCACAGGCGCCGTCGCCGCCAGCTCCGGAACGAGCAGGATTTTCATCCGAACCACCGCACCTCTCCCACCCCCATCAATTGATTGGCCAAATTGTTGGAGTCACACTGCCACTGTCGCAACACCTCGCCACCGTGTCCAGACCATCGCGGTACATCGCCCTCGCACGGTGGAGAGCAGCCTGACCACCAACCATCACCTGCACGGTCGCGGAAACCACCTCGCCCGCACCCATCCATCCTGAACAACATCCAAGCTCCGCTGGCACTCCATGCTGCTGCTGCAACCTGGGGCCACACAGGGCAGAAACCGGCGCGCCGAATCTGCCACGCGAATGCGCACGCCCACCATGGTGCTCCCTTGTGCGAGCCCCTGCTTCGACCACTAGCAAGGAACCAGCGCAAATCCTGGCCGCGACGCCACCAACACCACAAAGAGGCCGCCTTCCTCCGAGACAAGTTGGCGTCAACAAGAGCCACCACGCGCGCCCCGGCCACCGCAACAAATCCCAGCCGCCGCTCCCGGCACCACCACACCTGGTCGGGATCTGCATCCACCAACTTTTCAAATTCTGAACATTTTTACAAAACATGTTTTTTTGAAGATTTTTATAAAATGCAAAAAATAATTTAGATTCGTAAACCTTTTTTTTGGAAAAAGCAAATATTTTTGAAATTCAGGTTTTCCAAAAGACATGAACAACTATTGAAATTCCAAATAAATTTTTTAAATGTGAATAATTCAGAACATTTTTTAAGTTTCGAGTACATTTTATTTAAAAATCAAACAATTTTTGAAATTATGATATTTTTGAATAAAATGAACAACTTTTTAAAGTCCAAATATTTATTTATTTTTCTGAACATTTCTAAAAATTTGGAGTATATTTTATTTTAAAAGAGATTTTTTAAAATTCAGATTTTTTGAAGAAATAAAGAACTTTTGAACGAGCAAGTATTTTTTATAAAAATGTGAATATTTTTTGAACATTTCAAGTATATTTTATTATAAATCAAACAATTTTCTAAATTATGATTTTTTTAAAAATAAGAAAAAAATGTTGTTTTAAACCTTTTTTTAGATTCCAAACATTTTTTAAAAGCACAAAAAATTGAAAATTCTAACATTACTTTGAAAAAAATAAAAAGAGAAAACGTAAAATAAAATACCGGAAAGCTAGTAAAGAAAAACAAAAGGAGAAAAGAAAGCAGAAAGCTGGCCAGGAACCTCCTAGAAGATTCTTAAAACTTGGAAAAACGAAAATGGGACCTTCTTCGAAATTGGGATTGGTATAACACTTAATGGGCCGGCCCAGTTTGCCACTCAGCTCACCAGCTCTGTGCGGTAGCACGACAATCTACGACAATAGGAAATTCTATCTGAACCGTCACCACCTCCGGGATCGCCACGTCTCTATCGTAGGGCGACTTCTGATATCTTAGAGACCCGAGGTGAAATTAGAACATGGGGCCACTCTAGTGTCTTTAAAACAACAATCAATATATGTATGTTTGGAATTTATTTAAACGCCCATGTTACTACTAATTTTTTATCATATAGTAGCAAGCAACATTTCAATCAACCTATGTCCATGCTCTAATCATCTATGGTCTTATTAATTCTATCTTACCTTTGTTTAGGTTTTGAGAAGTAAATTTCATGCATCATATATTTTCTAATTTGTCACATAAATAGTAAAAACATTGATCAAAATTGTGTTATTTCTTTTATGAAGCTATAAATTCTTTTGAAACTATATTTCTACATTCTGTTGCTATGGTTTCTTGGGGGCCTTTGTGTTAACTGGGTTGCCACGTGTGTGAAATCACTGCCATATTATTGGCCAAACCAGCTTTGCGTGGAGTTTGTCAGCTAATATATCCGGTTTTAGAAGTCAAATGGAAAGTTTTTCTTATTTTAGAATCCAGGGGCAAAGAGCATACTTGGTAGGTAGCTGAGAGACAAAAATATAATTTTTCATCTCTTTTCATGAAGTGAAGACCACCAACTTAAAAAATAGAGAACAAATTCGCAACACCAAAAGAATCACTCTCTTGTAGTTTTTTTACGGATTAGTAATTTTTTTGTGGGGGATGGATTTGCTAAAGTTACACAGGACTTACTTGTACCGTTTATAATGGTTTGTACTTCCTCTGTTCATTTTTATAAGACGTTCTAGACAATTCAGACAGTGCCCAAAACAGTTCAAAGCTAACTGTCCAAAACGTTTTATAATAATGAACGGAGGGAGTAATTGCTTACCACAGTGACTACCCAAGACGCACGTTAGATTCTTCATGAAAGGTCCCACGCACCTTTTGTTGTTCTGAAAAAAAGGAAATGATTCTGTTTGTGCTCATTAATCACATAGGATTTTATCTTATGCTTTGGGTTTATTTGTCGCACATGATAAGATAGTGTGCCAATGAAATGTGTCTCTACCATATACTATTTATTTATTAGTCCAAGTGTTGTTTGTTGATGGAGCCATGGGGGGGGGGGGGGGGGGGGGGTTGTCTTATGTCTTATTGTTTGGCCGCCGAAAGAAGTAACAAGTAGGCAGGAGAGGACGGAGGTGGCGCATACCCAAAGCCATTGTGACTACCAACATTCGCCGTCATGGCAGATCAGTTTACCACATAGCTCACATCACAGCATGACAACAGTCGAGATTTCCAATCCTATAAGTCTAACTAGACACACCCGGGCCACTCTCAAAATTCTATGAGATGTGATCGATTTCAATTAGGATTTGCTATTTCTCAACCGGCTCAGAAATATCTATAGCTCAATCGACGATATAGTCGTCGGATTATGCATGAAGATCAGTGCAATTTTCTTTGGTTGTTGTTTCTCTTTCTATTGTTTTTTTTTGGAAATTGAGTTTTTCTCAATGGATTGAGCTCTAGGTGCTCCCTTTTTAATTAGCAGACCGAACGCATTTCTGAAGTTACCATGTCTATTTGCATGCTCATCAATATCAAATCATGTTTCCTTTGAAGCATCGGCAATGAAACTCCACAAAAGAAAAATATCATTTTTTGCCTTTTTCTGTTATTTCAATATTCATAGTGCACATGAGCACGGGTGCCAAAGCACGCCTTCCCATGCACATCAACTCTTCCCCTACATATGTAGTGTGAGCAAGGAGAACCAAAAAAGAGATTTTATTGGCCTACAATTCCTTACTAGTTTGTAATGTGCTAGATTTTTTACTTATACTTTAGCTCACTTGTGATTACATTTGTCTCTCGGACCATGTAATACAAAAGGTTACATCCATACGTAAATATAACCATACAAATATTAGGAATTGGTAACCTTATGTCAAAATAAAACATATATTCTCACCATAATGCCATGGTATAGATTGCAACTAAAAATTAAGAAGAAAGTTGGTTGAACTTCACTGTATTGTAAAGGTGCAAAAAACATTTGGTCAAGGCATTGCTCCCCATGTGGTACTGATTCTTCAAGCGGTATGGACTCCCAACCTTGCCATCTACACGACATGAGGTGGAGGTTAGGAGAGATTCTACATGCCCGAATGCAGAAGCAATCTTCAAATCTCAAGCGGATTGATCCTAATTAATTTTTCTTATTTTTGCCAAAACATTTGCAACTATAGGTTT
This sequence comes from Triticum urartu, assembly GCF_056163025.1. Classification (NCBI taxonomy): domain Eukaryota; kingdom Viridiplantae; phylum Streptophyta; class Magnoliopsida; order Poales; family Poaceae; genus Triticum; species Triticum urartu. The sequence continues at coordinate 556,832,940 of NC_141876.1, forward strand.
GCGAGGCTAAGTGAACATTTGCACTTGGAAGCAACCCTTCTTTTATTGTCATGTATACGGAGAAGCTACAGGGTATGCCAACAACAAGTGGATGAGAGTATACCGGTTCTACTTAAAGTTACATGGGGGGACATTGTACATCGGAAAAACTAGCCTCGTGGTTACTACATTCAATGAATAATTTCTGGCCAAGGCGATAGGAATACAAATGATCAACGATGTGTTGGAGATATGCCTTAAAGGCAATCATGTATGATGATATTTTTTATGTGTTTATGAATAAAGATAGTCCTTGGACATTATCAATGATGTGTATCAGCAAGTACGTAACTTGTTTGTAGGACTATGCAGTGTATGATGACTGTCCTAAAAGGTCCCTTGTCGAAAGGGTTGTGTGGACGCGCATCCAACTAGACTAGCATATGACACAGTCGATGGCTTGGTCTCACTAGCCATGGAGCATTGGATGCTAACCGGATAATATGGACTTGGAAGGATCTGGTCGGATTCGACGTAATCAGATCCGAGTCGAGATAAGGTCCGAGTCGAACAGACCCAACTATGAGACGCAGCGATATGTCATCTGTGAGTCTCTAGTACAACATATGTTCTATGTCCTAAGATCTGAGCTGACGCATGTACTCGGGATGGTGACAGACTTGCTTTGGGCCGACCAAACGCTACTCCGTAACTGGGTAGTTATAAAGGTAGGTTTCGGGTTTGTCCAGAACCATGCTGCAAGACGTGGTCGAGTAAGATGGGATTTGCCCCTCCGATCAGGAGAGATATACTCTGGGCCCCTCGTGTGATCCGACCAGGATAAGCATGGCCATGCGACAAGGATTATGAGATAATCCGGTTTGTGGTCGCCATCACTGAAACGAGAAAGAGGTCGGGCTAGCACAAGGATGACAAACTCGCCTTGATCTCGACAACATATATGGTGTGGCAAAAGAAATGAAAGTATGATGTACAGGTTCGCTAACCAGCTTCATAGTCTGCTTGGTGTTCGGCATGCCTTGCTAGAGGCCGCTACCAACCGTGCAGTTCGGAGGTGATCCGAACTGCGACCAAGCCGACTTGAACCTAAGGGGTCGCGCGCTTAAGGGAAGGAATCTACGAAGTCGGATCTGAGGACACTGGTCGGATGTGATCCAAACTGTATTCGGATTGTGGCCGAGTAGACTTATAGGCTTTAGGGTCCGTACGAGGCCCAAGTGCTGAGCCCGCGACGGACGCCTATATAAAGTGGAGGTGCCGCACACTCACGCGGTTGATCGCTTCGGCGCTGTCACTAGGGTTTGCATGTGTTGCGAATAGACACCTCCATTCGCCGCCGGTTGTGTGACCGGACCTAACAGTCCGCCGCACGACGTTCTTCCTGCACACGCGGATACCGCTAGAGGCGGTGCACTTGCGCCGCTCCAGCGAACCTGTACGTGAGAACCGTTCACCGGCTGTACGAGAGAGATCGGACGAGGAGGAGACGATCCACGCGGACGCGCTGCCTCAACTCTTCTTCCGCTACATGGCACTGCGCGTCTAGTGGTAACGAACTGTGGTCCATCTCACGTAGCATGTTCTTGGTTGTTCTGCGTGTAGGATTTTTTTAATTTGCAGTCGACGCATCCTACCGTAGATCCCAACACGATGGCCTAGTGAAACTGGATAAAGTTTTAAATACATATCACAAGATTCTTCTCTTGATACCATAGTGTCATCAATTCAAAGACTCATGTTTCTCATTTGCATTGTTCAAGTTGTTGCGGTGTCGATTTGCAAGATACCAAATTGATAAGAGTAATTTCATGGAGGCCCACAATGGCAGAGCTATGCACATGTTAGGGGGGCATCGCCCCCTAGCTTAGGCAAAATCACTGAACTAATTTTCTTAGGGAGGCTTAGGTTGAAGTAAAGAGTATGTCTCACCTCTCCACCCCAAACAATCATAATTTTCCCTTTTTGCCCACTTGTCATTTTGGGCTAGCACCGCCCATGGAGGTCTATAAATTCTTTTGCAACACGCTTCTCAATGATATTAAAGATGCTAAAAGGATACTTAGGTTGATTGCAAATGAGTTTTTCTTTCTTCATGAGTTTTACTATTCCTCACAACCTGTCACTCTTGAGCATCTCTCACTGCTTTGTTCTTGTGACTTAGATAACCTTATTGGATGTTGCTAAGAGAAACATATGGTAGCTACGGTGTTAGCTTACAAGCGGGGATAACAACCTCTCTGCTTAGGCGATGAGGGAATTCCTTAAATTGTGGGAGGCAATCCAAAATATTCAATTAACCCAAGAGCCTGACCGAGTTCAGTGGAAATGGACAGAGACGGCGTGTACACGGCGAGATCGGCTTACAAGATTCAGTTTGAGGGCTGCACTCGGCCATCGTGGGCTGCGTTCCTTTGGAAAGCTGATGCACCGGGAAAATGCAAACTTTTTGCGTGGTTGGCGCTGCTGGGACGATGCAACACAGCCGATGTCCTTGCAAGGAAAGGCTGGCCTCACAATCCGTCTTGCTCTCTTTGCAATGGGCCAATGGAGGATATTGTGCACCTGCTAGCTTCCTGCCTTGTATCCGTCAGAATTTGGCACAACATCATTGCTCGCTGAAATCTTCACCCGGGCCTCGCTCCATCCTCCACTACAACCTCCCTGGAGCTTTGGATCGAACAGTCCAATGGCATCATCTCTTCATCAGCTAGGAAGCCATGGAGTGCACTCGTACAGCTGGTTTGGTGGTCATTATGGAACAAACGCAACACAAGGATATTCAGAAACCAGCCATCGCCGCCAAGGACTGTAGTTGAACGATTGATTGAAGAGGCAGCAGTCTGGCAAAGGGCGGGACGGGGCAAGGCCATCTCCCTCCTCAACAGACCAAGAGAACCAGACTAGGAAAGCTTAGTACAGGAAATAGAGATGGCATGTACACCTAGTGCAGGCCTGCTCATGTAACACTGCTGTAAATTAACTCTCTTCAAACCCCCCCATATCAATGAAAAGCTGCTCCATCAACATTTTCGTTAAAAAAACAAGCGGGGATAACCGTGCTCTACATTTCCGGGGATTTGCATGTCTTTTTTTGATCTAGTCCGGTTTTTTCACTTGTTGAAATAATAGTTCTTATTGAGGCGGGGTATATTATTTTGTTCATTTGTTCTGACTGGACCAAAGTATCAATAGCCTACCATTATTTAAATGAGGCATCCTGGCCGAAATATTCTACCATGTGAAATAGATTGGATGTTTATTGCAATGCAGATGCCAACTGACAAAGCCATGGGTGGACTAAAAGAACAATTTCTCAGTCATTGTATTCCCACTAAGAAAAACAAGTTTAATTGTTCTTCTTAGGCATCTCCTTGATCTTACTTGTCAAAGCAAATAAAAAATGTCAAGGTGCCTTGAGCGGTCATGCCACCATTATCGACAAAATACGAAACATATAGGAAATCCTCAGTAGCCAGATGATATCTTTGAGCTATATATAGAGCACCTATCGCTAATGACTTGTGCTGGAAGTGAAGTTGGTCAGAGGAACCTAGATAACTATACCTTGCTTGTCTTGCACATCACCATAAAAATCATTGACGCGAGGTATGTTGGGGAACGCAGTAATTTCAAAAAAATTCCTACACACACGCAAGATCTATCTAGGTGATGCATAACAACGAGAGGGGAAGAGTGTTGTCCACGTACCCTCGTAGACCGTAAGCGGAAGCGTTATGACAACACGGTTGATGTAGTCGAACATCTTCATGATCCGACCGATCCTAGCACCGAAGATACGTCACCTCCGCGATCTGCACACGTTCAGCTTGGTGATGTCCCGCGAACTCTAGATCCATATGAGTGTCGAGGGAGAGTTTTGTCAGCACGACGGCGTGATGACGGTGATGATGAAGCTACCGGCGCAGGGCTTCGCCTAAGCACTGCAACGATATGACCGAGGTGGAAATCTGTGGAAGGGGGCACCGCACATGTCTAAGAGATCAACTTATGTGTCTATGGGGTGCCCCCTCCCCCATATATAAAGGAGTGGAGGAGGGGAGGGCCAGCCTTCTCTATGGCGCGCCCTAGGGGGAGTCCTACTCCCACCGGGAGTAGGATTCCCCCTTTCCCTAGTAGGAGTAGGAGAGAAGGAAGGGGGAGAGAGAAGGAAGGAAGGGGGGGGGGGCGACCCCCCACCCAATTTGGATTGGGATAGGGGGCGCGCCCTCCACCTTTCCCTTCATCTCCTCTTTTCCACTAAGGCCCATATACTCCTCGGGGGGTTCCGGTAACTTCTCGGTACTCCGGTAAATGCCCCAACTCATCCGGAACCATTCCGATGTCCAAACATAGGCTTCCAATATATCGATCTTTATGTATCGAACATTCCGAGACTCCTCATCATGTCCGTGATCATATCCGAGACTCCGAACTACCTTCGGTACATCAAAACACATAAACTCATAATACTGATCGTCACCGAATGTTAAGCGTGCGGACCCTACGGGTTCGAGAACTATGTAGACATGACGGAGACTCATCTCCGGTCAATAACCAATAGCGGAACCTAGATGCTCATATTGGCTCCTACATATTCTATGAAGATCTTTATCGGTCAAACCGCATAACAACATACGTTGTTCCCTTTGTCATCGGTATGTTACTTGCCCGAGATTCGATCGTCGGTATCATCATACCTAGTTCAATCTCATTACCGGCAAGTCTCTTTACTCGTTCTGTAATGCAACATCCCGCAACAAACTCATTAGTCACATTGCTTGCAAGGCTTATAGTGATGTGCATTACCGAGAGGGCCCAGAGATACCTCTTCGACAATCGGAGTGACAAATCCTAATCTCGATCTATGCCAACTGAACAAACACCATCGGAAACACCTATAGAGCATCTTTATAATCACCCAGTTACGTTGTGACGTTTGATAGCACACAAGGTGTTCCTCCGGTATTCGGGAGTTGCATAATATCATAGTCAGAGGAACATGTATAAGTCATGATGAAAGCAATAGCAATAAAACTAAACGATCATTTATGCTAAGCTAACGGATGGGTCTTGTCCATCACATCATTCTCTAATGATGTGATCCCGTTCATCAAATGACAACACATGTCTATGGCTAGGAAACTTAACCATCTTTGATTAACGAGCTAGTCTAGTAGAGGCATACTAGTTAGGGACACTCTGTTTGTCTATGTATTCACACATGTACTAAGTTTCCAGTTTAATACAATTTTAGCATGAATAATAAACATTTATCACGATATAAGGAAATATAAATAAAAACTTTATTATTGCCTCTAGGGCATATTTCCTTCAGTCTTCCACTTGCACTAGAGTCAATAATCTAGTTCACATCGTCATGTGATTTCACACCAATAGTTCACATCTTTATGTGATTAGTTCACATCTCCATGTGACTAATACCCAAAGGGTTTACTAGAGTCAATAATCTAGTTCACATTACTATGTGATTAACACCCAAAGAGTACTAAGGTGTGATCATGTTTTGCTTGTGAGAGAAGTTTAGTCAACGGGTCTGCACATTCAGACCCGTATGTATTTTGCAATTTTTCTATGTCTACAATGCTCTGCACGGAGCTACTCTAGCTAATCGCTCCCACTTTCAATATGTATCTAGATCGAGACTTAGAGTCATCCAGATCGGTGTCAAAGCTTGCATCGATGTAATGCTTTACGATAAAATCTTTATCACCTCCATAACCGAGAAATATTTCCTTAGTACTCTAAGGATAATTTTGACCGCCGTCCAGTGATCTACAACTAGATCACTATTGCCTCCCTTGCCAAAATCATGCTAAGGTATACAATAGGACTGGTACATAGCATAGCATACTTTATAGAACATATGACTGAGGCATAGGGAATGACTTTTCATTCTCTTTCTATTTTATGTCGTGGTCGGGTTTTGAGTCTTTACTCAAGTTCACACCTTGCAACACAGGCAAGAACTCCTTGTTTGACTATTCCATTTTGAACTACTTCAAAAACTTGTCAAGGTTTGTACTTATTGAAAAATTTATCAAACGTCTTGATCTATCTCTATAGATCTTCATGCCCAATATGTAAGCAGCTTCACCAAGGGCTTTCATTGAAAAACTTCTTTCAAACACTCCTTTATGCTTTCCAGAAAATTCTACATCATTTCCGATCAACAATATGTCACTCACATATACTTATCAGAAAGGTTGTAGTGCTCCCACTCACCTTTTTGTAAATACAGGCTTCTCCAAAAGTCTGTATAAAACTATATGCTTTGATCAACTCATCAAAGTGTATATTCCAACTCCGAGATGCTTGCACCAGTCCATAGATGGATCGAAGGAGCTTGCACACTTTGTTTAGTACCTTTAGGATTGATAAAATCTTCTGGTTGCATCATATACAACTCTTCTTTAATAAATCCATTAAGGAATGTAGTTTTGATATCCATTTTCCAGATTTCATAAAATGCGGCAATTGCTAACATGATTCGGACAGACTTTTAAGCATCGATACGAGTGAGAAAATCTCATCGTAGTCAACACCTTGAACTTGCTGAAAACCCTTTTGCGACAATTTGAGCTTTGTAGATAGTAACACTACTATCAGCGTCCGTCTTCCTCTTGAAGATCCATTTATTCTGAATGGCTCACCGATCATCGGGCAAGTCAATGAAAGTCCATACTTTGTTCTCATACATGGATCCCATCTCAGATTTCATGGCCTTAAGCCATTTCGTGGAATCTGGGCTCATCATCGCTTCCTCATAGTTCGTAGATTCGTCATGGTCTAGTAACATGACTTCCAGAACAGGATTACCGTACCACTCTGGTGCAGAAGGTACTCTGGTTGACCTACGAGGTTCGGTAGTAACTTGATCTGAAGTTTCATGATCATTATCATTAACTTCATCACTAATTGGTGTAGGCATCACTAGAACTAATTTCTGTGATGAACTACTTTCCAATTTGGGAGAAGGTACAATTACCTCATCAAGTTATACTTTCCTCCCACTCACTTCTTTCGAGAGAAAATCCTTCTCTAGAAAGGATCCATTCTTAGCAACAAAGATCTTGCCTTCGGATATGTGATAGAAGGTGTACTCAACAGTTTCTTTTGGATATCCTATAAAGACGCACTTCTCCGATTTGGGTTCGAGCTTATGAGGTTGAAGCTTTTTCTCATAAGCACCGCAGCCCCAAACTTTAAGAAACGACAACTTGGGTTTCTTGCCAAACCACAGTTCATAAGGTGTCGTCTCAACGGATTTTGATGGTGTCCTTTTTAACATGAATGCAGTCGTCTCTAAAGCATAACCCTAAAACGATAGCGGTAAATCAGTGAGAGACATCATAGATCGCACCATATCTAATAAAGTGCGGTTACGACGTTCAGACACACCATTACGTTGTGGTGTTCCAGGCGGCGTGAGTTGCGAAACTATTCCGCATTGTTTCTGATGAATACCAAACTCATAACTCAAATATTCACCTCCATGATCAGATCGTAGAAACTTAATTTTCTTGTTACGATGATTTTCCACTTCACTCTAAAATTCTTTGAACTTTTCAAATGTTTCAGACTTATGTTTCATCAAGTAGATATACCCATATCTGCTCAAATCATCTGTGAAGGTAAGAAAATAACGATACCCGCCGCGAGCATCAACAATCATCGGACCGCATACATCAGTATGTATTATTTCCAACAAGTCTGTTGCTCGCTCCATTGTTCCGGAGAACGGAGTATTAGTCATCTTACCCATGAGGCATGGTTCACAAGCATCAAGTGATTCATAATCAAGTGATTCCAAAAGTCCATCAACATGAAGTTTCTTCATGCGCTTTACACCATTATGACCTAAACGACAGTACCACAAATAAGTTGCACTATCATTATTAAACTTATATCTTTTGCCTTCAACACTATGACCATGTGTATCACTACTATCAAGATTTAGTAAAAACAGACCACTCATCAATGGTGCATGACCATAAAATATATTATTCATATAAATAGAACAACCATTATTCTCTGATTTAAATGAATAAGAATAACCGTCTCGCATCAAACAAGATCCAGATATAATGTTCATGCTCAACGCTGGCACCAAATAACAATTATTTAGGTCTAAAACTAATCCCGAAGGTAGATGTAGAGGTAGCATGCCGACGGCGATCACATCGACTTTGGAACCATTTCCCACACGCATCGTCACCTCGTCCTTAGCCAATCTTCGCTTAATCCGTAGCCCCTGTTTTGAGTTGCAAATATTAGCAACAGAACCAGTATCAAATACCCAGGCGCTACTGCGAGCATTAGTAAGGTACACATCAATAACATGTATATCAAATATACCTTTCACTTTGCCATCCTTCTTCTTCGCCAAATACTTGGGGCAGTTCCGCTTCCAGTGACCAGTCCCTTTGCAGTAGAAGCACTCAGTCTCAGGCTTAGGTCCAGATTTGGGCTTCTTCACTTGAGCAGCAACTTGCCTGTTGTTCTTTTTGAAGTTCCCCTTCTTCCCGTTACCCTTTTTCTTGAAACTGGTGGTCTTGTTGACCATCAACACTTGATGCTCTTTCTTGATTTCTACCTCGGCAGCCTTTAGCATTGCGAAGAGCTCAGGAATCGTCTTATCCATCCCTTGCATATTATAGTTCATCACGAAGCTCTTGTAGCTTGGTGGCAATGATTGAAGAACTCTGTCAATGACACTATCATCAGGAAGATTAACTCCCAGCTGAGTCAAGTGGTTGTGGTACCCAGACATTCTGAGTATATGTTCACTGACAGAACTATTCTCCTCCATTTTGCAGCTGTAGAACTTATTGGAGACTTCATATCTCTCAATTCGTGCATTTGCTTCAAATATTAACTTCAACTCCTGGAACATATCATATGCTCCATGATGTTCAAAACGTCGTTGAAGTCCCGGTTCTAAGCCGTAAAGCATGGCACACTGAACTATCAAGTAGTCATCAGCTTTGCTCTGCTAGGTGTTCATAACATCTGGCGTTGCTTGATACGTCCATTTTGCATCATGCTTTTATATCGATATTTATTGCATTATGGGCTGTTATTACACATTATGTTACAATACTTATGCCTATTCTCTCTTATTTTACAAGGTTTACATAAAGAGGGGGAATGCCGGCAGCTGGAATTCTGGGCTGGAAAAGGAGCAAATATTAGAGACCTATTCTGCACATCTCCAAAAGTCCTGAAACTTCACGAGAGCACTTTTCAGAATATATAAAAAATATTGGGTGGAAGAAGTACCACAGGGGGCCACCCACCAGCCACGAGGGTGGGGGCGCCCCTGCCTCATGGGCCCCCTGGTGGCCCTCTGATGCCCATGTTTGGTTATATGGAGTCTTTCGTCCGAGGAAAAATCGTAAGCAAGCTCACGGGACGAAACTCCACCGCCACGAGGCGGAACCTTGGCAGAACCAATCTAGGGCTCCGGCGGAGCTGTTCTGCCGGGGAAACTTCCCTCCGGGAGGGGGAAATCATCACCATCGTCATCACCAACGATCCTCTCATCGGGAGGGGGTCAATCTCCATCAACATCTTCACCACCACCATCTCATCTCAAACCCTAGTTCATCTCTTGTATCCAATCTTTGTATCCAAACCTCAGATTGGTACCCATGGGTTGCTAGTAGTGTTGATTACTCCTTGTAGTTGATGCTAGTTGGTTTACTTGGTGGAAGATCATATGTTCAGATCCATTATGCATATTAATACCTCTCTGATTATGAACATGAATATGCTTTGTGAGTAGTTATGTTTGTTCCCGAGGACATGGGCGAAGTCTTGCTATAAGTAGTCATGTGAATTTGGTATTCGTTCGATATTTTGATGAGATGTATGTTGTCATCCCTCTAGTGGTGTTATGTGAACGTCGACTACATGACACTTCACCATTGTTTGGGCCTAGAGGGAGGCATTGGGAAGTAATAAGTAGATGATGGGTTGCTAGAGTGACAGAAGCTTAAACCCTAGTTTATGCGTTGCTTCGTAAGGGGCTGATTTGGATCCATATGTTTCATGCTATGGTTAGGTTTACCTTAATACTTCTGTTGTAGTTGCGGATGCTTGCAATAGGGGTTAATCATAACTGGGATGCTTGTCCAAGTAAGGACAGTACCCAAGCACCGGTCCACCCACATATCAAATTATCAAAGTACTAAACGCGAATCATATGATCGTGATGAAAACTAGCTTGATGATAATTCCCATGTGTCCTCGGGAGCGCTTTCCTTCATATAAGAGTTTGTGCAGGCTTGTCCTTTGCTACATAAAGGATTGAGCCATCTTGCTTTTATTACTTCTACTCGTTACAAATTATCTTATCACAAGACAATCTATTACCGATAATTTCAGTGCTTGCAGAGAATACCTTGCTGAAAACCACTTATCATTTCATTCTGCTCCTCGTTGGGTTCGACACTCTTATTTATCGAAAGGACTACGATAGATCCCCTATACTTGTGGGTCATCAAGACTCTTTTCTGGCGCCGTTGCCGGGAAGTAAGCGCCTTTGGTAGGTGGAATTTGGTAAGGAAAAATTTATATAGTGTGCTGAAATTTACTGTCACTTGATACTATGGAACATAATCCTTTGAGGGGCTTGTTCGAGGTATCTTCACCCCGACGAGTAGAGCAAAGAGTTGCTCCTCAACCCACTAAATCCACTGAAAATGTTTACTTTGAAATTCCTTCGGGTATGATAGAGAAACTTCTAGCTAATCCTTTTGCAGGAGATGGAACATTGCATCCCGATTTACACTTAAGCCCTGTTCGGATCCACTCCGCTCCACGGCTTCGACTCCCGGAGCGGAGGGAGCGGCAGTATAATCCTACGGAGTGGCTCAGAACCAGCTCCTAGCATGGAGCGGAGTTTTGAAACTGGCGAGATACCGAACAGGCCTTTAATCTATGTGGATGAAGTTTGTGGATTATTTAAGCTTGCAGGTATGCCCGAGGATGTTATCAAGAAGAAGGTCTTCCATTTATCTTTGAAGGGAGAGGCATTTACATGGTATAGGCTATGTGATGATATGGGATCATGGGACTACAAGCGATTGAAATTGGAATTTCATCAGAAGTTTTATCCTATGCATCTTGTTCATCGTGATCGTAATTATATATATAATTTTTGGTCTCGCGAAGGAGAAAGCATCGCTCAAGCTTGGGGGAGGCTTAAGTCAATGTTATATTCATGCCCAATCATGAGCTCTCAAGAGAAATGATTATTCAAAATTTTTATGCTCGGCTTTCTCTCAGTAATCGCTCCATGCTCGATACTTCTTGTACTGGATCTTTTATGATGAAGACTATTGAATTCAAATGGGATTTATTGGAAAGAATTAAACGCAACTCTGAAGATTGGGATCTCGACGAAGGTAAGGAGTTTGGTATAACACCTAAGTTTGATTGTGTTAAATCTTTTATGGATACCGATGCTTTCCGTGAATTTAGCACTAAACATGGACTTGACTCTGAGATAGTAGCTTCTTTCTGTGAATCATTTGCTACTCATGTTGATCTCCCTAAGGAGAAGTGGTTTAAATATAATCCTCCCATTGACGTAAAAGTAGTTGCACCTATTAAAGTTGAAGAAAAGACTATCACTTATAATGATCCTATTGTTCCTACTGCTTATGTTGAGAAACCACCTTTCCCTGTTAGAATAAAGGATCATGCTAAAGCTTCAACTGTGGTTAACAAGAGCAATATTAAGACACCCAAACCCTTTGAGAAAATTAAAGTTGAACCTAATATTGCTATAGTTAATGATCTCTTGGCTGATAATATTGATGGGCATGTTATTTACTTCTGTGACGATACTGCTAGAATTGCTAGACCTGATACTAAAAATAAACATAGACCTGTTATAGGCGTGCCTGTTATTTCTGTTAAAATAGGAGATCATTGCTATCATGGCTTGTGTGATATGGGTGCTAGTGCAAGTGCAATACCTCATTCCTTATACAAAGAAATTATGCATGATATTGCACCTGCTGATATAGAAGATATCAATGTTACCATTAAGCTTGCCAATAGAGATACTATTTCACCAATTGGGATTGTTAGAGATGTTGAAGTCTTGTGTGGGAAGGTTAAATATCCTGCTGATTTTCTTGTTCTTGGTTCCCCACAATATAGCTTTTGTCCTATTATATTTGGTAGACCCTTCTTGAATACTGTTAATGCTAAGATAGACTGCAATAAGGATATTGTTTCTATTGCTTTAGGGGATATGTCTCATGAGTTTAATTTTGCTAAGTTTCGTAGAAAACCCCGTGATGAGGAATTGCCTAGTAATGATGAAATTATTGGTCTTGCTTCTATTGTCGTGCCTCCTACTGATCCTTTAGAACAATATTTGCTAGACCATGAAAATGATATGTTCATGAATGAAAGAAGGGAAATAGATGAAGTATTCTTTAAACAGGGACCTATTCTGAAACACAACTTGCCTGTTGAAATCCTAGGGGATCCTCCTCCACCCAAGGGTGATCCCGTGTTTGAACTTAAACCATTACCTGATACTCTTAAATATGCTTATCTTGATGAAAAGAAGATATATCCTGTTATTATTAGTGCTAACCTTTCAGAGAAGGAGGAAGAGAAATTATTGAAAACTCTAAAGAAGCACTGTGCTGCTATTGGATATACTCTTGATGATCTTAAGGGCATTAGTCCCACTCTATGTCAACACAAAATAAATTTGGAGAAAGACGGCAAACCAGTTATTGATCACCAACGACGGCTAAATCCTAAGATGAAAGAAGTGGTAAGAAAGGAAATATTAAAGCTCCTTGAGGCAGGTATAATTTATCCCGTTGCTGATAGTCAGTGGGTAAGTCCTGTCCATTGTGTCCCTAAGAAGGGAGGTATTACTGTTGTTCCTAATGATAACGATAAATTGATTCCACAAAGAATTATTACAAGTTATAGGATGGCAATTGATTTCCGCAAACTAAATAAAGCTACTAAAAAAGATCATTACCCTTTGCCTTTTATTGATCAAATGCTAGAAAGATTATCCAAACATACACACTTTTGCTTTCTAGATGGTTACTCTGGTTTCTCTCAAATACCTGTCTCAGCTAAGGATCAAGAAAAGACCACTTTTACTTGCCCTTTCGGTACCTTTGCTTATAGATGTATGCCTTTTGGTTTATGTAATGCACCTGCTACCTTTCAAAGATGCATGATGGCTATATTGTCTGACTTTTGTGAAAAGATTTGTGAGGTATTCATGGATGATTTCTCCGTTTATGGATCCTCTTTTGATGATTGCTTGAGCAGCCTTGATCAAGTTTTGCAGAGATGTGAAGAAACTAATCTCGTTTTGAATTGGGAGAAGTGCCACTTTATGGTTAATGAAGGTATTGTCTTGGGGCATAAAATTTCTGAAAGAGGTATTGAAGTTGACAAAGCTAAAGTTGATGCTATTGAAAAGATGCCGTGTCCCAAGGACATTAAAGATATAAGAAGTTTCCTTGATCATGCCGGTTTTTATAGGAGGTTCATTAAAGAATTCTCTAAAATTTCCCGGCCTCTGACTAATCTATTAAAAAAGATATTCCTTTTGTCTTTGATGATGATTGTGTAGAAGCATTCGAAGTACTCAAGAAAGCCTTGATTTCTGCACCTATTGTTCAGCCACCTGATTTGAATTTACCTTTTGAAATTATGTGTGATGCTAGTGATTATGCTGTAGGTGTTGTTCTAGGGCAAAGAGTTGATAAGAAATTAAATGTTATTCAATATGCTAGTAAAACTCTAGACAATGCCCAGAGAAATTATGCTACTACTGAAAAAGAATTGTTAGCAGTTGTTTTTGCTTGTGATAAGTTCAGACCTTATATTGTTGACTCTAAAGTAACTATTCACACTAATCATGCTGCTATTAAATACCTTATGGAAAATAAAGATGCTAAACCTAGACTTATTAGATGGGTTCTCTTGCTACAAGAATTTGATTTGCATATTATTGATAGAAAGGGAGCTGAGAACCCCATTGCAGACAACTTGCCTAGGTTAGAGAATGTTCTTGATGACCCACTACCTATTGATGATAGCTTTCCTGATGAACAATTAAATGTCATAAATGCTTCTCAAACTGCTCCATCGTATGATGATTATGCTAATTATATTGTTGCTATGTTTATACCACCTAGTTTCACATACCAGCAAAAGAAAAAGTTCTTCTATGATTTAATACATTACTTCTGGGATGACCCACATCTTTATAAAGGAGTAGATGGTGTTATTAGACATTGTGTACCTGGGCATGAACAGGAACAGATCCTACGCAAGTGTCACTCTGAGGCTTATGGAGGACACCATGCTGTATATAGAGCTGCACATAAGGTATTGCAATCCGGTTTTTATTGGCCTACTCTCTTCAAGGATGCCCGTAAGTTTGTCTTGTCTTCTGATGAATGTCAAAGAATTGGTAATATTAGTAGACGTCAGGAAACGCCTATGAATTATTCACTTGTTACTGAACCATTTGATGTTTGGGGCTTCGATTATATGGGACCGTTTCCTTCCTCTAATGGGTATACACATATTTTAGTTGCTGTTGATTACGTTACTAAGTGGGTAGAAGCTATTCCAACTAGTAGTGCTGATCATAACACCTCTATTAAGATGCTTAAAGAAGTTATTTTCCCAAGGTTTGGAGTCCCTAGATATTTAATGACTGATGGTGGTTCACATTTTATTCATGGTGCCTTTCGTAAAATGCTTGCTAAGTATGATGTTAATCATAGAATTGCATCTCCTTCTCACCCGCAGTCTAGTGGTCAAGTAGAATTGAGTAATAGAGAGCTCAAATTAATTTTGCAAAAGACTGTTAATAGATCTAGAAAGAATTGGTCCAAGAAACTTGATGATGCATTATGGGCTTATAGAACTGCATATAAAAATCCTATGGGTATGTCTCCGTACAAAATGGTTTATGGTAAAGCATGTCACTTACCTCTTGAACTAGAACATAAGGCATATTGGGCTATTAAAGAGCTCAATTATGACTTCAAACTTGTCGGTGAGAAGAGGCTTTTTTGACATCAGCTCACTTGATGAATGGAGAACCCAGGCCTATGAAAATGCCAAGCTGTTTAAAGAAAAAGTTAAAAGATGGCATGACAAAAGGATACAAAAACATGAATTTAATGTAGGTGATTATGTATTGCTATACAACTCTCATTTAAGATTTTTTGCAGGCAACCTTCTCTCTAAATGGGAAGGTCCTTACGTTATCGAGGAGGTCTATCGTTCCGGTGCCATAAAAATCAACAACTTCGAAGGCACAAATCTGAGGGTGGTGAATGGTCAAAGAATCAAACATTATATCTCAGGTAATCCTATAAATGTTGAAACCAATGTTATTGAAACCGTAACCCCGGAGGAATACATAAGATACACTTTCCAGAACGTTTCAGACTCCGAAAAGGAATAGGTACGTGGTACGGTAAGTAAACCGACTCCAAAACAGTTCTAATGGCAATTTTTCTCCGTTTTGGAATATTTAAGAAAATAGGAAAATAAGAAGCAGACCGGAAAGGACACGAGGCTTCCATGAGGGTGGAGGGCGCGCCCTACCCCCTTGGGCGCGCCCCCTGCCTCGTGGGCACCTCGTGCGCTCTCCGGACTCCGATTTCTTGCACAATACTTCTTTTGGTCGGTAAAAATTCATTATATAATCTCCCGAAGGTTTTGACCACCGTATCACGCAAATATCTTCTGTTTTTGTTTCGAGCTGTTTTTGTTGCAGATTTAGAGCAAGATGTCTTCTCAAGAGTCAGTCGGGGAGAGCCGGGTGTCTCATCCGACACCGCGACCAAGAGCAAACAGCGATGGTGGCCACTTTGGGCCATCAGCGGAAGAAGAGATGGAGGCCGATTTGAAAAGGATAGATGCTATGGAATAGGATCAAGAAGTTACTTCTCGTTTCTGATCTGGATTCACGATAGGGGAACTACAGAGCTCTGCCATACCAAACTAGGTCATTCCTTCCAATGTTAGATTTCTTTCTTATGAAAATATGAGAAAGAGTGTTACTTGTTCTCCCGCAGCTATGCAACATCCATGGGTGAAAGGAGCTTTAGCCGTCACGGGCAAGCTCCGAAAGGAAATAATGGGCCTCAAGCAGCAAGTCAATAAACTTGAAGAAGAGAATCGTATCCTGAGGGGCATCATCGCCAAGAATATCACATCACCACCTACGAAGAGGGAGACATAAACACATGGGTATGGGCACTCCCGTTGGCAACTACCAACCTTGGGGGAGTGCCCCGGTATCGTATCACCATCACTTTTACCTTTACCGTTTTTCTTAGTTTGATCCTTTTGGTTATATCTTGATCTAGTAGAATAAAGTTTTAGTATGATCTAGTTGTGAGTTTTGCTTTATGATCCATCTATGTAATCGAGTCCATGAGCTGTATATAATAAAGATTAGTGTTGAGTCAAGGGCTATGATCTTTAGGGAATAAAATAAAAGAGAAGAAATAAAGAGATCATATGGATCTTATGGAGAGTAATGAGCTCACATATAAAGAGTATGATGAATAAAAGTTGTTGAGAGTTGACAAACATAGTTTTGGTCATCGTTGCAATTAATAGGAAGTAATAAATAAAGAGAGGTCTTAACATATAAATATACTATCTTGGACATCTTTTATGATTGTGAGCACTCATTAAAGTATGATATGCTAAAGATTTGACATTGGACAAGGAAGACAACGTAAATGGGTTATGTTTTCTTACATCTGAGATAAATTATATTGTCATGGATCATCCAACATGTTGAGCTTGCCTTTCCCTCTCTTGCTAGCCAATTTCTTTGCACCAAGTAGAGATACTACTTGTGCTTCCAAATATCCCTAAACCCGTTTTGCCATGAGAGTCCACCATGTCTACCTATGGATTGAGTAAGATCCTTCAAGTAAGTTGTCATTGGTGCATGCAATAAAAATTGCCTTCTAAATATGTATGACTTATTAATGTGGAGAAAGTAAGCTTTATACGATGTTCTGATATGGAAGAAATAAAAGCGACGGACTGCATAATAAAGGTTCATATCACAAGTGGCAATATAAAGTGACGTTCTTTTGCATTAAGATTTTGTGCATCCAACCATAAAAGCGCATGACAACCTATGCTTACCTCTACGAAGGGCCTATCTTTTACTTTTACCTTCTACCTTATATAAGGGTCATGGTGATCTTCACCTTTCCTTTTTACATTTTATCCTTTGGTAAGCACAATGTGTTGGAAAGATCCTCATATATATGGCTAATTGGATGTGGGTTTGCATGAACTATTATTGTTGACGTTACCCTTGAGGTAAAAAGTTGGGAGGCAAAACTATAAGCCCCTATCTTTCTCTGTGTCCGATTAAAACTCCATACCCATAAGTATTGCGTGAGTGTTAGCAATTGTGAAAGACTAAATGATAGTTGAGTATGTGGACTTGCTGAAAAGCTCTTATATTGACTCTTTCCTATGTTATGATAAATTGCAATTGCCTCAATGACTGATATTAGAGTTTGTTGGTTCTCAATGAAGTTTATGATTCATACTTGAAATTGTGATTGAAATGTTACTTTAGCATAAGAGATGATATGAATATATATATATATATATTGCTGTTCTAAGAATGATCATGATGCCCTCATGTCCGTATTTTATTTTATCGACACCTCTATCTCCAAACATGTGGACATATTTTTTGATTTCGGCTTTCGCTTGAGGATAAGCGAGGTCTAAGCTTGGGGGAGTTGATACGTCCATTTTGCATCATGCTTTTATATCGATATTTATTGCACTATGGGCTGTTATTACACATTATGTTACAATACTAATGCCCATTCTCTCTTATTTTACAAGGTTTACATGAAGAGGGGGAATGCCGGCAGCTGGAATTCTGGGCTGGAAAAGGAGCAAATATTAGAGACCTATTCTGCACAGCTCCAAAAGTCCTGAAACTTCACGGGAGCACTTTTCAGAATATATAAAAAATATTGGGCGTAAGAACTACCAGAGGGGGGCCACCCACCAACCATGAGGGTGGGGGGGGGGCGCCCCTGCCTCGTGGGCCCCCTGGTGGCCCTCTTATGCCCATCTTTGGCTATATGGAGTCTTTCGTCTGAGGAAAAATCATAAGCAAGCTCACGGGACGAAAATCCGCCGCCACGAGGCGGAACCTTGGCGGAACCAATCTAGGGCTCCGGCGGAGCTGTTCTGCCGGGGAAACTTCCCTCCGAGAGGGGGAAATCATCACCATCGTCATCACCAACGATCCTCTCATCGGGAGGGGGTCAATCTCCATCAACATCTTCACCACCACCACCTCATCTCAAACCCTAGTTCATCTCTTGTATCCAATATTTGTATTCAAACCTCAGATTGGTACCTGTGAGTTGCTAGTAGTGTTGATTACTCCTTGTAGTTGATGCTAGTTTGTTTACTTGGTGGAAGCTCATATGTTCAGATCCATTATGCATATTAATACCCCTCTGATTATGAACATGAATATGCTTTGTGAGTAGTTATGTTTGTTCCTGAGAACATGGGAGAAGTCTTGCTATAAGTAGTCATGTGAATTTGGTATTTGTTCGATATTTTGATGAGATGTATGTTGTCATCCCTCTAGTGGTGTTATGTGAACGTCGACTACATGACACTTAACCATTGTTTGGGGCTAGAGGGAGGCATTGGGAAGTAATAAGTAGATGATGGGTTGCTAGAGTGACAGAAGCTTAAACCCTAGTTTATGCGTTGCTTCGTAAGGGGTTGATTTGGATCCATATGTTTCATGCTATGGTTAGGTTTACCTTAATACTTCTGTTGTAGTTGCGGATGCTTGCAATAGGGGTTAATCATAACTGGGATACTTGTCCAAGTAAGGACAGTACCCAAGCATCGGTCCACCCACATATCAAATTATCAAAGTACTAAACACGAATCATATGATCGTGATGAAAACTAGCTTGATGATAATTCCCATGTGTCCTCGGGAGCGCTTTCCTTCATATAAGAGTTTGTCCAGGCTTGTCCTTTGCTACATAAAGGATTGAGCCATCTTGCTGCACCTTATTTACTTTTATTACTTCTACTTGTTACAAATTATCTTATCACAAGACAATCTATTACCGATAATTTCAGTGCTTGCAGAGAATACCTGGCTGAAAACCACTTATCATTTCATTCTGCTCCTCGTTGGGTTCGACACTCTTACTTATCGAAACGACTACGATACATCCCCTATACTTGTGGGTCATCATTGCTTCTACAGAGGGTTTGTCACCTAGCGGTGCTTCCAGGACGTAATTCTTCTGTGCAGCAATGAGGATAATCCTCAAGTTACGGACCCAGTCCGTGTAATTGCTACCATCATCTTTCAACTTTGCTTTCTCAAGGAACGCATTAAAATTCAACGGAACAACAGCACGAGCCATCTATCTACAACAACATAGACATGCAAAATACTATTAGGTACTAAGTTCATGATAAATTAAAGTTCAATTAATCAAATTACTTAAGAACTCCCACTTAGATAGACATCCCTCTAATCATCTAAGTGATCACGTGATCCATATCAACTAAACCATGTCCGATCATCACGTGAGATGGAGTAGTTTTCAATGGTGAACATCACTATGTTGATCATATCTACTATATGATTCACGCTCGACCTTTCGGTCTCAGTGTTCTGAGGCCATATCTGCATATTGCTAGGCCCATCAAGTTTAACCCGAGTATTCTGCGTGTGCAAAACTGGCTTGCACCCGTTGTATGTGAACGTAGAGCTTATCACACCCGATCATCACGTGGTTTCTCGGCACGACGAACCGTAACAATGGTGCATACTCAGGGAGAACACTTGTACCTTGAAATTTAGTGAGAGATCATCTTATAATGCTACCGTCGAACTAATCAAAATAAGATGCATAAAGGATAAAAATCACATGTGCAATCAATATAAGTGATATGATATGGCCATCGTCATCTTGTGCCTTTGATCTCCATCTCCAAAGCACCGTCATGATCACCATCGTCACCGGCTTGACACCTTGATCTTCATCGAAGCATCGTTGTCGTCTCGCCAACTATTGCTTCTATGACTATCGCTACTGCTTAGTGATAAAGTAAAGCAATTACATGGCGATTGCATTTCATACAATAAAGCGACAACTATATGGCTCCTGCCAGTTGCCGATAACTGTGTTAAAAAACATGATCATCTCATGCAATAAATTAGTATCATGTCTTAACCATATCACATCACAACATGCCCTGCAAAAACAAGTTAGACGTCCTCTACTTTGTTGTTGCAAGTTGTACGTGGCTGCTACGGGCTGAGCAAGAACCGTTCTTACCTACGCATCAAAAACCACAATGCGGTATAGTGATTGCTTTTTGATCTTCAGAAAGAACCCTGTTCATTGAATCCGATTCAACTAAAGTTGGAGAAACTGACACCCACCAGCCACTTGTGTGCGAAGCACGTCGGTAGAACCAGTCTCGCGTAAGCGTACGCGTAATGTCGATCTGAGCCGCTTCATCCAACAATACCGCTGAATCAAGAATCAACTAGGGACGGCAAGCAATATGTATATACCCACGCCCACAACTCCTTTGTGTTCTACTCGTGCATATAACATCTACGCATAGACCTGGCTCGGATGCCACTGTTGGGGAACACAATAATTTCAAAAAAATCCTACGCACACGCAAGATCTATCTAGGTGATGCATAGAAACGAGATGGGAAGAGTGTTGTCCATGTACCCTCGTAGTCCGTAAGCGGAAGCGTTATGACAATGTGGTTGATGTAGTCAAACGTCTTCACGATCCGACCGATCCTAGCACCGAAGATACGGCACCTCCGCGATCTGCACACGTTTAGCTCGGTGATGTCCCGCGAACTCTAGATCCAGCTGAGTGTCGAGGGAGAGTTTCGTCAGCATGACGGCGTGATGATGGTGACGATGAAGCTACCGGCGCAGGGCTTCGCCTAAGCACTGCAACGATATGACCGAGGTGGAAATCTGTGGAGGGGGGCACATCACACGGCTAAGAGATCAACTTGTGTGTCTATGGGGTGCCCCCTCCCCCGTATATAAAGGAGTGGAGGAGGGGAGGGCTGACCCTCTCTATGGCGTGCCCCGAAAACATCCGAGAGCACCACGAAACCCTATTTCCACTGCCGCAACCTTCTGTACTCGTGAGATCCCATCTTGGGGCCTTTTCCGGCGCTCTGCTGGAGGGGGAATCGATCACGGAGGGCTTCTACATCAACACCATAGCCTCCCCGATGATGTCTGAGTAGTTTACCACAGACCTTCGGGTCCATAGTTATTAGCTAGATGGCTTCTTCTCTCTCTTTGGATCTCAATACAAAGTTCTCCTCGATTCTCTTGGAGATCTATTCGATGTAATTCTTTTTGCGGTGTGTTTGTCGAGATCCGATGAATTGTGGGTTTATGATCAAGATTATCTATGAACGATATTTGATTCTTCTCTAAATTCTTTTATGCGTGATTTAATATCTTTGCAATTCTCTTCGAATTATCAGTTTGGTTTGGCCTACTAGATTTATCTTTCTTGCAATGGGAGAAGTGCTTAGCTTTGGATTCAATCTTGTGGTGTTCTTTCCCAGTGACAGCAGGGTCAGCAAGGCACGTATTGTATTGTTGCCATCGAGGATAAAAAGATGGGGTTTATATCATATTGCTTGAGTTTATTCATCTGCATCATGTCATCTTGCCTAATAAGTTACTCTGTTCTTATGAACTTAATATTCTAGATGCATGCTGGATAGCGGTCGATGTGTGGAGTAATAGTAGTAGATGCAGAATCGCTACTTGTTGCGGACGTGATGCCTATATACATGATCATGCCTAGATATTCTCATAACTATGCGCTTTTCTATCAATTGCTCGACAGTAATTTGTTCACCCACCGTAGAATTTTCTATCTTGAGAGAAGCCACTAGTGAAACATATATATGACCCCTGGGTCTATCTTCCATCATATTATTTTCCTATCTACTTTCTATTTCTGCCGCCTGATGACCCACAAGTGTAGGGGATCTATCGTAGCCTTTTCGATAAGTAAGAGTGTCAAACCCAACGAGGAGCAAAAGGAAATGATAAGAGGTTTTCAGCAAGGTATTCTCTGCAACCACTGAAATTATCGGTAACAGATAGTTTTGTGATAAGGTACTTTGTAACGGGTAGCAAGTAATAAAAGTAAATAAGGTGCAGCAAGATGGCCCAATCCTTTTTGTAGCAAAGGACAAGCCTAGACAAACTCTTATGGGAATTATCATCAAGCTAGTTTTCATCACGCTGATATGATTCACGTTCGGTACTTTGATAATTTGATATGTGGGTGGACCAATGCTTGGGTACTGCCCTTCCTTGGACAAGCATCCCACTTATGATTAACCCATATTGCAAGCCTCCACAACTACAACGTAAGTATTAAGGTAAACCTAACCATAGCATGAAACATATGGATCCAAATCAGCCCCTTACGAAGCAACACATAAACTAGGGTTTAAGCTTCTGTCACTCTAGCAACCCATCATCTACTTATTACTTCCCAATGCCTTCCTCTAGGACTAAACAATGGTGAAGTGCCATGTAGTCGACGTTCACATGACACCATGATGTATACTACACAACCTTCTTCTTGTAGACGTTGTTGGGCCTCCAAGTGCAGAGGTTTGTAGGATAGTAGCAAATTTCCCTCAAGTGGATGACCTAAGGTTTATCAATCCGTGGGAGGCGTAGGATGAAGATGGTCTCTCTCAAGCAACCCTGCAACCAAATAACAAAGAGTCTCTTGTGTCCCCAACAGACCCAATACAATGGTAGATTGTATAGGTGCACTAGTTCGGCGAAGAGATGGTGATACAAGTGCAATATGGATAGTAGATAAAGGTTTTTGTAATATGAAATTATAAAAACAGCAAGGTAACTAATGATAAAAGTGAGCATAAACGGTATTGCAATGATAGGAAACAGGGCCTAGGGTTCATGCTTTCACTAGTGCAAGTCCTCTTAACAATAATAACATAATTGGATCACATAACTATCCCTCAACATGCAACAAAGAGTCACTCCAAACTCACTAATAGCGGAGAACAAATGAAGAGATTATGGTAGGGTACGAAACCACCTCAAAGTTATTCTTTCCTATCAATCCGTTGGGCTATTCCTATAAGTGTCACAAACAGCCCTAGAGTTCGTACTAGAATAACACCTTAAGACACAAATCAACCAAAACCCTAATGTCACCTAGATACTCCAATGTCACCTCAAGTATCTGTGGGTATGATTATACAATATGCATCACACAATCTCAGATTCATCTATTCAACCAACACATAGAACCTCAAAGAGTGCCCCAAAGTTTCTACCGGAGAGTCAACACGAAAACGTGTGCCAACCCCTATGCATAGATTCCCAAGGTAACGAAACCCGCAAGTTGATCACCAAAACATACATCAAGTGGATCAATAGAATACCCCATTGTCACCACGGGTATCCCACGCAAGACATACATCAAGTGTTCTCAAATCCTTAAAGACTCAATCCGATAAGATAACTTCAAAGGGAAAACTCAATCCATTACAAGAGAGTAGAAGGGGAGAAACATCATAAGATCCAACTATAATAACAAAGCTCGTGATACATCAAGATCGTACCACCTCAAGAACACGAGAGAGAGAGAGATCAAACACATAGCTACTAGTACATACCCTTAGCCCCGAGGGAGAACTACTCCCTCCTCGTCATGGAGAGCACCGGGATGATGAAGATGGCCACCGGAGAGGGATTCCCCCTCCGGCAGGGTGTCGGAACGGGTCTAGATTTATTTTTGGTGGCCACAGAGGCTTTTGGCGGTGGAACTCCCGATCTATTGTGTTCTCTGAAGTTTTTAGGGTATATGGGTATATATGGGAGGAAGAAGTACGTTAGTGGGCCTCCGGGCTATCCACGAGGCAGGGGTGCAGCCCGGGACTCTTCTGGTCCAACTCCGATACTCTGTGGGCTTCTTCTGGTCCAAAAATAAGTTCAGTGAAGTTTCAGGTCAATTGGACTCCGTTTGATTTTCCTTTTCTGCGATACTCTAAAACAAGGAAAAAACAGAAACTGGCACTGGGCTCTAGGTTAATAGGTTAGTCCCAAAAATAATATAAAAGTGTTTAATAAAGCCCATAAACATCCAAAACAGATAATATAATAGCATGGAACAATCAAAAATTATAGATACGTTGGAGACGTATCAGCATCCCCAAGCTTAATTTCTGCTCGTCCTCGAGTAGGTAAATGAGAAAAATAGAATTTTTGATGTGGAATGCTACCTAAAATATTCATCATGTATTTCTCTTTATTGTAGCAAGAATATTCAGATCCAAAAGATTCAGGACAAAAGTTTAATATTGACATAAAAACAATAATACTTCAAACATACTAACAAAGCAATTATGTCTTCTCAAAATAACATGGCCAAAGAAAGTTCATCCCTACAAAATCATATAGTTTGGTCATGCTCCATTTTCGTTACACAAGAATGCTCTCATCATGCATAACCCCGATGACAAGCCAAGCAATTGTTTCATACTTTAGTAATCTCAAACTTTTTTCAACTTTCACGCAATACATGAGAGTGAGCCATGGATATAGCACTATGGGTGGAATAGAATATAATGAGGGGTTATGTGGAGAAGATAAAAAGGAGAAAGTCTCACATCGACGCAGCTAATCAATGGGCTAGTGAGATGCCCATCAATTGATGTCAATGCAAGGAGTAGGGATTGCCATGCAACGGATGCACTAGAGCTATAAATGTATGAAAGCTCAACAAAATAAACTAAGTGAGTGTGCATCCAACTTGCTTGCTCACGAAGACCTAGGGCATTTGAGGAAGCCCATTGTTGGAATATACAAGCCAAGTTCTATAATGAAAAATTCCCACTAGTATATGAAAGTGACAAAACAAGAGATTCTATCATGAAGATCATGGTGCTACTTTGGAGCACAAGTGTGGAAAAAGGATAGTAGCATTGTCCCTTTTGTATATTTTTTTATTTGGCATTTCTTTTTTTTATCTGGCCTTTCTCCCTTTTTTCTTTTTTGCCTTTCCCTTTTTTTATTTGGCCTTTCTCTTTTTTTGGGAAAATGCTCTATTAATGATGATCATCATACTTCTATTTATTTACAACTCAAAGATTACAACTCGATACTAGAACAAGATAAGACTCCTATATGAATGCCTCCGGCGATGTACCGGGATTGCGATGAATCAAGAGCGACATGTATGAAAAATTATGAATGATGGCTTTGCCACAAATACGATGTCAACTACATGATCATGCAAAGCAATATGACAATGATGATGCGTGTCATAATAAGCGGAACGGTGGAAAGTTGCATGGCAATATATCTCGGAATGGCTATGGAAATGCCATAATAGGTAGGTATGGTGGCTGTTTTGAGGAAGATATAAGGAGGTTTATGTGTGAAAGAGCATATAATATCATGGGGTTTGGATGCACCGGCGAATTTTGCACCAACTCTCAATGTGAGTAAGGGCAATGCACGGTGCCGAAGAGGCTAGCAATGATGGAAGGGCAAGAGTGCGTATAATCCATGGACTCAAGATTAGTCATAAAGAACTCACATACTAATTGCAAAAATCTACAAGTCATCAAAAACCAAGTATTACGCGCATGCTCCTAGGGGGATAGATTGGTAGGAAAAGACCATCGCTCGTCCCCGACCGCCACTCATAAGGAAGACAATCAAATAACACCTCATGTTTCAAATTTGTTACACAATATTTACCATACGTGCATGATACAGGACTTGCAAACTTCAACACAAGTATTTCTCAAATTCACAACTACTCAACTAGCACAACTTTAATATCACTATCTCCATATCTCAAAACAATCATCAAGTATCAAACTTCTCTTAGTATTCAATGCACTCTATATGAAAGTTTTTATTATACCCATCTTGGGTGCCCATCATATTAGTACTAATTTCATAACCAAAGCAAACTACCTTGCTGTTCTAAAGGATTCTCAAAATAATATAAGTGAAGCATGAGAGATCAATTATTTCTATAAAATAAAACCACCACCGTGCTCTAAAAGGATATAAGTGAAGCACTAGAGCAACGACAAACTACTCCGAAAGATATAAGTGAAGATCAATGAGTAGTCGAATAATTATGCAACTATGTGAAGACTCTCTAACATTTAAGAATTTCAGATCTTGGTATTTTATTCAAACAGCAAGCAAAACTAAATAAAATGACATTTTAATAATAGAAAACATCATGTGAAGAAGAAAAAACTTAGGATCAACCAAAACTAACCGATAGTTGTTGAAGAAGAAAGGTGGGATGCCAACCGGGGCATCCCCAAGCTTAGACGCTCGAGACTTTTTGAAATATTATCTTGGGATGCCTTGGACATCCCCAAGATTGAGATTTTGTGTCTACTTAATTCCTCTCATATCACGGTCTCCCTAAATCTCAAAAGCTTCATCCACACAAAACTCAACAAGGACTCGTGAGATAAGTTAGTATAAACCATTGCAAAAACCTTATCATACTATACTGTAGAAAATCACTAAAATTATTATTCAACATTGAATACTAAATGCATCTGCATATTTAATAGTCCTATCCTCAAATAGAATCATTAAATAAGCAAACATATGCAAACAATGCAAACAATGCAAACATAACAGCAATCTGCCTAAACAGGACAGTCTGTAAAGAGTGCAGCAAGATCCATACTTCCCTAACTACAAAAATTATGAAAGAAAATTCCCACTGTAATAAATTTATCAGAGCTTAATATGCAAAAGGTTTCAACATTTTATCACATTCTGAATTTTCTAGGGAATTATTGCAACAGCGGTAAACTTCCTGTTTTCAAACAACAACATGAAGACTTGTAAAATAGGCATAGTAAAAGCTATCAATGCCACTTTTATTGAAATAAAATATTCAAAACATTGTTCTAAATAACAGCAAGAAAATCCTAACAAAATAAATTGACGCTCCAAGCAAAACACATATCATGTGGTGAATAAAAATATAGCTCCAAGTAAAGTTACCGATGAACGAAGACGAAAGAGGGGATGCCTTCCGGGGCATCCCCAAGCTTAGGCTCTTGGTTGTCCTTGAATATTACCTTGGGGTTCCTTGGGAATCCCCAAGCTTAGGATCTTGCCACTCCTTATTCCATAGTCCATCGAGTCTTTACCCAAAACTTGAAAACTTCACAACACAAAACTTAACAGAAAACTCGTAAGCTCCGTTAGTATAAGAAAGCAAATCACCATCATAAGGTACTGTAATGAACTCATTCTAAATTAATATTGGTGTAATATCTACTGTATTACAACTTCTCTATGGTTCATACCCTCCGATACTACTCATAGATTCATCAAAATAAGCAAACAACACATAGAGAACAAAATCTGTCAAAAACATAATAGTCTGTAGTAATCTGTATCAAACGTGTACTTATGGAACTCATAAAATTCTCAAATAAATTGGTGGATCTGACTAATTTGTCTATTAATCATCTGCAAAAAGAATTAACTAAATAGAACTCTCCAGTAAAAAATGGCAACAATTCTCGTGAGCACTAAAGTTTCTGTTTTTTACAGCAAGATCGCAAAGACTTCACCCAAGTCTTCCCAAAGGTTCTACTTGGCACAAACACTAATTAAAACATAAAACCACATATAAACAGAGGCTAGATGAATTATTTATTACTAAACAGGAACAAAAAAGCAAGAAACAAAAATAACATTGGGTTGCCTCCCAACAAGCGCTATCGTTTAACGCCCCTAGCTAGGCATGATGATTTCAACGATGCTCACATAAAGGTTAAGAATTGAAACATAAAGAGAGCATCATGAAGAATATGACTAGCACATTTAAGTATAACCCACTTACTATGCATAGGGATTTTGTGAGCAAACAATTTATGGGAGCAATAATCAACTAGCATAGGGAGGCAAAACAAGCATAACTTCTAGATTTTCAACACAGAGAGAGGAAACTTGATATTATTGCAACTCCTACAAGCATATGTTCCTCCCTCATAATAATTTTCAGTAGCATCATGAATGAATTCAACAATATAACCATCACATAAAGTATTCTTTTCATGATCTACAAGCATATAATTTTTATTATTCTCCACATAAGCAAACTTGTTCTCATCAATAGTAGTGGGAGCAAACTCAAAAGGATAACTATCATGGGATTGAAAATTGAAATCAAGATGACAAGTTTCATTGTTATCATTATTATTTAAAGCATACGTGTCATCATAATAATCATCATAGATAGGAGGGATGCTTTCATCATAATAAATTTGCTCGTCAAAACTTGGGGGACAAAAAATATCATCTTCATCAAACATAGCATCCCCAAGCTTGTGGCTTTTCATATCATTAGCATCATAGATATTCAAGGAATTCATACTAACAACATTGCAACCATGCTCATCATTCAAATATTTAGTGCCAAACATTCTAATGCATTCTTCTTCTAGCACTTGAGCACAATTATCAGAATCCTTATTTTCATGATAGATATTAAAAAGATGAAGCATATGAGGTACTCTCAATTCCATTTTTTTGTAGTTTTCTTTGACAAACGAAACTAGTGATAAAACAAGAAACAAAAATATTCTATTGCAAGATCTAAAGATATACCTTCAAGCGCTAACCTCCCCAGCAATGAAGCCAGAAAAGAGCTTGATGTCTACTACACAACCTTCTTCTTGTAGACGTTGTTGGGCCTCCAAGTGCAGAGGTTTGTAGGACAGTAGCAAATTTCCCTCAAGTGGATGACCTAAGGTTTATCAATCCGTGGGAGGCGTAGGATGAAGATGGTCTCTCTCAAGCAACCCTGCAACCAAATAACAAAGAGTCTCTTGTGTCCCCAACAGACCCAATACAATGGTAGATTGTATAGGTGCACTAGTTCGGCGAAGAGATGGTGATACAAGTGCAATATGGATAGTAGATAAAGGTTTTTGTAATATGAAATTATAAAAACAGCAAGGTAACTAATGATAAAAGTGAGCATAAACGGTATTGCAATGATAGGAAACAGGGCCTAGGGTTCATGCTTTCACTAGTGCAAGTCCTCTTAACAATAATAACATAATTGGATCACATAACTATCCCTCAACATGCAACAAAGAGTCACTCCAAACTCACTAATAGCGGAGAACAAATGAAGAGATTATGGTAGGGTACGAAACCACCTCAAAGTTATTCTTTCCTATCAATCCGTTGGGCTATTCCTATAAGTGTCACAAACAGCCCTAGAGTTCGTACTAGAATAACACCTTAAGACACAAATCAACCAAAACCCTAATGTCACCTAGATACTCCAATGTCACCTCAAGTATCCGTGGGTATGCTTATACGATATGCATCACACAATCTCAGATTCATCTATTCAACCAACACATAGAACCTCAAAGAGTGCCCCAAAGTTTCTACCAGAGAGTCAAGACGAAAACGTGTGCCAACCCCTATGCATAGATTCCCAAGGTCACAGAACCCGCAAGTTGATCACCAGAACATACATCAAGTGGATCAATAGAATACCCCATTGTCACCACGGGTATCCCACGCAAGACATACATCAAGTGTTCTCAAATCCTTAAAGACTCAATCCGATAAGATAACTTCAAAGGGAAAACTCAATCCATTACAAGCGAGTAGAGGGGGAGAAACATGACAAGATCCAACTATAATAGTCACGCCTCTTGATCGGCCTAAGGCCACAGAATCACTTGGGGGCTTGGTCGAACCCGAACCATTGCCACACCTTTTGATCGGCATAATGCCACTGTTTCATTTGGGGACCTGGCTGACTTGAACCATAGCTACGCCTATCGGGGGCTTGGTCGTGTCCGACCATGGTAACGCCATTTGATCGGCTCAATAGCCTCTTTTTGCAAATGGTTTTATCATTGCCTTTGCTTGAAATTTTGTTTTGATAAATATTTCTTTTGTTGCGTTTTTAAACCGACAATTCTTAAACCGGTTCGACTATCAAATTACAAATTGACTGAACACGGTCAAATCTTAATCCGGAGGCTATCTGCCTGGTTTGATTTTTTGTTACCATCCTATTATGGAGTAAACCGGTGTTTATCAACCCGGCTCGGCTTTCAACTACAAGTTGTCAGTACACGATCAAGTTATAATCCGGAGACTATCAGCCCGGTCTGGTTTGACTACGAGTCGCCAGTATTATATGTGGTTAAACCGGTGTTTATCACAACCCGGTACAGTTTTATCATAAACCGGCACAATATGGAAAGAGTTATCAGTACTCAAGATTCGGGTTATCACCCTTACTACAAAAAATTGGTAAATCAACGATGTGATTCAATGTCATAGGTATGATATATTTCATATTTGATTATTCTTAAAGTGCAGCCTTGGTTATAAACCCAGGTTATATGTTGGGCATTATGACCCGTCCGGCGGTAAACTGCCAGGACATTTTAAACTTGTTGTATGCAGAAACAGGTTGAATAAAGCATGATTATAAGTCACCGTTGTTTATTAAACCGGCCTAGCTTTCGACTATATGTCACCAGTAGGATGATAAATTATCTGGTGTTTCTTAAACCGGCCTGGCTTTAAGACGATAAATCGCCAGTCTATGATGAGAAATTGTCCAGTGTTTATTAAACCGGCCTGGCTTTGGACTATAAGTCGCCAGTATATATTTGGATTGCGCCATTGGAATCATGTGCTTATTGGGTTATATTATTCAAATAGCCAAAATTGGCTGAATTTTCATTATGATATTGAATGAATAAGGTTTTCATACCGGATTATATTATCTTGAATAGCCAACACGACTGGATTTTATTATGATCATTAATAACCGGTATTATTGAGGTTTTCAAAGTCGCTTTAGCGCAATGGCTATTATTTTATCAAAGGATATGATTTATTCTACAATGGAAGGAATAGTCCCGAGTCGCTGCAGGCTTATGACCCGGCACTTGGGGGCTACATTATTCAAATTGAGATTACATGCAAGTCTCATGTCGCTGCAAGAATGCACCATGACACTTGGGGGCTAATGCAAAGTCATTTTTACTAGTCTTATTGAAGACCCGACTCATCATATTATAATGAGCCGGCCCTTGGGGGCTACCAATTGCTCCTGTCAACAATTCAAGGTACACAAGTTTTCGTCCATAATATTGAAGGATCCATTGCTTAGTTGGTAAAGCACAAAGCTCTTAACCTTGTGGACGTGGGTTCAAGCCCTGCGATGGAAGCTACATTATAAGATGTTATTTTCATTGAAGTATATATCAAGTACCAGTTCAATATTATCTTACTAAGCCGGCCCTTGGGGGCTACACATCACTGCTAAAATATACATGCTTATATTTACAAAGTCCCTGCTCATTATTACATAATGACCCGGCCCTTGGGGGTTACACTGATTGAAGTTTTTATAAGCAATTATAAGTTCCATGTTGCTGCAAGCATGACAACCCGGTACTTGGGGCCTACATATATGGAGTATTCAGTTTATATGATTGAGATGAACAAACCGGATTTCTTCAAGATTGAAACACTTATTGGAGCAAGTCCTAAGTTGTCACTATGTTCTCCTCTTAAGACTTGGGGGCTACAGGTATTATGCATATAAAGGAGGAACATCTTCATTTTATCAGTTTTGAGCAAATCAGGAAGATCAATTACATGACCCGGTGTCGACAACAATTATGACCCGGTGCCATCAATATTTATAAACCGGCCATTTTGGTAATATTAAGCCAGCAAGTTTTACATCTTCAAATCGGCTGAATATCAGATAAGTATTTCAAGACCCATATTTCTTAAACCGGCGCTTTGGGAGCTGAGTCAAAGGAGTTATTCTTCACAATATTTCTCTGTGACAAACCAATGTCGGCAAATTGATTATGAAGCTGGTCTGTTGACCCGGACTTCCCAGAAGGAGGAAATAACAAGGACTTAAGGGTGATCAGGTACCGGTTTACAAGAATTCTTAACCCGGAGCACAACCTGTCAAATTTGTTCTTGTGTTTATTTTGCAGCATAAGTTTACCATGGATAAATCCAAGCTAAACTTGGGGGCTAATGTCGGGGATATACCCCGCGGCGTAAACCGGCCAGAAGTATAACCCGGCCGGACTAGGCGTTTCATTGGTAAACCGCCAGAGGATTGGCGACTTACGTGTCTGGCGGTTCACTGGTATGACGATTCACGAGCCTGAAGACTCATTGGTGACCTGGCGCGTGTTCCAGATGGATGACAAGGCCCAAGGCCCAGTAGGCCGGTTTATGTTAATGGTGGGACGGTTTAAGAGGAAAGGCATGAGGAACATTTATCTTACCAGTAGTTAAGACATGGACTTGTATCCGGTTTGTATTAAGATAGACTAGTCCTAATCCTAATAGGACTCTACATGTAACCCGCCCCTTCAACATATATAAGGAGGGGCAGGGCACCCCAAGGGGGACAAGATTCACAAGTTCCACAAGTTGGACAAGTTAGGTTTAGACAATAGCTCTCGAGATAGAGCACTCTTGTAACCGTGATCATCATCAATATCAATGAAGCAGGATGTAGGCTTTTACCTCCACCGTGAGGGGCCGAACCTGGGTAAAACATCGCGTCTCTTGTCCCGCTCAACCCCTCTCAAGCTACCACATAGATGCGTTGGCCTCACGACTAAGTCCTGATACTAAGGACATCTGCCGTGACAATTCCACGACAGAGATCGTACCACCTCAAGAACACGAGAGAGAGAGAGAGATCAAACACATAGCTACTAGTACATATCCTCAGCCCCGAGGGAGAACTACTCCCTCCTCGTCATGGAGAGCACTGGGATGATGAAGATGGCCACCGGAGAGGGATTCCCCCTCCGACAGGGTGCCGGAACGGGTCTAGATTGGTTTTCGGAGGCTACGGAGGATTCTGGCGGTGGAACTCCCGATCTATTGTGTTCTCTAAAGTTTTTAGGGTATATGGGTATATATGGGAGGAAGAAGTACGTCGATGGACCTTCGGGCTGTCCACAAGGCAGGGGGGCGCGCCCCCACCCTCGTGGGCAGCCCGGGACTCTTCTGGTCCAACTCGGATACTCCGTGGGCTTCTTCTGGTCCAAAAATAAGTCCCGTGAAGTTTCAGGTCAATTGAACTCCATTTGATTTTCCTTTTCTGCGATACTCTAAAACAAGGAAAAAACAGAAACTGGCACTGGGCTCTAGGTTAATAGGTCAGTCCCAAAAATAATATAAAAGTGTTTAATAAAGCCCATAATATAAACATCCAAAACAGATAATATAATAGCATGGAACAATAAAAAATTATAGATATGTTGGAGACGTATCACACCACTAGAGGAAAGACAATATACATCTCATCAAAATATCGAACGAATACCAAATTCACATGACTACTTATAGCAAGACTTCTCCCATGTCCTCAGGAACAAACGTAACTACTCACAAATCATATTCATGTTCATAATCAGAGGGGTATTAATATGCATAATGGATCTGAACATATGATCTTCCACCAAGTAAACCAACTAGCATCAACTACAAGGAGTAATCAATACTACTAGCAACCCACAGGTACCAATCTGAGGTTTTGATACAAAGATTGGATACACGATATGAACTAGGGTTTGAGATAAGATGGTGATGGTGAAGATGTTGATGGAGATTGACCCCTCCCGATGAGAGGATCGTTGGTGATGACGATGGTGATGATTTCCCCCTCCCGGAGGGAAGTTTCCCCGGCAGAACAGCTCCGTCGGAGCCCTAGATTGGTTCGGCCAAGGTTCCGCCTCGTGGCGGCGGAGTTTCATCCCGTGAGATTGCTTATGATTTTTTCTCGACGAAAGACTCCATATAGCCAAAGATGGACATCAGAGGGCTACCAGGGGGCCCACGAGGCAGGGGGCGTGCCCAGGGGGGTAGGGCGCGCCCCCACCCTCGTGGATGGTGGGTGGCCCCCCTCTGGTACTTCTTTCGCCCAATATTTTTTATATATTCTGAAATGTGCTCCCGTGAAGTTTCAAGACTTTTGGAGATGTGAAGAATAGGTCTCTAATATTTGCTCCTTTTCCAGCCCAGAATTCAAGCTGCCGGTATTCCCCCTCTTCATGTAAACCTTGTAAAATAATGGAGAATAGGCATAAGTGTTGTGACATAATGTGTAATAACAGCCCATAATGCAATAAATATCGATATAAAAACATGATGCAAAATTGACGTATCAACTCCCCCAAGCTTAGACCTCGCTTGTCCTCAAGCGAAAGGCGAAATCGAAAATATGTCCACATGTTTAGAGATAGAGGTGTCGATAAAATAAAATACGGACATGAGGGCATCATGATCATTCTTAGAACATCAACATATATATTGTTATATGATTTGTTGTGCTAAAGTAACAATTCATTCACAGTTTCAAGTATGAATCATAAACTTCATTGAAAACTAACAAACTAAAATCTCAGTCATTGAAGAAATTGCAATTTATCATAACATCGGAAAGAGTCAATATAAGAGCTTTTCAGCAAGTCTACATACTCAACTATCATTTAGTCTTTCACAATTGCTAACACTCACGCAATATTTTTGGGTATGAAGTTTTAATCGGACAGAGAGAAATATAGGGCTTATAGTTTTGCCTCCCAACCTTTTACCTCAAGGGTAATGTCAACAATAATAGTTCATGAAAATTTACATCCAATTAGCTATATATATCAGGATATTTCCAACACATTGCGCTTGCCAAAGGATAAAATGTAAAAAGGAAAGGTGAAGATCACCATGACACATGTATGAAGTATAAGACAAGAATAAAGGATAGGCCCTTCGCAGAGGGAAGCAGAGGTTGTCATGTGCTTTTATGGTTGGATGCACAAAATCTTAATGTGAAAGAACGTCACTTTATATTGCCGCTTGTGATATGGACCTTTATTATGCAGTCCGTCGCTTTTATTTCTTCCACATCACAAGATCGTATAAAGCTTATTTTCTCCACACCAATAAATCATACATATTTAGAGAGCAATTTTTATTGCTTGCAACGATGACAACTTACTTGAAGGATCTTATTCAATCCATAGGTAGATATGGTGGACTCTCATTGAAAAACTGGGTTTAAGGATATTTGGAAGCACAAGTAGTATTTCTACTTGTCAAAAAAATTGGCTAGCATAGGGAAAGGCAAGCTCAAAATGTTGGATGATCCATGACACTATAATTTGTATCAGATGTAAGAAATCATAACCCATTACGTTATCTTCCTTGTCCGACGTCAACTCTTTAGCATGTCACATTTTAATGAGTGCTCACAATCATAAAAGATGTCCAAGATAGTATATTTATATGTGAAAACCTCTCTTTCTTTATTACTTCCTATTAATTGCAACGATGACCAAAACTATGTTTGTCAACTCTTAACAACTTTTATTCATCATACTCTTTGTATGTGAAGTCATTACCCTCCATAAGACACATATGATCTCTTTATTTCTTTTTATTCTCACTCTTTTATTTTATTCCCTCAAGATCATAGCAAGATAATCAAGCCCTTGACTCAAAACTAATATTTATTATATATGGCTCACGGACTCGATTACATAGAAGGATCATAAAGCAAAACTCAAAACTAGATCATACTAAAACTTTATTCTACTAGATCAAGATATTACCAAAAGGATCGAACTAAAAAAATGGTAAAGATAAAGGTGTGATGGTGATACGATACCGGGGCACTCCCCCAATCTTGGCAGTTGCCAAGGGGAGTTCCCATACCTATGTGTTTATGTCTCCCTCCTCGGAGGTAGTGATGATGGAGTTATTGATGATGTAGGCTTGTCGTCCATCTTCCAGGGCATAGGCTCACCATCATAGAAGGATGATCGAGTCTCTGGGATCCTCGAATCTGCAGCCAAACTCATCCTCTTGAATCTATATTCATACTCACAGTTTTGGTTTTGCAGGTCATAGATCTGGGCTTGGAGATGCTCGATTTTCTCGTGAAGCTTGAAGATGGTCTCCCCGATGTTCATGGCATCTAGCTTGGTGGTGTTGGTGAACTCCGTGATCATTAGGTGGTTGGTGTCGAGTCCACATTCCACCATCTCTTGGTACTTGAAAACTTGTTGCTCCATTTCTTCGAGTCTTGCCTCCACGCTTCCGGTCCTCCTTGGTCCCTCAGCATCGCGGATGTGCAACAACCCCTCACGCATCTCAATGGTTTGAGGGTGTTGCAGCACCTCCGTGAGGTAAGGGTTGATGACCTTCTCGAAGAACTTGTCCTTGGGGGCACTTGAAGACGTCATGGTGATCTAGATCTATCAAAAAAACAGCTCGAAACAAATACATAAGATATTTGCGTGGTACGGTGGTCAAAACCTTCAGGAGATTTTATAATGATTTTTTACCGACCAAAAGAAGTATCATGCAAGAAAACAGAGTCCAGAGGGCACACAAGGTGCCCACGAGGCAGGGGGCATGCCCAGGGGTGTAGGGTGCGCCCTCCACCCTCGTGGAAGCCTCGTGTCCTTTCGGACTGCTTCTTATTTTCCTATTTTCTTAAATATTCCAAAACGGAGAAAAATTGCCATTAGAACTATTTTGGAGTCGGTTTACTTACCGTACCACGTACCTATTCCTTTTCGGAGTCTGAAACGTTCTAGAAAGTGTCCCTTATGTATTCCTCCAGGGTTACGGTTTCAATAACATTAGTTTCAACATCTATGGGATTACTTGAGATATAATGTTTGATTCTTTGACCGTTCACCACCCTCGGATTTGTGCCTTCGAAGTTGTTGAGTTTTATGGCACCAGAATGATAGACCTCCTCGATGACGTAAGGACCTTCCCAGTTAGAGAGGAGTTTGCCTGCAAAAAACTTAAACGAGAGTTGTATAGCAATACATAATCACCTACATTAAACTCACACTTTTGTATCCTTTTATCATGCCATCTTTTAACTTTCTCTTTAAACAGTTTGGCATTTTCATAAGCCTGGGTTCTCCATTCATCAAGTGAGCTAATGTAAAAAAGCCTCTTCTCACTGGCAAGTTTGATGTCATAGTTGAGCTCTTTAATGGCCCAATATGCCTTATGTTCTAGTTCGAGAGGTAAGTGACATGATTTTCCATAAACCATCTTATACTGAGACATACCCATAGGATTTTTGTACGCAGTTCTATAGGCCCATAATGCATCATCAAGTTTCTTGGACCAATTCTTCCTAGATCTATTAACAGTCTTTTGCAAAATTAATTTAAGCTCTCTATTACTCAATTCTACTTGACCAATAGACTGTGGGTGATAAGGAGATGCAATTCTATGATTAACATCATACTTAGCAAGCATTTTACGAAAAGCACCATGAATAAAATGTGAACCACCATTAGTCATTAAATATCTAGGGACTCCAATCCTCGAAAAAATTAACTTCTTTAAGCATCTTAATAGAGGTGTTATGATCAAGACTACTACTTGGAATAGCTTCTACCCACTTAGTAACATAATCAACAACAACTAAAATATGAGTATACCCATTAGAGGAAGGAAACGGTCCCATATAATCAAAGCCCCAAACATCAAATGGTTCAATAACAAGTGAATAATTCATAGGCATTTCTTGACGTCTACTAATATTACCAATTTTTTGACATTCATCACAAGACAACACAAACTTACGGGCATTCTTGAAAAGAGTAGGCCAATAAAAACCGGATTGCAATACCTTATGTGCAGTTCTATCTCCAGCATGGAGTCCTCCATAAGCCTCGGAGTGACACTTGCGTAGGATCTATTCCTGTTCATGCTCAGGTACACAATGTCTAATAACACCATCTACTCCTTCTTTATAAAGATGTGGATCATCCCAGAAGTAATGTATCAAATCATAGAAGAACTTTTTCTTTTGTTGGTATGTGAAACTAGGTGTTATAAAATTAGCAACAATGTAATTAGCACAATCAGCATACCATGGAGCAGTACGAGAAGCATTTATTATAGCTAATTGTTCATCAGGAAAGCTATCATCAATAGGTAGTGGGTCATCAAGAACATTCTCTAACCTAGACAAGTTGTCTGTAACGGGGTTCTCAGCTCCCTTTCTATCAATAATATGCAAATCAAATTCTTGTAGCAAGAGAACCCATCTAATAAGTCTAGGTTTAGCATCTTTTTTTCCATAAGATATTTAATAGCAGCATGATTGGTGTGAACAGTTACTTTGGAATCAACAATATAAGGTCTGAAGTTATCACAAGCAAATACAACTGCTAAAAATTATTTCTCAGTAGTAGCATAATTTCTTTGGGCACTGTCTAGAGTTTTACTAGCATATTGGATAATATTTAATTTCTTAGCAACTCTTTGTCCTAGAACAGCCCCTACAACATAATCACTAGCATCACACGTAATTTCAAATGGTAAATTCCAATCAGGTGGCTGAACAATAGGTGCAGAAATTAAAGATTTCTTAAGTATTTCAAATGCTTCTACACAATCATCATCAAAGACAAAAGGAACATCTTTTTGTAAGAGATTAGTCAGAGGCCTGGAAATTTTAGAGAAGTCCTTAATGAACCTCCTATAAAAACCGGCATGACCAAGCAAACTTCTTATACCTTTAATATCCTTAGGACACGACATCTTTTCAATAGCATCAACTTTAGCTTTATCAACTTCAATACCTCTTTCAGAAATTTTATACCCTAAGACAATACCTTCATTAACCATAAAGTGGCACTTCTCCCAATTCAAGACAAGATTAGTTTCTTCACATCTCTGCAAAACTTGATCAAGGTTGCTTAAGAAATCATCAAAAGAAGTTCCATAAACGGAGAAATCATCCATGAAAACCTCAACAATCTTTTCACAAAAGTCAGAGAATATAGCAGTCATACATCTTTCAAAAGTAGCAGGTGCATTGCATAAACAAAAAGGCATACATCTATAAGCAATGGTACCGAAAGGGCAAGTAAAAGTCGTCTTTTCTTGATCCTCTTTTGACAAAGGTATTTGAGAGAAACCAGAATAACCATATAGAAAGCAAAAAATGTGTATGTTTGGATAATCTTTCTAGCATTTGATCAATAAAAGGTAACGGGTAATGATCCTTTTTAGTAGCTTTATTTAATTTGCGGAAATCAATTACCATTCTATAACCTGTAATAATTCTTTGTGGGATCAATTCATCTTTATCATTAGGAACAACAGTAATACCTCCCTTCTTAGGGACACAATGGACAGGACTTACCCACTGACTATCAGCAACGGGATAAATTATACCTGCCTCCAGAAGCTTTAGTATTTCTTTTCTTACCACTTCTTTCATTTTAGGATTTAACGGTTGTTGATGATCAACAACCGGCTTAGCGTCTTTCTCCAATTTTATTTTGTGCTGACATAGAGTGGGACTAATGCCCTTAAGATCATCAAGAGCATATCCAATAGCAACACGGTGCTCGTTCAGAGTTTTCAATAATTTCTTTTCTTCATGCTCTGAAAGTTTAGCACTAATAATAATAGGATATATCTCTTTCTCATCAAGATAAGCACATTTAAGAGTATCAGGTAAAGGTTTAAGCTCAAACACGGGATCACCCTTGGGAGGAGGAGGATCCCCTAGGATTTCAACAGGCAAGTTGTGTTTCAAAATAGGTCCCTGTTTAAAGAATACTTCATCTATTTCCCTTCTTTCATTCATAAACATATCATTTTCATGGTCTAGCAAATATTGTTCTAAAGGATCACTAGGAGGCACGTCAATAGAAGCAAGACCAATAATTTCATCTTTACTAGGCAATTCTTTATCATGGGGTTGTCTACGAAATTTAGCAAAATTAAACTCATGAGACATATCCCCTAAACCAATAGTAACAACATCCCTTTTGCAGTCTATCTGGGCATTAACAGTATTCAAGAAGGGTCTACCAAATATAATGGGACAAAAGTCATCTTGTGGGGAACCAAGAACAAGAAAATCAGCAGGATATTTAACTTTCCCACACAAGACTTCAACATCTCTAACAATCCCAACTAGTGAAATAGTATCTCTATTGGCAAGCTTAATTGTAAAATCAATTTCCTCTAACTCAGCAGGTGCAATATCATGCATAATTTCTTTGTATAAGGAATGAGGTATTGCACTTGCACTAGCACCCATATCACATAAGCCATGATAGCAATGATCTCCTATTTTAACAGAAATAACAGGCATGCCTACAATAGGTCTATGTTTATTTTTAGTATCAGGTCTAGCAATTCTAGCAGCTTCATCACAGAAGTAAATAACATGCCCATCAATATTATCAGCCAAGAGATCTTTAACCATAGCAACACTAGGTTCAAATTTAATTTGCTCAGAGGGTGTAGGTGTTCTAGTATTACTCTTACGAACCATAGTTGAAGCTTTAGCATGATCCTTTATTCTAACAGAGAAATGTGGTTTCTCAATATAAGTAGTAGGAACAACAGAATCATTATAAGTGATAGTCTTTTCTTCAACTTTAACAGGTGAAACTACTTTTACTTCAATGGGAGGGTTATATTTAAACCACTTCTCCTGAGGGAGATCAACATGAGTAGCAAAGGATTCACAGAAAGAAGCTACTATCTTAGAGTTAAGTCCATATTTAGTGCCAAATTCACGGAAAGCATCGGTATCCATAAAAGATGTAACATAATCAAACTTAGGTGTTATACCTGACTCCTTACCTTCGTCGAGATCCCAATCTTCAGAGTTGCATTTAACTCTTTCCAATAAATCCCATTTGAATTCAATAGTCTTCATCATAGAAGATCCAGTACAAGAAGTATCGAGCATGGAGCGATTACCGAGAGAAAGCCGAGCATAAATTTTTTGAATAATCATTTATTTTGAGAGCTCATGATTGGGGCATGAATATAACATTGACTTAATCCTCCCCCAAGCTTGAGCAATGCTTTCTCCTTCGCGAGGCCAAAAATTATATATATAATTACGATCACGATGAACCAGATGCATATGATAAAACTTCTGGTGAAATTCCAATTTCAATCGCTTATAGTCCCATGATCCCATATCATCACATAGCTTATACCATGTCAATGCATCTCCCTTCAAATATAAAGGGAAAAACTTATTGTTGATAACATCCTCGGGCATACCTGCAAGCTTAAGTAATCCACAAACTTCATCCACATAGATTAAGTGTAAATCGGGATGCAATGTTCCATCTCCTGCAAAAGGATTAGCTAGCAGTTTCTCTATCATACCTGAAGGAATTTCAAAGTAAACATTTTCAGTAGGTTCAGTAGGTTGAGGAGCAAATATTTTCTCTACTGCTCGGGGTGAAGATACCCCGAACAAGCCCCTCAAAGGATTATGTTCCATAGTAACAAGTGACAGTAAATTTCAGCACACTATATAAATTTTTCCTTACCAAATTCCACCTACCAAAGGCGCTTCACTCCTTGGCAACGGCACCAGAAAAGAGTCTTGATGACCCACAAGTATAGGGGATCTATCATAGTCCTTTCTATAAGTAAGAGTGTCGAACCCAATGAGGAGCAAAAGGAAATGATAAGCAGTTTTCAGTAAGGTGTTCTCTGCAAGCACTGAAATTATCGGTAACAGATAGTTTTGTGATAAGGTAATTGGTAATGGGTAACAAGTAATGAAAGTAAATAAGGTGCTGCAAGATGGCCGAATCCTTTTTGTAGCAAAGGACAGGCTTGGACAAACTCTTATATGAAGTAAAGCGCTCCCGAGGACACATGTGAATTATCGTCAAGCTAGTTTTTATCACGCTCATATGATTCGCGTTCGGTACTTTGATAATTTGATATGTGGGTGGACCGGTGCTTGGGTACTGCCCTTCCTTGGACAAGCATCCCACTTATGATTAACCCCTATTGCAAGCATCCGCAACTACATCAGAAGTATTAAGGTAAACCTAACCATAGCATCAAACATATGGATCCAAATCAGCCCCTTACGAAGCAACACATAAACTAGGGTTTAAGCTTCTGCTACTCTAGCAACCCATCATCTACTTATTACTTCCCAATGCCTTCCTCTAGGCCCAAATAATGGTTAAGTGTCATGCAGTCAATGTTCACATGACACCACTAGAGGGAAGACAACATACATCTCATCAAAATATCGAACGAATACCAAATTCACATGCCTACTTATAGCAAGACTTCTCCCATGTCCTCAGGAACAAACGTAACTACTCACAAAATCATATTCATGTTCATAATCAGAGTGGTAGTATTAATATGCATAATGGATCTGAACATATGATCTTCCACCAATTAAACCAACTAGCATCAACTACAAGGAGTAATCAATACTACTAGCAACCCACAGGTACCAATCTGAGGTTTTGATACAAAGATTGGATACACGAGATGAACTAGGGTTTGAGATAAGATGGTGCTGGTGAAGATGTTGATGGAGATTGACCCCCTCCCGATGAGAGGATCGTTGGTGACGACAATGGTGATGAT
Source organism: Triticum urartu (assembly GCF_056163025.1). Lineage (NCBI taxonomy): Eukaryota > Viridiplantae > Streptophyta > Magnoliopsida > Poales > Poaceae > Triticum > Triticum urartu. The sequence goes on from NC_141876.1 coordinate 556,875,598, forward strand.
TTCCCCCTCTCGGAGGGTAGTTTTCCTGGCAGAACAGCTTCGCCGGAGCCCTAGATTGGTTCCGCCAAAGTTCCACCTCGTGGCGGCGGAGTTTCGTCCCGTGAGCTTGCTTATGATTTTTTCCTCGACGAAAGACTCCATATAGCCAAAGATGGGCATCAGAGGGCTGCCAGGGGGCCCACGAGGCAGGGGGCGCGCCCAGGGGTAGGGCGTGCCCCCCACCCTCGTGTATGGTGGGTGGCCCCCCTCTGGTACTTCTTTCGCCCAATATTTTTTATATATTCTGAAACGTGCTCCTGTGATGTTTCAGGACTTTTGGAGATGTGCGGAATAGGTCTATAATATTTGCTCCTTTTCCAACCCAGAATTCCAGCTGCTGGCATTCCCCCTCTTCATGTAAACCTTGTAAAACAAGGGAGAATTGGCATAAGTATTGTGACATAATGTGTAATAGCATCCCATAATGCAATAAATATCGATATAAAAGCATGATGCAAAATGGACGTATCACCGCCTTTTATTTTGCAATCTTTATTTTCCAATCTATACAACAAAAATACCAAAAATATTTATCTTATTATCTTTATCAGATCTCACTTTTGCAAGTGGCCGTGAAGGGATTGACAACCCCTTTATCGTGTTGGTTGCAAGGTTCTTATTTGTTTGTGCAGGTACGAGGGACTTGCGTGTAGTCTCCTACTGGATTGATACCTTGGTTCTCAAAAACTGAGGGAAATACTTACGCTACTTTGCTGCATCACCCTTTCCTCTTCAAGGGAAAACCAATGCATGCTCAAGAGGTAGCAGGGCGCGCCCTCAACCTTTCCCTTCCTCTCTTCTTTTCCACTAAGGCCCAATAAGGCCCATATACTCCCCGGGGGGTTCCGGTAACTTCCCGGTACTCCGGTAAATGCCCAAACTCATCCGGAACCATTTCGATGTCCAAACATAGGCTCCCAATATATCGATCTTTATGTCTCGACCATTCCGAGACTCCTCGTCATGTCCGTGATCATATCCGGGACTCCAAACTACCTTCGGTACATCAAAACACATAAACTCATAATACCGATCGTCACCGAACGTTAAGCGTGCGGACCCTACGGGTTCGAGAACTATGTAGACATGACCGAGACTCATCTCCAGTCAATAACCCATAGCAGAACCTTGATGCTCATATTGGCTCCTACATATTCTACGAAGATCTTTATCGGTCAAACCGCATAACAACATACATTGGTCCCTTTGTCATCGGTATGTTACTTGCCCGAGATTTGATCGTCGGTATCATCATACCTAGTTCAATATCGTTACTGGCAAGTCTCTTTACTCGTTCCATAATGCAACATCCCGCAACTAACTCATTAGTCACATTGCTTGCAAGGCTTATAGTGATGTGCATTACTGAGAGGGCCCAGAGATACTTCTCCGACAATCGGAGTGACAAATCCTAATCTCGATCTCTGCCAACTCAACAAACACCATCGGAGACACCTGTAGAGCATCTTTATAATCACCCAGTTACGTTGTGACGTTTGATAGCACACAAGGTGGTCCTCCGATATTCGGGAGTTGCATAATCTCATAGTCAGAGGAACATGTATAAGTCATGATGAAAGCAATAGCAATAAAACTAAATGATCATTTATGCTAAGCTAATGGATGGGTCTTGTCCATCACATCATTGCTAATGATGTGATCCCGTTCATCAAATGACAACACATTTCTATGGCTAGGAAACTTAACCGTCTTTGATTAACGAGCTAGTCTAGTAGAGGCATACTAGGGACACTCTGTTTGTCTATGTATTCAAACATGTACTAAGTTTCCGGTTTAATACAATTTTAGCATGAATAATAAACATTTATCATGATATAAGGAAATATAAATAACAACTTTATTATTGCCTCTAGGGCATATTTCCTTCAAGGTACCCACAAGAACCACAATCAAAAGTGGATGAACAATACAAGATTACAACAATTCACTTGTCACGCTATTGCGTGCACCTCGTGATCCACTCACCCGAGCTACTTCTCGATGATGATAAATGGTGCAAGACCTTGTACATCACCATCGATCAAGAAGGACAATAAGTTTGTCCTCATTGATCCCTGTGATGTGGTGTTATCGAACATGCCAATGGAGGATCTGTGTAGAAGGTAGGGGGGTGATGCCCCCCGTCAACAGCTCAGTGATTGTCGACCCCAAGTTTTAGCAACTTGTTGACATGTCGTTTAACAAGTTAGATCATGAAGTGTTAAAAAATGGTGGTAAGATTGGAGAGGGGTTGGCAGGAACATATCTTGGGACACCCCGGCAAAGAGAATCCATATGCCTCTGAGGTGGGAACCTGATATGTCTCAAACGTATCTATAATATTTTATTGTTTCATGCTATTATGTTATCACTTTTGAATACTTTTATAGCATTTTGTATTTTTGGACTAACCTATTGATCTAGTGTCAATTCCTGCTTTCTGTATGTTTTTTATTTTAAAGGAAACCAATATCCGTGAAGGTCAAAATACCTTACCGATTTAATACGATTTTTTTCGGGCAATGAAGGACACATGAAGGAAGATCGAGAGGAGCAACATGGGGCACACACGACCACCTAGCATGACCAGGGACTTGGGCGTGCCACGAGGCCATGTGGGCCCACTTGCACAGCTTTTTGTCTATTCCACCGCAATAAATTCCTACAAATAGAGAAACCCTTTGCCATATTTTGTGAAGAATTTTTCCACCACAACAAGTTCCAGTTTCACGAAGATCCAATCTGAAGGCCTGTGTTGGTGCTCTGTCAGAGGCTTCTTCATCAATCTTGCTGCCTCCATGACCATGCGTGAGTAGTTCCCTTAGGACCTTAGGGTCTATAGTAGTAGCTAGATAACCCCCTCTATTTTGGATCTTCGATACCATGTTCCCATGAGCCGCCTCACATAATCGGGATCAATTCGATGTAATCAGTGGTGTGTTTTGTTGGGATATGATGAATTTTCACTATATGACATGATTGTTCACTGAATAAACTTGAATCTTTTGAGGTTTTCTTGTTGTATAATTAAATAGCTTTGCATGCTTTCCGGTCTATCTATCTTCTCTAGCCAAATTTGATGGGTTTCTCTTTAGAGGGAGTGTTGCTTTGTAGTGGGTTCAATCTTGTGCTGCTCTAATCCAGTGATAATAAAGGGACAAGACACATATTGTATTGTTGCCACTAAGGATAAAGTGACGGTGTATCGTCATGTTGATTGATGTTTTACTGGCTACATTATGTCGTCATGCTTATTGCAATGCTCTGTTTCTTGTAAACTTAATACTTCGGGATGCATGCTGGATATCGGTCTTTGAGTGGAACATTAGTAGTATATGCAGTTGGATTAACGGCCTACTTATCACAGATGTAATGCCTATATTTGATTATACCATGAATGATCATAGTCATAAATATAAATATTACAATTTAATCGCCGCCCAACTGTTATTTGCTCACCATGCCACCTGCTTGTTCAAGAGAGAAGTCACTAGTGAACCTATGCCCCTAGGTCTACTTTCCATTACTAAATTCTTCATCTAGTTGCTACTTTTACTATTTTACTTTGCTACCAACTATCTCTTTGACGTGCGTTCAATCTTGTAACTAGAAAGACAAGGGGCTTAACTACCCTCTTGTCATGTTGGGGACAAGCGTGTTCTGTGTTTTGTGTGCAGGCGCCGCTTACTTTGTTTTGCTAGGTGACTCCTACTAGATTGATAACCTTGATTCTCTAACTGAGGTAATTACTTGTTGCTGGGCTACATCACCCTTACACTTTGGGGGAATCCCAACCACTCCTATGGGAGCAAGCAGAGCCAGCTTGCAATATATTGCATAATAGACAAAGTGCAGACAAATGAAAAATAAACCAAACTAAGAGATAGTTCAGCTAGTAGTCAACATCACGAATAGGACCCATCTAAAATCCCTGCCTCACACCTACAAAAGAGCTAAAACAGGTGGACAAAAAAAGAGCTCTAACAACGTAGGTTTTTTAGAGACACAAAACAAGTCACCCCACTAGGGGGAAGGGGCGAAAAGAACAAGCATGCCTTGAGCAATCATCACTCCTTCAAGCAGCTGGGTCATCATATGATGTAGAGTCATCCTCATCTCCTGGTTCTTTGGGCTCATATAGGCTGATGCAACATGAGGTGACTTAGGGTTAGTGACATGTGGGCCATCTGGTTTCCGGGCCCACATATCAGCGACCCTAAGTCACTCAACCCTAAGTTAGCCAATCCTAGCCGAGTTTCTTCGGACTCAATGTTGTGTAGAATCCTTCCAGTAGTTGCAGCATGACACTTGTCATGTATCCTCAAGGTCGTGTTTTGGAGCGTAGTTGAGCCTTTTGACTTCTTATCAAAACATGCTTTATTACGAGTTTTCCGTGGTACTAACAAAATGCAGCAAGTCCAGTCAAATGAAAGATCCTAGCAATGTTTTTATCGGAGATAATCATGTACTTTGCCACTCTAACAGGTCATCTAGGCGTGCACGCTGAGGTAGTCATCCAGGGTGGCGAGCTGGTAACTCTTCTCTAGGCATGGCTCTCCTACGGAGAAATTGTCAGGAGGGCCGAGGATGCTACAACTTCTCCGACTGTTGTCATTCAAGTGTCTTACATATTCATTCGTGTCCATTCTATGGTTGGATTTTTATTGGTTACATGTGAAGTCATAGTCTTGTTCTTTCTTCTGTGCTTCTAGACACTGGTTTTGGGATGCCTCCGAGAAGCGATTTATTTAATACCTTTGAGCTAGGCAAGATGGTTTTTGGAGGTTTCAAGTTTTATCTCCTCCACTTACCATGAAGGTACTCATTCCCAACATAATTTCATAACCACTTTTCTGTCTCTTTCTTAGGAAGTGCTCTAAACCTTTTCTCACGAGGAATTGAAATTTTATCATCCCTTTTTTCATATCAATGATAGTTCCCCTATAGTTCTCAGAAATGACCTTTCGAAAATAAATGGACATAGAGCGTTAGGTTCCATATCCATACAAAAATCACAGGGATGTTCATATTACCAAGCACAAGAATATCTTCAATTTTTCCAATTGGTCTTTTTATTGTGCCATCTGCCATATGGACATTAAGTTCATATTTAGAAAGGGGTTTCAACCCAAGTGCATTATAAAAATTATGTGGAATAGTGGATACATTTGCACCTAAATCACACAGAGCATCACAAGTGAAATTATTGATACTAATCTTTATTGACTGTTCCCATCCATCTTCCAACTTCCTAGCTAGGGATCTTGGGTGTAAGCCCTACAGTTCACATGGTAAAAAAACTTCCTAGGGATCAAAACTTCTAGACTTCCTAGGGATCATAGCTCAAAAGTGGGATTTTCTCTTCCAAGATAAGATCCTCACCCAAAATCCTTAATTACTCTGCTCTAGCAACTTAACTCCTTTGTTTTCACTGTCTGGTACCTCCGAGTTTTTCCACTGAATACTACCAACCTTTGAGAAATAAGTAATCCCCGCTAAGAGAACCATGTTTCTTATAGCTTGAGAACTACACACTCTTGTCTGATACTACTGAACTATATTTCTTTGAGATCATCTCTATTAGCTCTGACACCTCCGAGCAAAACATTTCCATCAGTCACTTCAGAGGCATTCTATATTTGCTTCAGTATCTAGAGCCTCTATATTAGTCGGCTACTTCCAAGAAAATCCATCTGATACCTCCAAGCTGGGATTTAGGGTTTTGCACCCTAGATGTTGTCATGTAGCACCTTTTGGTGCCCCTCCCTAACATAAATCCTCCTCTCCTTCGGTGGCGAGATAGTTTTCTATTGTGTGACAACGTGAGCTTTTGGTGGAGGTGGCGGAGGCCAACCAACAACACCTCTCAGTATACCAGCCAACACAAAGTCTTGAGTTCAAGCCAGACACTTACTCGGTGTAATTCTAGGGAACTAAAAAATAGGGGAGGCACTAGCATTTCACAAGACAGAGCCAACAACATACAACAAAACCAAGTCACCAGCAACCAACTAGGTATAAAGTTTACACACAGTCTGTGGGCCATCCACGATGCTGACGTATAAAGAGTTAATAGACAAATACATCAACACACAAGACAACAAATTGCATTCACAGGGTGATCGCGAAGCAAGAATAGTCCTGGGATACCATTTTCGCGCTCCAAAGCTCAATACCTGTCGAATGCTGCCTACATATTCAGAGATACATATACCACATCATGCCAGGGATCACATGGGGCTTTTCTCTTATCACTTTGATTACTTCTACATAGGACTCAAGGCCGCGATCTTCCGCTCCAGCTACATTAAATGAAGAATAGATTAATGATTATGATATATGTATGATGTAAAATTGTGCTTTGGTTACATAATTTCACAAATGAGTCATGTTGCAGGGTAGTCGGTATCTTATTCTAGTACTTGGCAAATATTCAGTGAAGTTTGGAACACAAGGAAATACCACTACCTTTTAGATCTACCCCATACATCTAAAGAAAAGATTAAAACAAAAACATTCAACGAGCAAATGGGACTTTCAAAGACCTCAAACTAAGTGGTCTAGAAACCAAACAATTAGCACTACGTAAATTGCAACATCAACAAAAATAGTGTCAAGGTTATTCTTTTTTATCTTATAAAAATATACGACATATTATGATACTAGAGAGAAACTGAAAGTCAAAAGCCAACATAGGCACATAAGTTGGTACCTGCATCATGGTCTGGAGCTGGTTGCGCACATCACAGAACTCATTCCTAAGAAGAGTCAATGCCATGAGACACCTGAAATAATGCAGACATGTACTTAAAAAATTCTGGATAGGTTAAGCAAACTAAAATGGAATGGTTGGAAATTGAAATCATGTACTTAAAAAAATTCTAGCCATCTAAAAACTTAATTGCGTTATAAACAGAAGTCTAGAGCCAACAAGTTACAAGAGAATCATCAAATAGGCATATATTTAGATAAATAATCGAATTCTACCAATCACATGATTGGTGATTAAGTGAACAAGTAGGTTAGTTCTTAAGAATGTTAGTTCTTAAGAATGTTAGATTAGTATGAGTTAAAAATAGTATCATAAAAGACAAAATAAGCTAACAGGCTTGCATACAGGATTTGACCAACACAAAGAGTAGACAATAACTACTGTGCAACATAGATAATGAGGTACCGTGTACGGACCTTTCTTCGCTTTTTGCCACATAGGACTGTCGAAATTGAATGCAGGCGAGTTTCACTTTCTTAGCACCAACACTAATACATGACAAAAAAGAGCAACCAGGGAGCAACATCAGGAAACTAGAGATTTTTTCAAACTCATTGAACATGGCATGCTGATACATATGGCATACTTGCATGCCATAATAATATTCTAAAGGAGCAATTTCCTATCATGGTTGTCAACACTTTTTTTTTATAAACCAAAAAGAAAATAGTATTGGCCTTATGGCGATAGTAGATCAGTAGTGCCAAAGATGTTTACAAAAGACAAAATTCCTCCCCGGGAGCCATAACATAGGGATGAATATTGACATTTCCGTTACATCGCTCATAACTAAATTCAGCTCTTCTAATTATGGCTAAACAACACGAGCCGCATGCCCATGCCCATGACATACATACCCTGCACCGCCACATCCAAATAGGAACAACATTGATGTATAGGAGACATTAGAAAGGTCCAATTGTGTGACGAGACAGGCAGATAGTTAATGCCATAATTGTTTGTAGAGCGACAGATTTTCATTGCTGACCTAGAATAGCGCCATTGGACCAATAACAGATTCAGGTAATACTAACTTAAAAAAAAAGATTCAGGTAATACTAGAAATGTTCACAAGACCACAAAGTTTTCAGTGATGCGGTATAGAATTGCAGTTGGCAGGAATACTGACAATTCTCTAGCTGCGGCAACTGTACTCATATTCTACTTATGTGTACTAGTAATAATGTACATGCAATCCACGTTTATATTAGGTAGGATATTAGTTGCACGTTATATTAGGTAAGATATATCTGTTGCACGTTGGTATTTGGTAAGATATCAATTACTTTTTTCACCGGAATGATAGGATATTAATTACATGGCAGATTTCATGGGATACCGCTGATCGAAAACGTGTTTATAACCAATGGCAATGGTGGGTAATTAAAGCGTTAAACGTGTTTGATGCTCAACATTGGAGCGATTTGAACTGCTAGATAACATGATTTGACGGTCGAGATGGGTTGGATCTACCCCTTTGAGTCTTTTTATATTGGTATAGATATAGATATAGATACTACATACGAATAGAAATGTGAACAAACTTGAAAAACCTCCACTGACATTACACTGAATAACAAATCATTAATACCAGAAACGGTAGCAAGACAACAAAGTTCATAACATTACTATTGGCATGAATACGGGTACTTCTGTTACAAGAAACACAACCAAGCTCGTCTCTTCTTCAAATTACACACCACAACCAACATGACAAACGCATCTGAATAACATCGATGCAGAGGAGAAACAAACAAACAGTTAAAAATAAGTGAGGATAGAAAAGAAGGGCTTATCATCATCATACGTGGAGCTGCTCCCAATGAGCTGATGCACCAGGGCGTCCACCTTGTAGAAGTCCACCTCGGGCTGGTTCCTGCGAATGGAGCAGACCAGATCAGTCAGTACAGCAGACGAGATCACGAGATCCGTACAACAAGACCAGAGGGGGAGAGGGAGGGGGCGGGGTTACGGACAGCAGGCCGGCGATGTCGTTGATGATCCTGTCGGCGTCATTGAGGAAGATGTTGATGACCTCGGCGACGAAGCCCGTGGCTGCACTGCCCTCGTCCATCGACTGCAGCTGCTGGAAATACGCGTCCACACTACCCTAGATCGATCACGCCAAGGCAAAGGTCGGGTCAGCCAGATAGCCAGTCGAAACCCATCGTCAACGCCGACAGCAGAGAACACGGCGATTCCCAGCGATTCCAGCCCGCAACCACACGGCGGCTATAGAGGCGAGGGGAGGGACTCACCGTGGCGTACATGGAGGCGATGTGGGCGTTGAGCTGGGCCCTGAGCGCGGCGGCCGCCATGGCGATGCGGGGCGCCGAGAGGAGGCGGGCGAGCACGTTCGGGTCGACGGAATTCGAAGCTGCTGCGGCGGGCGGCGGAGTGGACGAGGACAGGAGAGGAGTGCAGGTTATATAGCTCGACTCAGCCTTTTGACAGGGAGTGCTCGATTACTCTAATGGCTGGCCGCCATTGAATGGGGAGCTTGGGGATGGCATGCATGCATGGATGCATGTATGTAGCTACGTTTGGGTGGATGGATGGATGCTGGCCAGCTATCTACAGATTGACATTGGATGCTCACTTTCAATGCATAGTCCATCACAAATAGTATGTATTAGAGTGAGACGTGCCTTGCCGTTCTTCGGTCGTAATTTAACTTTTTTTTGCACGTGGTCCATTACGGCCGGCTCGCTATGCGTTTTACCAGGGATGGGTTGGCATTTAATATGGTCATTACCGTCGGGTGGGCCGATATGATGTCGTTACACATTGCAGTATTTTTTTTAACATTAGTATAGACACAAACGTTCATATACACGCGCATACACTCACCCCTATAAACGCACTCAAGCACATCCTACCCCTATGAGCACCTCCGAAAGACTGAGCCGGCATATCATCTTGAAATTTACAAAGTCATCGAAGGCACCTCGTCGTCGACGGGAAGGTCTCCTCCTACTGAATGCACATCGTCATCGTCGACGGGAACGTCTCCTCCTACTGAATGCGCATCGTCAGAAATCCTGAAATAAATCTATGAATAAATATGAGCACCAGGATTTGAATCCTGGTGGGCTGGGGATACCACAGCCCCTCTAACCATCTAACCACACGCTGCAGTATTGATGTCTATCGGTGATGTTCATATGGGGAGCTCTTATACGGTGCTTTATTCGCTAGTTTAGATAACTGGCGCTCGTTGCCGCAGCTGGTGAATTACGCGAAAAACACTGAAAATATCGTTCCTATGAGGAATAGGCCTCCCGCCGTTTAGATCTTGTGCAGGTAGCCTAACTAACAGGCCAACTAGTCGGTATCGTATCGTTTTTTTCCTCCTGGAAGGCGAATAGCAGGGGATCTAGGGCCCCGGCGTCTAGCCTCGCGTGCTGCTGTAGCGATACCTGGCGACTATCCTCGCGTGCCGCTTGCCCGGCCATCTGCCGATCGTCTGACCTCACGGTTTTGACTGCGAACGTGAGGCCCTCATGAGAGAAGAAGAGCTGGTTTGACCTGGTTGTTTGCTCTTCTGGTATGCTATACATGGCTGGTTTTGAAGCCCCGGCGTACTGATTGTGGGCATGTTCTTTGTCCCTCCGTCGGCTCCGGCGGCGGCAGGTTTTCTCTCCCTCCGTCGGCTTTGGCGGCGGCAGGTTCTTCTCTCCCTCCACCGGCTTCGGTGGCGGCAGATTTTTGTCTCTCCCTTCCCGGCTTGCCGGCAGCGACGGATAGGTTTCGTCGAGATTGCTTCTTTTTTGGTGGCGCTCTAAGGGTGATTGCCGGACGCTGACTCCCCTTGAAGGTGATCGCCGGAAGCAATGAAAACAATATGCTAGAACTGTCGCGGCATGGCCAGTACCGCGGCAGAGAGAGCGCTCCTGGAAGTCCAGAAGCAGTGGGGGCCGGATGTGATCTTCTTGTTCGAGACGCATCTGAACACAGCTAGGGCAGAAAAGTTGACAAAGAAATTGAAGATGGACCGAGTTGAGGTACAAGAGAGTGTTGGGGCGAGTGGTGGCTTGTTTCTTTTTTGGCGGAATCCAGTAGTTATTCACGTGCTTGATAAAACGAAGAATTTTATTGATGTAACAGTAGGTGGTGCAGCAGAGGAGATCTAGAGGCTTACAGGATTCTATGGTGAACCTAAATGGGAGGATAAACATCTATCATGGGGGTACTTGCGAGGCCTTCACCAGCAGACAAATCTCCCATGGGTTGTGATAGGTGATTTTAACGAGATTCTATACTCACATGAGAAGGACGGAGGAGCTCCACGTCCAACAAATATGATGCAAAATTTCAGGGATGCACTAGTTGACTGCGAACTGGAGGACATGGGCTTCATGGGAGACATGTTCACTTGGAGAAGGAGGCGGCTTCGAGAGCGACTTGATAGGGCAGCATGTAATGGCCAGTTTCACAGAATATTCCCTCACACAACGATCACGAATGCAGGTCATACAAAATCTGATCACAGACCAATTTTCATGGACACAGAAGGTGCAATGCCAAGTGATGATCAGGGACAGAGAATAAAACAATTCGAAGCCCGGTGGTTGCAAGAGGATGATGTGGTCCAGTTGGTCTCAGACGCATGGGAGAGAACTGATCCGACGGCGTCGCTCGTCGCTCGTACTGCTGCAGTACACCATGTGATGCATGTCTGGCATCGAGAGATCTTGAAGGCTCCTCACCGGCGCCTGAAGGAACTAAAGGCAGAGTTAGAGGCACTGCGATCGGGCCCCCTTACTGATGAGGCGGCGGATGGGCAACGCATACTGTTGATTGAGATAGAGGAAAATCTGGAAAAGGAAGAAATCTACTGGGTTCAGAGAAGCCGAGCGAATTGGCTCAAATTTGGCGATCGGAATACACAGTTTTTTAACAATTTCGCAACAGCCATGAAGAAGAGAAATTACATCCGCAAGCTGCTGGATGATAATGGTGCCTGGCATGAAGAGAATGAGTCTATGCGTAATCTTATAGCTGAATATTTTCAAATCTTTTTACTTCAGAGGCAGCAGTCCCTGATATAAATGTTCTGAATAAAGTAAAACATTGTGTTACTAATTATATGAATGAGTCTTTGTTAGCTCCTTACACGGAGGAAGAAGTCAGGAAGGCTCTTTTTAGCATTGGCGATCTAAAGGCACCGGGCCCAGACAGGCTGCATGCAGTGTTTTATAAAAAGTTTTGGCCAATCCTGGGAGATGATTTGGTGAGGGGGGGGGTACTTGAAGCAATCAATAAACGAGTTATCCCTGAAGGATGGAACTCCACCACAATAGTTCTGATCCCTAAAGTTGATAATCCAGAGAAGGTAACTCAGTTTAGGCCTATCAGTCTATGCAACGTCGTTTATAAGGTCATATCAAAGATGTTGGCAGCAAGACTAAAAAATTTATTGCCTGATATTATCAGCGAGACACAGAGTGCTTTGGTTCCTGGACGTATTATTACTGATAATGTCATTGTAGCCTATGAGTGTTTGCATACAATGAAGAAGAGGAAGAAAGGTAAATATGGGACGTGTGCGGTAAAACTTGATATGCACAAGGCCTATGATCGTGTTGAATGGACTTTTCTGCAAGCTATGCTCGGTAAATTGGGTTTTGATGAGAGATGGATAGAGATGATAATGGCTTGTGTGACATCGGTGGAATATAAAGTAAGATTTAATTCAAATGAAACTCTACCGTTCCGTTCCACGAGAGGTTTGAAGCAGGGGGCCCACTGTCACCGTATCTGTTTCTACTATGTGCCGAGGGCTTGTCATCTCTTATTGCACATGAGGAAGCAGTTGGGAACCTCATTGGTGTTCAGGTGTGTCGAGACTCCCCGAAAATTTCTCACTTGTTATTTGCTGATGATTCACTTATTCTGATGAGAGCAGATGCTGCTAATGCAAACACCTTGGGGAACATACTAGATGACTATTCCGCTGCCTCGGGCCAGCTAGTAAGTGAAGCCAAGTGTTCAATATTTTTCAGCCCCAACACTGATGTGGAGATGAAAGCAGAGGTGTGCCAAATCCTTAATATAATGACGGAATCTCTCTCAGATAAATACTTGAGACTCCCTTTTATGATAGGGGTAGACCGAGTAGACTGCTTTAAACATCTTATAGAGAGGATCCAGGTCATGGTGAATGGATGGAAAGAGAGGACACTATCTTACGGGGGAAAAGAAGCTTTGTTGAAGGCGGTGGCCCAAGCAATCCCAACTTATGCGATGAGTGTATTTAAATTCCCGAAGAAAATTTGTAAGGGGATCACTGATGCAATGTCACAGTATTGGTGAGGTGACGATGAGAACCAACGCCGGATGCACTGGTTTGCGTGGTGGAAAATGTGTGTGCCCAAAGATAAGGGAGGGATGGGCTTCTGTGACATCCACAGTTTCAACTTGGCTATGCTCGCAAAGCAAGTTTGGAGGTTAATTGAAAATTGTGACTCTCTCTGTGCAAAGGTTTTGAGATCAAGGTACTATCCCACAGGTGATATTCTAAATTGCGAGTTGAAAAGGGTTCATCTTTCGTATGGCAAAGTATATGGGCGGGAATTCAAACTTTCAAGAAGGGTAGTATATGGAAAGTTGGAGATGGAGCAAAAATAAATATTTGGGGTGATTGCTGGATACCGAATAGCTCTTCAAGGAAAATAGTGACAGTTCGGGCGAATCAAGTGCTTACTAGAGTTCATGAATTAATAGACCCAGTCTCGGGGGAATGGGATGAACTGCTTATTCGTGATAATTTCTGGCCTATTGATGTGGACCACATTCTTCAAATCCCAATCCATCATCAGGAGATGGAATACTACATCGCGTGGCACATCACGAAGAGTGGCGTTTTTACGGTAAGGTCAACATATTATAAACAATGGGAAGTGTGTTATGCGGCAACCTTGGGTGCGCTTCAGTCAGGTGGATCTTCATCACATCCGGTGTGGAAAAGATTATGGAACCTTAAGCTACCAGGGAAGATCAAAAATTTTCTATGGAGGTGTTTGCACAATGCTATCCCATGTCTTTGTGTCCTTGCAAACCGCCATATTGGCAGTAACTCTCAGTGTCCAGTATGTTCTTCGGGAGCAGAAGACATAATGCATGCCCTTTTTAAATGCCCCCAAGTAATGCAAATTTGGGAAGCTCTTGGAATAGCAAAGGAAGTAGCGGATGCGACGCTAGTGGATCGTGCTGGTTCAACATTTATTGAATTTATGCTATGTGATCAAGACTCTCAGCGCATGTATATGGACCCAGTTGAACTTCCAGAGTTGTTTGCAACGGCATGTTGGTACATATGGTGGCAACGTAGGCAATTGGTCCGGGGTGAGCAAGTTCAGTGTCCAGTTCGGACTGCTCCAGCAATCTACGCTTTAACCTTGAATTTTGTTAGAGGAAAAGGGATTTTGACCAAGTTCCACGTATAAACAGATGGTCTCCTGGCATGACGGGACAACAAATACTGAATGTCGATGCATCCTACTCAGAAGACGATTTCACAGGAGCTTGTGGAGCTGTTCTTCGCGATAACAGAGGAGGCTTCATCTGTGCAGCTATGGCGAGACTTGACCACGTCCCAGATGTGGTTTCAGCAGAAGCAACAGCACTGTTGGAGGGACTAAAACTAGCACAGAGCACTGGATGCAACAATCTTTTAGTACGTATGGACAACCTGATAGTGGTGCAAGCGCTACATAATAATGAAGGACACTCGATGATGGCGGCTCCTATTTTGCAAGATTGTCGAGTGATGTTGAGAGAATTCGGGAAGGCTGTGGTAGAACATTGTATAAGAGAGTCTAATATGGTTGCGCACGAGCTAGCTCAGTGGGGCGGTGCCAATACTCCTACCTTTTGGGTGGAGGCTCCGCCGGATTTCCTTTTTAAATTTTTAGCTGATGATGTAAGTGTCATTTGAGTTTTAGTAAAGCTAGCCATAGTGGCCTTTTTGTAAAAAAAAAAGGCCAACTAGTCGGGAGTGAATCATTCAAGAGAATAGTTTAATAATAAGTTTAGACACGCTTTCTATTGCAGGCTGATTTGTAGAAAAACGTGTTTAAAAAAATGAGATCAACACTTAAAAGCTCACATATTTGAAAATAAAACACGAACTAAAAGAAGTTCATGTAATAAAGAAAGTTCGTGAATTAGAAAAAAGTTCATCGATTTTTAAAAAATCATAAATTTGAAAAAAGTTCATCAATTCTGAAAAATGTTCGCAATTTTTTAAAAAGTTCATCGATTTTGGCCAAAAATCAATGATTTGAAAAGAGTTCACGGATTTTGAAAATTTTCATTGAATATGAAAAAATAGTTAACCGATTTGAAAAAAAATCATCGATTTTTTTTAAAAGTCACCAATTTGAAAGGAATTCATCGATTTTGGAATTATTTTTGTGCATATTTGAACAAAAGTTCATGGTGGGAAAAATGGTTCATGAAATTTTAAGAAAAATGTTCATGAATTTGTGAATAATCCACGCATCAATGAAAAAAGAAAAAAGGAAAATGATAAAAAGGAAAATCAAATAAAAAACGTCCAAAAGAAAACCAGGAACTGAAGAAGGAATAAAAGAGTGAAAAAGAAAGTGTTTCGCAAGGACTGCTATGGTGTGGTGGTTCGTTTGAGCAGAGTGGTCGGGAGTACGAAGTTGCTTGCTTCACATTTTTTACGGGTCTTAGTCTGTTTGCCTCCTCTTCTTGGAGAGGCGTGTCTTGCCACATCATTCTTCGGTCGTAATTTAGCTCTTTTTTTTGCATGTGTCTATTATGGCTGGCTTGCTATGCGTTTTACCTAAGCTGGGTCGACATTTAATATGGTCATGCCGCTGATTATGGTTGTATTGTTATTTCTCTTTATCGTTATAGTCTTACTTGATGCATGTGTATGGTCTTCGTGGTGAATAAAGGTGTCGGGTCATGAAGCTCTACTAGTGGTTGGGCGCACCTTTGGTGCGCCACTTGAGCGGAAGCTCTCTAGAGCCGGCCATGTAGGTGGCGACCATTTCGATTTTTATTTTTGTGTTTGGCACATAGCTGGCCTCCAACAAAATGGACGAGCTTAACTACAATCAGTAGCATCAGTAGCAATTAATAAGGCTTGTAATGTTCCACTTGCTGTTATCTTCAATGGCGTGACATCAAACTTCATTAAAATACAGAGAAGATTTTACAGGATAAGTTATAGAGAACATGAATTTAGAGGGTCAATTTTCAAGAAAACAATGATGAAACTCTATACATAGCCTCAGAGATCATGATGATTACACTACCCACATAATACACTCTCACCAGGGAGAAAACAACAGGAACATGATTCAAAACAAGAAAGGCAGCTTGCAGCTCTCCAGGATACCTCATCAATAATATAGCCTCAAACTCCAGTAAAATTCTATTCTGTCAAAGATCCTGGCATTGTTCTTTCCAAAAAATCATCAATCCACTGATGTTGTTTTCAGACAGCTCCCTATGACGATGCGAAGATCCATCATTATGTGGGTGTAATTTCACAAGTCTGCACTCGGTACCAAGATGCAGTAGTACTTATAGGTTGCAAATGGAATGACGTGCCGCACAAAGCATTAACTCGAAAGTACTTGAACAACAAAATCACGCCTTCCACAATCCAGGAACATGTCTACAGTCCAATTAACTCCTGATCTTATTTAGTTGTCAAAAAGAACTCTTGATCTTATTTTACTCCTCGCTGCGCTAAAGCTTAGCTGATCTCTTGAGGTGGAACGATCAACTTCATTGAACCAAAGGCATGTGAATAGATTGGTGATGGGTATGTGCTCTCCTATAATTACACAGCGCTCGGGGACATCTGTTCAAGAAAAATGTATCGCTTATGTTCTCAGGAGAAATATTTCTATATCAGAATTCAGCGAGAAGAACCATTACCACTTGTAATAAGGAACTTAGCTGATGAATAATGGATTAAACCCTCTCTCTTGTAGAACTCTATTTGGTTATCAATTGAAGCATTATCATACTTCCCACCAGACTTGTTGGCCTCAGCTTCCTCAAGGACATCAAAGTGTCTATAATGCCTGGAAATAGCTAAGCGCACATTTTTCCTCCACAAGAATCTGCGGCATGATAGTGTATACAAAATCAAAATAATAAGAAGTCAAAATCTAGATAAGAGCAGACTTAATATTAAAGTAAGAATATGGTGCAGCTTGGATCTCTTAATACAACAAATAGAGCATAAATGGCACTGGCAACAAGCAAACTTACTTTTTGACGGCATGCTTTCGTTGAGTTGTGTGCAAAGTAGTTTATAAGTAGCAGACGGAGGTCAGTGAGAGAACGTGATGTTTACCTCTCTTGTTAAACAACTTCGGTCTTGCATATTGTATCACGTTAGGAGTAGTTAGAGTTGTAGAGATTATTATCTTTCTGTTTAAATCTCTCTCTCTTATCTCTACTCCCGTGTATCTATCTTGCCTTGGGCAATACTCCCTGTACCAGATCGATACTTGGCAATATATACGTGAGGCCGACTCTCTCTAAGGGTTACGACGCCTAAACCATCTTTGACATGGTATCAGAGCAGGCCTATTCCAAACACATCTAGCTACCTTCCTTTGATCATCCCAGCCGCAACCTTCATCAACCTCAACCCTCTCAGCCGCCGCACCAATCTCCCCAGCAAACAATGTCGTCTTCCACCTCCATCATGAACTCTGGCCTCACCAACAACACGTCCGAACCCCTCACCCGAACGAACTGTGTCTTGTGGCGAGCACAAGCTCATTCACAGATCATGGGCGCCGGGTTGTTTGGGTATCTTGACAAAACCATTGAGCAACCTCCCAAAACCCTCATGTCCAAGGACAAAGAAGGCAAGGATCAGATCTTGCCGAACCCCGCCTATACTCCCTGGCTTATCCAAGATCAGCAAATAGTCGCATACCTTCTTAGGAATCTCTCCAAGGAAGTGCTCGTTCAGGTAGCGTCGCTGGAAACTTCGCACGCGATCTGGACTGCCCTTGGGAACATGTTTGCTGCAGTTTCTCTCTCCTGCGCCAACAACATCAGGGCCGCCCTCACCAATGCCCAGAAGGGCTCTCAATCGGCGTCCACCTACTTCGGCCACATGCGAGCGCTCTCTGATGAACTCGCGGCAGCGGGCAAACCCATCGATGAGGGCGAGCTGATTTCCTTCATTGTTGCGGGCCTTGACATGGAATACCAGGCCATTGTCTCCGCCCTTGATGTCTTCCCCGTTCCTGTCACCGTTGATCAACTCTTCTCTCTTGTGTCCAATTATGACCAGAGGATGGAGATGTTTCATGGCACAGGGTCCGCGCGCGTTCAAGTCCTCGGCGAACTCTGCCTCTCGTGGTCGCCAGGGAAGGGGCGGCGGTGGAGGCTACCGCAACCAGCAGAAGGGCGGCGGTGGATCACACAATGGCGACGGCCACTACGGTGGCGGCGGCTACAGCGCCAACCCTAGCGGCGGCTATGGTACTGGCGGCGGCGGCCATGGCCCTGGCGGCGGCGGCTATGGTCCTGGTGGTGGCGGCCACGGATCTGGTGGTGGCGGCTACTACCAGAACAACCAAGGTGGAGGCTACAATGGTGGCGGTGGCTACCAGAACCAAGGCAACTCCAATCGGGGCAACTCCAACAACAACAGAAACCATCCCCCCTTTCAAGGCTATGATGGCTATGAGGGGAGATGCCAAATTTGTAAGAAAACAAATCACTTAGCCAAAGATTGTGATTGGCGTTATGCCGATAACACTTCCCAAAAGAAAAAGGTTGCAGCTGCAGTTGATACTTCATACGGTGTTGACACAAACTGGTACATGGACACGGGTGCGACAAACCACATCACCGGAGAGTTGGAGAAACTGACGATGCATGAAAAGTACCGTGGTCATGATCAAGTCTACACCGCCTCTAATGGTCCAGGTATGGAGATAAGTCATGTTGGTCAATCAATTATCAAAACCCCACACAAAAATCTAGTTCTAAAAGAAATCTTGCATGCTCCAAATGCTTCCAAAAATCTTCTTTCCGTGCACCGCATTGCTCTTGACAACAATGTGTTTCTAGAATTTCACCCTTTTTTCTTTTTGATCAAGGATTAGGTCACGAAGAGCGTTCTCCATTGGGGTCTTTGCATTGAAGGGCTCTATTCATTGCTTCCCAAGTATTGCCAGTTTAATAAACAAGTGTATGGTGCCATCAAGCTTTCTGCTGAAAGATGGCACAGTCGATTAGGCCATCCATCTTTTGCTACTGTTCATCAAATTCTTAGTAGAAATAAACTCCCAGTTGTTGGTGAGCGAAATTCTGAAACTAATTGTGATTCATGTCAAAGAGCAAAAAGTCATCAATTACCTTATCATGTTTCTTCTAGTGTGTCTACCAAGCCTTTGCAGCTTATTTTTTCTGATGTTTGGGGTCCTGCACCCACCTCTATTGGTAGACATTCTTACTATGTTAGCTTTGTTGATGACTATAGCAAATACACCTGGATCTATCTCCTTAAAAAACGTTCTGATGTGTTTCAAGTTTTTCATAACTTTCAAGCACTTGTTGAACGTAAATTTGATAGCAAAATTCTTGCCATGCAATCATATTGGGGTGGAGAATATGAGAAGTTAAATTCTTTTTTCCAACAAATCGGCATATCTCATCATGTATCTTGTCCTCATGCTCATCAACAGAATGGTTTCGCAGAACGCAAACATAGGCATATTGTTGAAGTAGGGTTAGCCCTTCTCGCTTCTGCCTCTATGCCACTCAAATTTTGGGATGAAGCATTTCTTACCGCTGTCCATCTCATTAATATGTGGCCTAGCCGTGTCATCCAAAATGAAACCCCCACCGAACGTCTCTTGCATATCACACCTGACTACACTAGACTTCGCGTTTTTGGCTGTGCATGTTGGCCTAATCTTCGCCCCTATAATCCTCACAAACTCATGTTTCATTCCAAACAATGTGTGTTCCTCGGTTACAGTGCACAGCACAAAGACGTCAAGTGTCTTCATGTGTCTATGGGGCGTGTTTATATATCTCGTGATATTGTGTTCGACGAAACTCAGTTTCCCTTTAAAAAACTCCATCCCAATGCCGGTGCTCTCCTTAGACAAGAAATCCTTCTACTTCCAACACATCTTACCAACGATGATTCCGGTGGTGATGATAATTGTATTGATTCAACTGTTATGACTAATCCTCCTAATCTGTCCCTTGAGCATGTTTCTGCAGAACAAAATGGAACACAAAACGGTGCAACACCGAGTCCAAACCATGCAGAAAATACTGTAGCGAGGCGCCCTACAGTAGCCATGCAGGATTTGGTGCAATCCCCCTTGGGATCGGTGCGTCCGACCGCTGCCGAGCCGACCGCATTCTCTCCGGGATCCCCGCCCTGCCAGCTGGTGCGCGACAACGCGCTGTCTCCACCCAAGCCGGCCACCTCGCGCCAACCCGCGTCGGTCCCGCGGCCTGCGTCCCATGCGCCTGGCCACGCGGACGAGCTGGCCCAATCAACGCCTGGGGCGCAGCTGGCCGGTCGCTATGCGCCGGTTCCGCATGTCTATGCCAGGCGGACCCTGCGCCCCTCATCATCACTTGACGCGGGCTTCGCTCCCGATCCGGCTGGTACGCCCGGATCTTCTGTGGCGGTCCCTTCTTCTTCAGCTGCACGTTCGCCCGTAGAGGATCCAGCGGGCATCGGGGGCAGTTCTGCTACTGCCACCTCGGGATCGTCAGCGGACTCCATGGCTGAACCACCTGGTCCGGTGCAGCAACAACAGGTGGCTGGATCTTCTATGAACGTGGATTTCTCTACAGCCACACAGCCGCGCACTCGACTCCGAAGTGGTACAATTCAGCCAGTAAATTACAAGGTGAAATTTGGTTTGGCTGCTTCTTCAGGAGAGCCCCACACTGTTCATGATGCACTTGCTGACCCCACGTGGAAGAAGGCCATGGAGGAAGAATTTCATGCTCTTCGCAAAAACAAAACTTGGCACCTAGTTCCTTCTCAACAAGGTAAACATGTTATTGATTGTAAATGGGTGTTCAAGATTAAAAAGAGGTCTGATGGCACTATGGATCGTTACAAAGCTAGACTTGTTGCAAAAGGTTTTAAACAGAGGTATGGCATAGACTATGAGGATACTTCTAGTCCTGTTGTTAAGGCTGCAACTATTCGTCTTGTTCTGTCTATTGCTGTATCCAGAGGATGGAGTCTCAGGCAGCTAGATGTGCAGAATGCATTTCTTCATGGTGTTCTGGAAGAGGAAGTTTATATGAAGCAACCTCCTGGGTTTGAAGACAAGAACAAACCGTTTCATGTGTGCAGGCTTGATAAGTCTCTCTATGGACTGAAACAAGCTCCCAGGGCATGGTATTCTCGTTTGAGTTCGAAATTACAGCAACTTGGTTTCGTTCCCTCAAAATCAGATACATCATTGTTTATTTATAACAAGTCCAACACATCCATATTTGTGCTCATATATGTTGATGATATTATTGTTACAAGCTCCTCACATGAAGCTGTGACAGCTCTATTGAAGGATTTGAACTCAGAATTTGCTCTTAAGGATCTAGGTGACTTGCATTTCTTCCTTGGTATTGAAGTTAAAAGAAACAAAGAAGGTGGTCTACATTTGTCTCAGGAAAAATATGCAGCTGATTTGCTGACTAGAGTAGGTTTGCAGGGCCGTAAACCATCACCAACACCACTATCTAGTTCAGAAAAGTTATCCCTTATAGAAGGTGAACTCTTGAATCAAGAGGATGGTACCAAGTATAGGAGCATGGTAGGTGCACTTCAGTATTTGACTCTCACCAGGCCTGATATTTCATTTGCAGTCAATAAAGTCTGTCAGTTTCCTCATGCACCAACCACAGCTCATTGGACTGCTGCCAAGCGCATATTGAGATACATAAGAAACACCTTGAGTACTGGACTGACTTTTAGTAAGTCATCATCTACCCTAGTCAGTGCTTTTCTGATTCTGACTGGGCAGGCTACTTAGATGATAGAAGGTCTACATGTGGTTTTGCAGTTTTCTTTGGTCCTAACTTAATTTCATGGTGTCCAAAGAAACAGGCTACAGTCTCAAGGTCAAGTACTGAAGCAGAGTATAAGGCACTTGCTAATGCCACAGCAGAAATTATCTAGGTAAAGTCACTCCTTAAAGAGCTTGGGATACATCACACACAAACACCTTGTCTATGGTGTGATAATCTTGGTGCCACATATTTGTCTGCTAATCCTGTCTTTCATGCTAGAACCAAACATATTGAGATTGATTATCACTTTGTGAGGGAAAGGGTTGCTAGCAAGGAATTGGACATTCGTTTTGTTCACTCCAAGGATCAGGTTGCAGATGGCTTCACAAAGGCTTTGCCCACAAGACCGTTTGAAGAGTTCAAGCGTAATCTTAACTTGCGCAGTTCAGATTAAGGGAGGATGTTAAACAACTTCGGTCTTGCATATTGTATCACGTTAGGAGTAGTTAGAGTTGTAGAGATTATTATCTTTCTGTTTAAATCTCTCTCTTTCTCTCTCTCTCTCTCTCTCTCTCTCTTATCTCTACTCCCGTGTATCTCTCTTGCCTTGGGCAATACTCCCTGTACCAGATCGATACTTGGCAATATATACGTGAGGCCGACTCTCTCTGAGGGTTACGACGCCTAAACCATCTTTGACATCTCTAACAGCTGATAAGGATCCTTCACAAGTTTAAGTTTCCCATCGATCCAGAGTGAATACCGCACATCAGGAAAGAGTCGATGAAGTAATAGTTTTGGAACCTGTTTGAGGAAAATATCACAAGGTATTCAGTTAAAAAATTATCACAAGGAAAATACACGATTAGGAAAACAATTCGCTCATGCTGATTCGCATTAAGCATGGCATACTCTTGCCTTTCAACAGAACAGAAAAATGATTGTGGAGTCGAGAAACTTTTCACATACTGACCCAATGCAGAAAAGAATGAAACATGTTGGATCAGTTATCTAGATAAGAGCACATGTTGCTTTTAGAAGATTGCGTAGAATTATCTTTACAACTAACTTTTAGTTCACATCGCTTGTGCACAATCTCCATGCCAGAAGTAACTGGCACCTAAAAGATTCAGTTAGGAAAATCAAATAACTAAATGTACAGTACAGCAACGGCGAAGCCGGCCTCAAAACTCTGTCGATTCAGTAGTATTTTTATTTATTTTCTTCATAATGAACTGCACAGTGATTTTAGGCTAATTTTGACGAAAGCTGTGGGGTCAGGATAAGGAAGGTTGTGCACAACAACCACCCGCCACAGCCCAATTCTTTTCGTATTATCTACAGTACTGATCTTCTTTATTGCAGCTTCAGTTTCTTCATCCAGAAACATGAAGCAAACAATATCTTTTGAAAATGTACTAATCTTTTCTGATTGTTGCATTATATCATAATTCCCTAAGAAAAACAAATAAGAAAGCTCACACACAATGTGCAATTAGCACTGACATGGAAACATGACACCATGTAAATATAATTGGCATAGAAAAGAAGATGCAGTTACCAAAAATAGCAGAAGCAACTGTCCCCTGGCACTGCCGCATCTCATACAGATCAGCTTCTTCTAGACCGAATGCAGTATTGAGACCATGTATCTCCCCCCTCAAAAATCTACTGAAAAGTAGGAAGTACCAAGAGGTTACATTCAACGGATGTGGAATGGATCAAAGCATACTCGTTTTTACTTGATTTGATGACATATCAATCAGGAATAAGCAATATTAGAAAGCCTACACATCTCAGCATCACCAAGATATGTAGATTCCTCTTTTTCTCCTTGAGCATAAATATTAACCTTAGATTTTTTTTACGAGTCTATCACCTGCAGTAGGTGTTGAGTGCGTAAAAACAACACAATACTAAGAGCATGGCCCCAATTATAGCACTGAACAAGATAATATTGAGAGCATGGCAGCACATCAAACATGATTAGTTGCAACATGTGAAGCTAATTGAATAAGCAACACCAAATTAGGCATAGACCTTTTAAAAATTCAGTAGGAACCACTGATTAAATTATAAGCATTGGACCAACATTATCTCGTTAATGCTGAGGGGCACACAAGGAGGTTATCGTAGCCCCAAGAACACAGGAGCACCAGATGCAGAGGCCGGGGGTATTCCTCCTTTTCTAAAAAAAAGAACACAGGAGCACGGACACGCCCAGTCAGTTGGTACAACTAAAGTCCGATTTTCTAATAACCAACATTGGTTTCAGATTTTATATCGCTCAGACTGCATAAAAAATAGAGTACACAGGCTGGATCGTGTTTCCTCAATCAAATTATAATAATTGTTCATGGAAGTAGTCATAGTGTACATTGTACACAAATGCAATCGTTTCTTTCAGCTTGAAGCAGAGAAACGCCAAGAAAAAAGGAGGAGGGAGTATCAAGCACACATTTACCTTGTCAAAAATCAGATACTCGGCCTTCAAATGAGTGCAAGAAATCTGAACAATTTACTCATTAATGCCAGGTTCCTGCCCACCAAACTGGTTGCATGGGAAAGTAAGGAACTCAAAACCTGTAGTCACATCAAATTGTAAGCATAATATATCATAACTGAAAATCAAGGACTGATCATATGCAGATAGATCATACCCTGGTCCTTGTACTTCTTGTACAATTGAGCCAGTTCCATCTAGTTGGAATCGGTCAAGATACTGTAGTAGTTACAGGAAACGATTGTCTTTGTTAATATAATAAAATGGTAATCCTTTCAGTATTTACATCACTTGGCACATGGAGAATTAGATGAAACAATCAATGTCACGACACTTAGATGCGCAAAAAGTCTGGGTGTCCAACTCCATACCAACTTGATCAGAGTAGTTTTTTTGCATGCATAGAAAACTTTGATGCAAATCGTAAATGCTGATCGTAATGACCCACAAACTACTGAGATGATGGGGGTATTTAGCAGAACAATACTTTAACCTTTGAATTGTGCGATATACACATTTACTCTTCTTTGATCTATGGAATATACTTTGTGTGTCGGTACTTCTGTTCAACAAAGAAAAGAAGAAGAGATGTTTGGTTTCATTTTCAGTGAAGTGGCGAAATAACCCTGAAGTAGTATCTGCGAATGAGTCTTTAGATGATAGATGTTTAGGCCTTCCACTTTCGTAAGCTTCAGAACGCCCTTGGGAGTTGCTTTTGTGTAAGAGATATTGAAGTGAACTGTTTAGAGTGGAGAATAAAAAATTATAAAATACTTGAAAAATAAAGGAAAACCATCACTCAACTTTCAGGTCCCTCAAGCTTGTTCACAGCCTCTACAGAATACTGAGGGAGCTCCAGTGTCCACCTCAATCTTGACTTGTTAGCTGATGTAGATCGAGAAGATGACCATCAGGTTATAGTACTGTCCAAACCACCACTTTGCAAATCAAAGTGCAAGTTGCCTTACCTGGTCCTGTGGGCCGAGGCATGACACCATCGACCCATTCATCCCAACCTTGCTTGCATTCGCGCATTATGCCTAATCACTTAACTGAACTGAACTAAATGTAGTGGGATGGGGATGAATTATACTGAGATGACAAATTAACATAGACACATAGTAGGAGCTTACTTGTTGCCTCTGATCTTGAACCAGGTCTGCTTTTGGGAGTAGGAAAGGTCGCCCTTGCAGGAGGCCGAGCGTGGGACTCATGTTACTACAGACTGAAATCAATCATCAACATCACAACATATCTTCCAATAAATCTGATCTATTTGGTCTGCAGCAGGACGAGTGGAGAATAAAAGAGAAAAAGAATCCATCTCACCCGGTGGATTCTAGGACGTCCATGCAGATCTTGTAGCGCCCTTGTGCAGATCTTCGTTGTAGGCTAGCTGCCGCTCGGCGCTTGGTGGCCAGCGCCTTCGTAGCCGATCCCCTGAACGCCTCCCCTCACCTGCGAGAAAATCCGACGATGGCCCGTTCTTCAAATTCCCACGTCTGTTATTTTCTTGTTTATCGATGCTGCCCTTCTTCTCTTCCCTCCTTTGAGCAAAAGGATCAACACCAGGCTCTGTAATAAATCATACTTAGTTAAAAGGGTAACAGAACGCAAACATGTTTGCACTAACTATACTGACAATGAAGACCCAAGAGATCCAGTCAGTGATAAATGAAAAAAAATTACTGAAGCAAAAGTGTGCAGGTTGTTAAGCATATGTGTCAGTGTTACAACACACGACTGCAATATTGTGTAAATCTCGAAATGATTGCTACTAGCTAGATTCAGTTACTCAAAATGCGAAGAGCATTGGAGGCTTAAAAAGAACATTGGACTAAATCGATGTACATAAGCAGAAGCAAGCAGGCTGTTAAGCATTTCTGTCATAGCTCATGATAACTGCAATATGTACTTGGCACGGGAAAGCTCCAACAAATTACTACACTTGTTACAAAACAAGATTCACCAGCCACAGATAGAAAAGACAAGTTGCTCACCATCTGTCAGTTTGGCTTCAACGATGGGAACACTCTGTCATCATTAACACAACCATAGCAGTAAGTCCGCTTCCAGGAATTAGCTTGCTCGTCCCATGCACGCACTTCTTCTTGTACTTGATAATCCCTGCAGGTATGTTCATGTTATGCTAAGTGCAAGCAAATACACTTGAAATAAAAACACCCAGAAAGCCAGCAAGAATAACAAGTTCACCTTTCGATTTCGCAAACCGCTCCCACTTTACACACATATCAATGTCATAAGTAGCACAACCAAAACAATCAACTAACGGTACTGCAAAATTTTCTTCTATAGATGTACATCACATCCACCTATATAGAGCCATACGCCCATATCCCATTAGGATTGTACATGGATTAGAAATTGAAACCCTAGGGATAAGGAGTGTCAGGAGGGGGCCAACTGAAACCCCACAGGCATCGATGCCACTTGGGGAATCAAACCCCAAGAAAAGAACATGGACTTAAGTTCTAAAGTATTGTGATAAACATGTACTAAGAGGTAAGCATCCATTGATAGTATCTCCCATAATCATGTGTTATGGCCCCTTCACTAATTAATAGCATGTCATCAGAACCAAATCGAGTTGGTGAACAATAGAAACTGATTTAGGACAGTGGTAATGACAAAATCAGCAGCAGCGGCAGAGCATCAATAGCAAGCAGCAGCAATCAACAACAGGAACGACCGGCGGCAGAGGGAGTTGGGAGGGTGAAGTAACTTGTTGCATTTATCGACCTTTCTTCCTAACGGAAGAAGAGCAGCGGCAGCAACGACCTGTACAGACGCGAAGTGGTGGGGGCAGCAGCGAGGGCACCTCCGGCTCGCCTTCCTCACCGTCGTCCCGCGATACAAACTCCGATCCACCGCTGCGGCCTCTACTCCTCCGCCGAGTCCCCCCCAGTTCCAGCCTCTTCTCCTCCTTCCTCCCAGCTTGGTCTCTAAGGTCGATGTCCACGGATCGCGCTCGGCCGCCGCGCCGCTTCGCTCTGCTATGCCCATTGGCCGCAGCCGCACCTCCACTGCCGACCGACGTAGCTCTCTGCGGTCATTGCTGGCACCAGCCTTCCTCGTCCGCCGAAGGACAGCGCGCGCGGGGCGGAGGAGAAGAGGCGTGAGTGAGGGAGACGAGGAGGTCGCGTGCGAGGAAGGGGAAAGGGGATTGCATGCTTCGTGAGGGGAGGGTGTATCTGGGGCGATATTTCATTCTCTCCTAACCAATCACAGCTCAGCCGCACAGGACACCATTCCTTCTTTTTTTTTGAGAATTTTTATCATTCATATCACGAATCAGTACTGAGTAGTTGACCCACAAACACACTGAAACGCAAACACAAAGAACCATGAACACCTAAAGTACCCTAAGACAACCAGAACACAAGAAGATCTCCGGAGCCCTGTGTCATCATCCCTGAATCTTGAGAGAAGACCCCTGCAGCAGAAGGATCTGCAACCAGTCCCAAGTAGGTCATCATCTTCGACCTCAGTACAATTGCCGCCATGCTGCTTCCTCCTTTCTTGAAACCAGCGCTGAGAGGGCATGGACATCAATCCAACATACCAACAAGGAAGAAGAAGGGTCTTCGTCTCCCTGCATCCATCGCCCATCTGAGGACCCAAACGGCCAGTGATGATGGACCTCCAGCCACCATAGCCTGCGACCTCGACGAGATCCGGGGATCCCCAACCCCGCTGGCTCCTAGACGGAGGCAAAAGCCTCGCCTGACCGCGAGCGGAGCCCGGAGAAACTTATTCCGACATGACACCACCGCAACGGCCTCGGCAGCGTCTCCCTTAACCATAACCCTACCACACACCCACCTAGCGAACAGACCCGAGGTTCCCCCTCCCTCCCGCCGCCGGAGCGGCCGACGGAGAGAGAGGGAACCAGCGGCGTCATCGGCGGCGCGCAGGGAACCCTCATCGCCTCCTAGATCGCCTCGTGCGATCCTAATCTTTTGGGCCGACACCGTTCCTATCCTACGTTGTCGGCTGTGTTTTTTGTCCCTAGCTAGTCCGACATGGACACACCCAATGAGGACCCTTGATGCACATCTTATTGTTTTGGATACGTTGCAGTATTGTTGTCTATCGATGGTGTTCACATGGGCCCTATACGTACACCACGGTTACCTGCATGCAAACCCATAAACTCTCAGGCCATGAAGCTCTTACGAATGGACCCCACAAATGACTCATGGAACCCCGAGAGAAACCACAACTCATCATTTCTAAGGAGCTTAGTAACTTGGATTAATATCTTTGTTGCTTAGGAATATTCTTTTTTTAGGATTGCTTAGGAATATTCTTGGCATGTTGATATCTTGAAAATAAATAACAGCAATACACAAGAGTGTTTTCTGTGCCGAAAAAAGTAAGAAAGAATATCCATAAAAAAACACAATTTCATGAGATGCGTCATTTGTCATCTGCATCGGGCTCGCAAAAATTACTATATTAAATGTGACCACGTTATATTTCCTCTGCTCAAAATTGACAATTTTCCAAAAGCATGTATCCATTATTGTTTAACTTTGACGTTTAATATGCAAGAAATATGTTTAGTTTGGCAAGATGATAATAATATGAGTGTACTTATCAGTTTTAATATCATACTTTATGGTTGTTTATGGTGTACACATACAAAATCAATGGCCAAAGTACCATATTAAAGATCTTCCATATAAAAAGATAGTTATGCAGTAGTTGAAGTACTAACTTGCCCAATAAACCAGTTTTCCAACACACACACACACACACACACACATGAATAATACTCATGAGTCATGACTGCGTTCTTTCGGGAGCAAAAAGGAAATTGAGCAAACTTATCTAGTGCCACGATAAATTTATAAACACAGCAAACCGGCAATTAGTTTCAAATATCGTTTTTTAAAGATTTCGACATTTCGAATTTAATTGTTTATTTGCGGGGAAAATTATGTTGGATTTTAAATTGATATAAATTTATTATTTTTAAATTAGTTTGAACATGACTCGAAATTTCGGGATTAAAAATAGTTTGGACCGCACCAAAATATGCAAAATTTCGTAGAATTTTTTAACCATGGCCACAATATGAGATGTAATGCTAACAAAAAGAATATGGTCTCAAAAAATCCTTAAGAATTAGCAAATGGGCCCAGTTGTATTTTTTTCTTTTTGAAAATGGCTAGCCCAATTCTACCTTTTTTAAAGAAATACCCAACGGAGTCCTACTTGCTTTCTCAAGCCTGCTGGGCTGCAATTTTTTTAAGGCGAGAGCGATGTATTCGCTTACCCAGAAAATGAAGTATTAAGAAATGGGATGTAAATTTTAAAAACCCAGCAAACCGGCAATTAGTTTCAAATATCTTTTTTTAAGATTTTGAGATTCTGAATTTAATTGTTTTTTGCGGGGGAAATTATGTTCAATTTTAAATTGATATAAAATTATTATTTTTAAATTAGTTCGAACATGATTCGAAATTTCAGGATTAAAAACAGTTCGGACCACATTGAAATATGAAAATTTGGTCGAATTTTTAACTGTGACATAATATGGGATGTAATGGTAACAAAAAGAATATGGGCTTCAAAAAATCCTTAAAAATTAGCCAATGGGTTGTACATTTATTAGCAATAATGGTAGATGGGTTGTATGTTGTTTTCCACATATTTCAGGCTGACTTGTGGGCCTACTAGGTTGACGCGTACGTTTTCCTAAAAAAAGGTTGACGCGCAGGCAAGGCCTTGTCAACTTAGTCAACACACGAGAGCAGTTATTGTTGGATGTCCATCCAACGGCCGTCATGCTTCTTCAATTTCTGCTCTTCCTGCTCCAGCCACTCAAACCAGCGCCGGCGGGACTACCTGCTCCCTCCTCCCGTGACCGGCTATGCTGTCGCGCAGGCCTCACCGTCCCACCCTACTCCCATCGCTGGTCTGGCCATCCCACTACTCACCCGCAACTGTTGTTATTCTCCGGCGACGGCAGACGAAGCAGTAAACCCTCGTACTCCCCTCCGCGTAGGAAACAACTGTCCAGTCTTCCCCGGCTCCGTGTCGTTCCCTTCCTCGGCCTCGCCGTCGTCCACCGCCCTGGTGCTCTCGGCACGGCGTGGTCAATGTAGTCAACGAATGAAATCCATCGGAAGAGGACTGCACATGGAGAGGTTGACACCTGGGTCCACGACCGCACACAAGGAAGTGCCTCCTTATTACGCGCAAAATAATGACTCCTCCACCTGACAGTGGGGACCCACTGGAAGGGCCTCTGTATTTCGTGAAAAAAACATTCCTCCCGCTGACAGCTCGAACCCACCAGCTATATCTTCGCATGCAAGGAAGTGCCTTCTTATTATGCACAAAAAATGAATACTACCCCTGCTAGCTGGGACCCACCATAGTTGGAGGCTGACTTGTGGGCCTACTAAGTTGACGCGGACAAAGGGCTTTGTCAACTTAGTCAATATGAATGATTCTACCTCCAGTGATTGTACGATGTCCATCCAACGGCCATAGTGCTTCTTCAACCTCTGGTCTTCTTGCTCCAACCGCCCAAACCAGCACTGGGTGTCCGTATGCTCCTGCCTCCCGTGGCCGACTCTACTGCCGCACAGGCCTCACCGCCCCACCCTACTCCCATCGCTCGCCTGGCCATCCCAGAGCTCAAAGCAAAAAAGATAGAGATAAAACATTTTGGGTGGCATGCCTTTCCTGTCAACGAAAACGATCGAGTAATTCCCAATACTTTCCATGCTAGATATGTCATAGGCGGTTCCCAAACAGAAAATAAAGTTTATTCCTTTTTCCACCATACTTTCACATTCCACGGCTAACCGAATCCACGTGTACCGTCCATACCAACACTTTCCAAGGAATTTATTATTTGACAACATAAATTAAATTCATTTTTCATTTCAGGACTGGGCATCCCTAATACCTTTGCCATACTCTCATGCAATGCCAAGTGAATAAACACCCATCTTGAGAATAACTCATCTAGCATGGAAAAATATCAGCCACCCCCTACCGTTTCATGAGCGGTACAAGCACACAAAAGGAAATTTATTTTAAAATTAGAGATGGCACATACAAATTTGCTTAGAACGGCACAGAAATACCACATATAGGTAGGTATAGTGGATTCATATGGCAAAAACTGGGTTTAAGGATTTTGGATGCACAAGTAGTAATCATACTTAGTATAAGTGAAGGCTAGCAAAAGATTGAGATGCATCCAACCAAGAAATGAAAAATCTCATAAACGAGCATTAAGCATTAAGCATAACTAACACCGAATAATGCACCATAAGTAGGATGTGATTTCATTGCATAACTATTGACTTTCGTGCTTGCATAGGGAATCACAAACCTTAACATCAACATTCTTACTAAACCACAATTACTCATCAACATGACTTAATAATCACTATCATCATATCGCAAAACTATTACAAAGAATCAAGTTTATTTTGTCCAATGATCTTCATGAAAGTTTTTATTATATCCCTCTTGAATATCTTCCACT
This sequence comes from Triticum urartu, assembly GCF_056163025.1. Taxonomy (NCBI): domain Eukaryota; kingdom Viridiplantae; phylum Streptophyta; class Magnoliopsida; order Poales; family Poaceae; genus Triticum; species Triticum urartu. The sequence goes on from NC_141876.1 coordinate 556,907,458, forward strand.
TTGAGACTAATTTCATATGTTGCTTTTAATAGCTCAAATAAATCTAAGTGAAGAATATGAGCATAAAAACATTTCTTCTCTCAAAATAATATAAGTGAAGCATGAGAGAATTTCTAAAAAAATTACTAACTCTCAAATAAATCTAAGTGAAGCATGAGAGTATTTCTTCAAAATTATTAAAGCACACCATGCTCAAAAAGATATAAGTGAAGCACTAGAGCAATTACATAGCTCAAAAAGATTTAAGTGAAGCATGGAGAGCAATTCTAACAAGTCATAGCATAAGTTTGGCTCCCCCAAATAGGTGTGTCCAGCAAGGATAGATGACACAAAATAAAAAGCAAAACAATCAAAGAGTCATATCGTACAAGACGCTCCAAACAAAACTCATGATATGTGACGAATAAAAATATAGTTCCAAGTAAAATACCAATGGTCGTTAGAAGAAAGAGGGGATGCCACTCGGGGGCATCCCCAAGCTTAGTTGTTTGCTTCTCTTTTAGATAATGGTTTGGGATGCCATGGGGCATCCCAAAGCATAGGCTATTCTTACTCCTTACTCCTTCATCCATCGTGATCTCACCCAAAACTTGAAAACTTCAATCACACAAAAATCAACAAAACCTTCGTGAGATCCATTAGTATAACAAAGAAAATCACTACTCTAAGTAATGTTGCAAACCCATTCATATTTTATTTTTGCATTATATCTACTGTATTCCAACTTTGCTATGGCTCATACCCCCCCGATAGAGTCCATAGATTCATCAAAATAAGCACACAACGCAAAGAAAACAGAATCTATCAAAAACAAAGCAGTCTGTAGCAATCTGAAAACTTTGTATACTTCTATAACTCCAATTTTTTTTGAAACATTAGGACAACATGGGCAATTTGTATATCAATCTTGTGTACAAAAATCAGGATTTTATCGCGCTTCAGTTAAAAATTAAAATTGTTTTATTGGGCGCAAAAGTTTCTATTTTTAAACAAGATCAAATCAACTATTACCCAACATGATCCAAAACCTTTGCTTGGAACAAACACTAATTAAAACACAAAAAACACTATCATAACAGTAGCATAATTGTGCAAACACTCAAGAACAGAAAGAAAAAGGCAAAAATAAAATGTATTCATTAGGTTGCCTCCCAACAAGCGCTATCATTTTATGCCCCTAGCTAGGCATAACGCAAAGATCTAAGTATTGTCATCTTTATTTCTAGATCCATAAGATGCCCTCATGATTGATTCATATGGTGGCTTAATTATTGTTCTAGGGAAGTGTTCCATACCCATCCTTAGTGGAATTTGAAATTTAATATTGCCTTATTTCATATCAATCACGGCACCAATGGTACGTAAAAATGGTCTACCAAGTATAATTGGGCAAGACGGATTGCAATCAATATCAAGAACAATAAAATCTACGGGCACATAATTCCTATTTGCAAGAATAAGAACATCATTAATTATTCACATAGGCTTTTTAATAGTAGAATCTACCAAGTGCAAATTTAAAGAAAATTATTCAATATCGGTAAGACCAAGCACATCACATAAAGATTTCAGAATTGTGGAAACACTAGCACCCAAGTCACACAAAGCAAAACACTCATAATTTTTGATCTTGACTTTAATGGTGGGTTCCCATTCATCATGTAATTTTCTAGGGATTGAAATCTCTAATTCCAACTTTTCTTCCAAAGCTTTCATCATAACATCAACGATATGTTTAGTAAAAGCTTTATTTTGTTCATAAGCATGGGGTGAATTTACCATGTATTGCAACAAATAAATACAATCAATCAAAGAACAATTATCATAATTAAAGTCTTTGTAATCCAAAAGAGTGGGCACGTCACTAGTTAAAGTTTTGACCTCTCCAAACCCACTTTTATCAATTTTCTCAACAAGATTTTCACCCTCCAAATTATCAGGACGCTTTCTAACTAAAGTTGACTCTTCTTTAGTCCCTTTATCATCAATTTTAATTTTACTAAACAAGGAATCAATAGATGAAACACCAATCACTTTAAGATCTTCATCATTTTTATGGAAGCAATTGCTAGAAAATGCTCTTTCTAAAAATTCTCTTTTAGCTCTAAGCATAACGGTTCTTTTATTACTTTCATCCATAGAAACATATAAAGCTTTAATTGATTCCTCAACCTTAGGCACAAAAATTTTCAACTTGAGATTTTACACATCATGAGAAATTCTATCAATGCTTCTAGACATATCACCAATCTTATTCAACTTTTCTTCTATCGTATTATTGAAAACCTTTTGAGCATTGATAAATTATTTAATATTATTCTCAAGATCAGAGGTGTTCCTATTATTATTATAAGAAGGATTACCATAATTATTAGAGGAATTTCCTGGAAAAGGTCTAGGATTAAAATTACCTCTATAAGCATTGTTATTAAAATTATTTCGCGAAACAAAATTCGCATCTATGGCATCACTATTTTTCTCAATCAAAGTAGACAAAGGCACATCATTAAGATCAATAGGAGCATTTTTATTAGCAACCAACTTCATAAGAGCATCAACTTTTTCCCTCAAAGAATTTATCTCTTCAACCGAAATAACCTTTTTACTAGTAGGAGCTCTTTCAGTATGCCATTGTGAATAATTTGTCATAATGTTATCAAGAAATTTAGTAGCTTCACCCAAAGTAATTTCCATTAAAGTACCACCCGTGGCGGAATCTAAAAGATTTCTAGAAACAAAATTCAATCCTGCATAAAAAAAGTGTATGATCATCCGAAGATTTAAACCATGAGTAGGACAATTTCTTGTCATCAATTTCATTCTTTCCCAAAATTATGCAACATGTTCATCCTTAGGTTGCTTAAAATTCATAATTTGTGTTCTAAGGGAAATAATTTTCGCGGGCGGAAAATACTTAGTAATAAAAGCATCTTTGCACTTATTCCAAGAATCGATACTATTGCGAGGCAAAGAAGAAAACCAAATTTTTACACGATCTCGCAAAGAGAACAGGAATAATTTCAACTTCACAATATCATTGTCCACATATTTTTTCTTTTGCATATCGCATAATTCCACGAATGTGTTAAGATGGTATGCTGCATCCTCATTAGGAGTACTGGAAAATTGATCTTTCATAACAAGATTCAACAAAGCGACATTAATATCACAAAACTCCGCACTAGTGGCGGGAGGAGCAAATGGAGTGCTAATAAAATCATTATTATTGGTATTGCATACATCACACAACTTGGTATTTTCTTGAGACATCGCAACTACGCAAACAAGATTGCAAACAAAAACATATCTGATGAGAAAACGGCGAACGAAAAAGAGGGTGAATAAAACGACATTTTTTTGTGAAGTGGGGGAGATGAAAACAAGAGGCAAAGGGCAAATAATGTAAATTGCAAGGATAAGAGATTTGTGATTATGAACCTGATAGATGTTGATGATGTCTCCCCGACAACGGCGCCAGAAATTCCTTTTGATGCGGCTTGAATTACGTCGATATTTCCCCAAAGAGGAAGGGATGATGCAGCACAACTATGGTAGGTATTTCCCTCAGTGATGAGACCAAGGTTATCGAACTAGTAGGAGGACCACGCAACACAATGTAAACGGTACCTGCACACAAAGAACAAATACTTGCAACCCGACGTGTAAGAGGGGTTGTCAATCCCTCCCCGGTAAAAAGATAGATAAATTTGTAGTAGATTGGATAAATAGATCTTGCGGAAACGCGAAATAAAATAAATAATAAAAAGTACAGCAAGGTATTTTGGGGTTTTTGGATTAATAGATATGAAAATAAAAGCGAATAAAAATAGATCTCGAAGGCAAATATGATAAAGAAGAGACCTAGGGGCCATAGATTTCACTAGTGGCTTCTCTCAAGAAAAATAGCATACAGTGAGTAAAAAAATTATTGTTGGGCAATTGCTAGAACTTCAAATAATTATGACGATATCCAGGCAGATCATTATATAGGCATCACGTCCAAGATTAGTAGACCGACTCCTGCCTGCATCTACTACTATTACTCCACACATCGACCACTATCCAGCATGCATCTAGTGTGTTAAGTTCATGGAGAAACAGAGTAAAGCAATAAGAACGATGACATGATGTAGACAAGATCCATTCATGTAGGAATAGACCCCATCTTGTTATCCTTAATAGCAACGATACATACGTGTCATGTCCCCTTCTGTCACTGGGATTGAGTACTGTAAGATCGAACCCATCACAAAGCACCTCTTCCCATGGCAAGAAAAATCGATCTAGTCGGCCTAACTAAACCAAAGATTCAAAGAAGAAATACGAGGCTATAAGCGATCATGCATATAAGAGATCAAAACTCAAATAACTTTCATGGATAAAATATATCTGATCATAAACTCAAAGTTCATCAGATCCCAACAAACACACCGCAAAAAGAGTTACATCAAATAGATCACTAAGAGACCATTGTATTGAGAATTAGGAGAGAGAGAGAGAGAGAGAGGAAGACATCTAGCTACTAACTACGGACCCAGAGGTCTACAATAAACTACTCACGCATCAACAGAGAGGCACCAATGAGGATGATGAACCCCTCCGTGATGGTGTCTAGATTGGATCCGTGGTTTCTGGAACTTGCGGCTGCTGGAATTGTGTTTCGTCGACTCCCCTAGGGTTTTTGGATTTTTAGGCTATTTATAGAGCAAAGAGGCGGTGTGGGAGGCGGCCGAGGTGGGCACAACCCACTAGGACACGCCTGGGCCCCCAGGCGCACCCAGGTGGGTTGTGCTCCCCTCGGAGCCCCCTCTGGTACTTCCTTGGCCCAACTTGTGTCTTCTGGTCCAGAAAAAATCTCCAAAATTTTTTGCTGCGTTTGGACTCTGTTTGGTATTGATGTTCTGCGAAGTAAAAAACAAGCAAAAAACAGCAACTGGTACTGGGCACTATGTCAATAGGTTAGTCCCAAAAAATGATATAAAGTTGCTATAAAATGATTGTAAAACAACCAAGATTGATAATATAACAGCATGGAACAATTAAAAATTATATATACCTTGGAGACGTATCAACCACACACTGTTTTAGTTGGCTGTGAAAAACATAGAGATTCGCACAAAAACTAGGATACAAGGCCAATTCATGATATTCATAGTCGGAACCAGATTTACATAAGTAGTTCATTTTTGCTTATAGCTTCCTTTTTTCCTTTTTGTTTTGAACATGCAATTTCTGTGAGTTTTCTCAACCTTTCTCCTTTTTCCAATCTGCCTGCATTGTGCCAATCAGACCAACCTCACCTTACAATGTCATGTGGTGTGATCAATAGATCCACAAAAGCTACATTTATTTTTTTCTTTTTGGATGAAGCTCAAGTGCTGATTGAAGCCATTTAGACTTCACTCTCCCTTTTGTCGTTGATTTCGGGGGGGTCTCTAGGGAGGGGTTGAGCATGTTCAGGAGATTTGTGCACAGGCTGATCAATTGAGTGAGTTGAAGCACCAACGGTGCCAGGGCTCGGTGCAGCAGTAAAAGTTGAGCGCACAACACCCCCTGCTGGTGGCACAACACCCCCTGCTGGTGGCACAGTTGTTTGTGGATGCCTACCAGGAGGCTGTGAATGCCCCCCGAATGTTGGTGGAGGTCTAGCAGGCCGCTGTGGAGTACCATTGGTAGATCCTCGAGGATCGATGCGACATGCATGGGTAGGGACTGCTGCCTTTTTCTTCTTAGTTAAATTTAGGTGTCCAATCTCCGTCCGAGCTGCACGCATATGCCTCTTCAGAATTTCCGCAGCAGCATTAGATGCACATGCAACTTTGGCCAAGCTCAAAAAATCCATCTACAAGTTGGTGTGCCAAACTTGCCTCTTCGATGCTAGCGACATTTCTGCTTGTGGTGCTTCCACAATATGGGGTGCATTAGGCATTGCTAGCGAAGTCCACTTGTGAATGATGTATTGGGTTGGTATCTCATCAACCCCAAGGTGGGTGAAAACCTTTAAGATATGGCAGCAAAGGATACCATCTCTTTCCATCTTGAAGCATTCACATGTGTAATTGCCTGCATCAATTTCTACTGTTACATAATAGTGTCTAGACCCATATTTAGCAACCCAATCCCTATTAGGTTCAAGCTCATACAAAGGAGCACCACCGGGGCGTACATTGTACCTCCCAATCATCTCAAACTCCTCACGAAACTTATGGTACAAGTTTCTAGTGTAGGCTTCATATGCTTGTTTTTCAATGGGGAAATGTGACCACATTTCAGTCTCCATGTGTCTTGTCCTATAATCTTGTGCACCCTCCCAAACAAGCACATGAGTTTGAATCTTCTCATACTGCTTCACAAAGTTTATGA